>NC_082708.1:24223621-24543621 GCF_030144855.1 Hypanus sabinus
CAGATGCCAGAACAACACACACAAAACACTAGAGGAACTCCGTAGCATTTATTGCAGGGAATAAACGGTCAACGTTTCAGGCCCGACTGCCTGACTTGCTGAGTTCATCCAGCATCTTGTGTGTGCTGCTCATTGAAACAAGCGGCTAGAGGAAATCAGGAGGTCAGGTGGTGTCCGTGGAGTAAAGGGATGGTCAGCATTTTAGGTCGAGAGCCTGCACCAGGACTGAGTTCAAAGGCAAGATAGCCATCTGTGGCAACGAATTCCTTAGACTTACCACCTGACAAGGATACCAGCTAAGGATATTCCTCCATATATCTGCTCTAAAGCCCCATCTTTCATTTCTGAGGTAATGCCTTCTGGTCCTAGACTCTTCACTATTGGAAACATCCTTTCCATGTCTAATCTATCTAGGGTTTCAATAAGATCCCTCTTCATTCATCTAAACTCCAGTGAGTACAGGTACAGCTCCAATTCCTTTATAACCAGGAAATGGAACATTTTAGCAGAAATGAAGCAAGAACCCAATAGGTTCTCTCCCAATATAGTTATAATTATCATGTTTTCATTTACTTATTCACCTATTTATTTATTTATTTGTTTGTTTGTCTATTTATTTAGATACAGTGAGGAATAGACCCTTCCAGCCCTTCAAGCTATGAAGCCCAGCAATCCCAAGATTTAATTCCACCCTAATGATGGGACAGTTTACAATGACTAATTAACCTAGCAATCGTTATGTCTTTGGACTGCGGGAGGAAACTAGAGCACCTGGAAGGAAACCCACACAGTCATGGGAAAAACATACCAACTCCTTACAGGCAGCAGTGGGAATTGAACCCAGATCGCTAGTATTGTAAAGTGTTATGCTAACCACAACGCCACTGTCCCACCCTTGAGCACTCCTTGTTGTGCCAATTCAGAATGTGCTGCAACCTTTGCACCATTCTGCGGATTTGTGCTCCTTGCTGGATTTATTATTTATTCTTATCATGTGTACTGTTCACGTTGTCAGGTGGGAATTCCTTTTCAGCCTGGTGGAAATGTCAATGAACTAATCTGAATCAGAACACTTGAGGGCAGATATTGTTGATCAATTTCGAAGAAGTGTCCAGTTTTATGACTCAGACAGAGGTCCACTTCTGTGGTGAGTGGTCTGGGGCAGTGACCACTCCAGGCTTTAGGCCCTTAGATGACCAGAATCGGAATCAGATTTATTATCATGAATGTATGTCATGAAAATTTTTAAGCAGCAGTAGTACAGTGCAAGACACTCTAGGTAACAAAAATAAATTTATAACAAATTACCAGCGCAAAGAGAGATTAAATAGTGAGGTAGCTGTGGCGAAATACATATACCTGTCTGGACACCCCCCCCCCCCCCCGGCTGACTGCTCCTGTGGCTCCTCCCACAGACCCCTGTATAAAGGCGATTGGAGGCCTGGGCCTGGCCTCTCAGTCTCCAGGATGTTGTGTGATGGTCGCTTGCTGCTTGTGCTTTCTTCCAGCCGATAAAAGCCTACCTTAACTCACGTCTCAGAGTTATTGATGGTGCATCAATTTTATTGGTTGGAAGAAAGCACAACCACTGTCTCTGGTGCAATCGCCACTGGCACCTGTGCAATCACAGCCGGTGCTACGTAGATCGCAGCGACAGATTGGACCACCTGCTAGACTTAACCTGTAAATATACTTGTCAGAAACTTCGCCCCATGGGGACTCTCTTTTAAAACAAAAGGGGGGTGAATGTGGTAAACTATGTATACTTGTCTGGACACCAACCCCCCCACTGACTGCTCCTGTGGCTCCTCCCACAGACCCCTGTATAAAGGCGATTGAAGGCACTGCTCCTCCCTCAGTCTCCAGGATGTTGTGTGGTGGTCTCTTGCTGCTGACGGTGCTTTCTTCCAGCCAATAAAAGCCTATCTCAACTCACGTCTCCGAGGGTTATTGATGATGCATCAGTAGTGTTCATGAATTGCTCCAAAATCTGATGGCAGAGAGAAAGAAGCCATTCCTAAAACACTGAATGTGTATCTTCCGGGCTCCTGAATCTCCTCCCTGATGTTAGTAATGAGAAGAAGGCACGTCCTAGGTGGTGAGGGTCCTTCAAGATGGATGCCACCTTCTTCAGTCCTCATCTTTTGAAGGCCTCCTGGATAGTGTGGAAGCAGATGGCCATGGTGGAGCAGGCTGAGTTTAGAACCATATGCAGCTTTTTCTGATTCTATGGACTGGTGCCTACATACCAGGCAGTAATGCAACCAGTCTGAATGCTTTCCACAGTACATCTAAACAAATTTGTTAGATTCTTTGGTGACATACCAAATTTCCTTAAGCTACTAATGAATTATAGCCACTGGCCTGCTTTCTTCGTAATTGCATCTGTATGTTGGGCCCAGGTTAGATCTTCAGAGATGTTGGTATCCAGGAATGGAACTGCTCATCCTTAATAAGCCCTTGAGCCCTTAATAAGAACCAAAGTATGTTCTCCTGACTTCCCATTCCTGAAATCTACAATCAATCCCCTGGCCTTACTGGGTCTGAGTATAAGGTTGCTGTGACACCATATCAGTGAGACCTGACGTAGATTGGGAGACTGCTTCACCGAGCTCCTATGGTCCATCAGCCCCAGAAAGCAGGATCTCCCAGTGGCCACCCATTTTAATTCTACTTCCCATTTCCATTCTGACATGTCTGTCCATGGCCTCCTCCACTGTCAGGATTAGGCCACACTCAGGTTGGAGGAACAGCACCTTATATTCCATGTGGGTGGCCTCCTAATGGCATGAACATCAATTTATTGAACTTCCGGTAATGCCCTCACCCTCTCCTTCACTATTCTCCATCATCTTTCCCTTCTTCCATCTTTTCTCCTTACCTGCCATTGCTTCCTCATTTTCTGTCTTCCTTGGCCTTCAGTCGTCTCCTCCGGCCCTGTATCTCTCTCACTAATCAACTTCCCAACTTTTCACTTCACCCTTCCCCCCCCAGTTTCACCTCTCACTTTGTGTTTCTTTCTGCCCCCCCCCCCCCCACCTTCTTACTCTGACTCGTCCTCTTTTATTCTCCAGCCCCGATGAAGGGTCTCGGCCAAAAACATCGACTGTACTTCTTTCCATAGATGCTGTCCTGCTGAGTTCCTCTAACATTTTATTGCTTGGATTTTTTGTTTTTTTGTTGTTTTCTGCACCATGATCTGTAAACTCTGGAAAGACACCGGAAGATCAACAGTTTCTGAAAGACTCAAATCACCCATCTTGCACCAGCAATCATTCCGAGGTAAAAGTCACTTAGATCAAATTTCTTCCTCATTCGGATGCATGACCTGAACCTCTTTACCACATCTTCATTGAGCTACTGTCACATATTTGGCTGATCTTTGCATTAATGAGCAGGTGTACAGGGCTGCCTAATAAAGTGGCCAGCGAGTGTATAGTCACATGAAGTATTCACGTATCCATGCACTGTGTCAGACCCATATGTTACTCTTGCCAATTCACTTCCTTTCATCCAGTGACCATTTTCTTATTTGTCATGCATTCCTAACAGACCTCATTACTGAAGGATTTATATGCAGTTGGTTAGAGGTTCAGGCAACCTGAATTTAATGCATATCATATCAATAAGTATGCAAATTAGTTCTTATGACTACACCAGCACAGAGCTAGACTAAGCAAATGTGCACTGATCCTCAGGGACCTCTGCACCAACATGAAACACAAGAACATCGCTCTCAACTTTCTCTAATTCTGTTTGATGCTGTTCATTAAGTACAGGAAATCACTGTATAATTAGAAATGTAGAGTATGAGAGCTGGAACAATGCTTCAAGCGTACAGCTGCTTCAGTTGTGAGTCCTTACATAACAACTTTCTGCAACCTTCTTAGCCATTTCATGAATATTTCACAAAGATTTCCTTCCTTAATTTAATCTGAATCCACTTCATTTCTGAAAGCCTGCCTTTTAAGAGAGCATCAAGTCCATAGTTATGTTATTCAAGTTCAGGCAAGTGGAGGGCTTCCTTGTTTATGTGAGAGTTTTGCTCCATCCAGGGTCATGTAGAGTTCAGAAAATGACATCCACTGGTTTTCAAATTATCTCTATTCTTATTGAGCTAGCTGGAGATTCTCAATGCATGGTAAGGAAGATTTTAGATCCATTGCCTTGCACAAATCCAATAGATTCCATAAACAAAAGAGATTCTGCTGGAAACCCAGAAAAACATATACAAAATGCTGGAGGAACTCAGCAGGTCAGGCAGGATCTATGGAAAGGAATAAAGAGTCGACCTATCAGATCCTGATGAAGGGTCTTGGCCTGAAACATCGACTGTTTATTCCTTTCCATAGATCGAATGTTAGAGTAAACTTATTATCGAAGTACATATATGTCATTATAACAACCCTGAGATTCATTTTCTTGCAGGCATTCACAGTAAATACAAAGAAATACAATAGAAACAATGGAAAAAGACATGCACACAAGCAAATGGGCAAACAACCAATGTGCAGAAGACAACAAATCGTGCAAATACAAAAAAAAGAGAAAATAATAGTAATATATGTTGAAAACAGGAATTGTAGTGTCCTTGAAAGTGAATCCATAGGTCAGGGAATCACTTCCGTGTAAGGGTGACTGAGGCTACCCACTCTGGTTTGGGAGCATCACAGTTGAGGGATGATAACTGTTCCTGAAGCTGGTGGTGCGGGACCTGAAGCTCCTGTACCTCCTTCCTGATGGCAGCAAGAAGAGAGCTTGGCCTGGATGGAAGGAGTCCTTGATGATGGACGCAGCTTTCCTGCGACAGTGCTACCAACCTGCTGAGTTCTTCTAGCAACAAACACAAAATGCTGGTGGAACACAGCAGGCCAGGCAGCATCCATAGGGAGAAGCGCTGTCGACGTTTCAGGCCGAGACCCTTCGTCAGGACTAACTGAAAGGAGAGATACTAAGAGATTTGAAAGTAGTGGGGGAAGGGGGAAATGCAAAATGATAGGAGAAGACCAGAGGGGGTGGGATGAAGCTGGAAAGGTGATTGGCGAAAGTGATACAGAGCTGGAGAAGGGAAAGGATCATGGGACAGGAGGCCTAGGGAGAAAGAAAGGGGGAGGGGGGAGCATCAGAGGAAGATGGAGAACAGGCAGGGTGATGGACAGAGAGAGAGAAAAAAACAAACAACTAAATATGTCAGGGATGGGGTAAGAAGGGGAGGAGGGGCATTAACAGAAGTTAGAGAAGTCAATGTTCATGCCATCAGGTTGGAGGCTACCCAGCCGGTATATAAGATGTTGTTCCTCCAACCTGAGTGTGGCTTCATCTTGACAGTAGAGGAGGCCATGGATAGACATATCAGAATGGGAATGGGACGTGGAATTAAAATGTGTGGCCACTGGGAGATCCTGCTTTCTCTGGCAGACCAAGCGTAGGTGTTCAGCAAAACGGTCTCCCAGTCTGCGTCGGGTCTCACCAATATATAAAAGGCCACACTGGGAGCACCGGACACAGTATACCACACCAGCCGACTCACAGGTGAAGTGTCGCCTCACCTGGAAGGACTGTCTGGGGCCCTGAATGGTGGTGAGGGAGGAAGTGTAAGGGCAGGTGTAGCACTTGCTGCGCTTACAAGGATAAGTGCCAGGAGGGAGATCGGTGGGAAGGGATGGGGGGGACGAGTAGACAAGGGAGTCGCGTAGGGAGCGATCCCTGCGGAAAGCAGAAAGAGCGGGGGAGGGAAGATGTGCTTAGTAGTGGGATCCCGTTGAGTTCTTCTAGCATTTTGTTTGTGTTGCTTCCAATCGATTTCAACCAATTTTACAGCTAACTGAATTCCTATGAAATGCAGATATGGTTATAATGGGAAAGAACAACAGCAAATACTGAGACTGCAGTTACTGTTGCAAAATAGTAGCTTTCAAAAGACTTTCATATAAACACATGAATTTGTAGGGTGTGGCAGGATCATGGGCAGGCAGAAGGAATGAGCATAATTTGACATCATGCTCGACGCAGAGCCCGTGGGCAGAATGTGCTGTACTGATGTATGTTCTGTGATAATTTGGGAAATCCACTGATGTGAAAATATGAGGGCAACTCTAAGGAATGATCCATTGTGGCTCAAGAGAGCTGTTGAAGAACGTCTTGAGAATGAACTCCAATTTTTCATTTCATAAATTCATGATGTTCAATGCCAGAGAAAGAAAATCAAAACTTTCACACAAAAATGATGAATTTATATTAATTTTGATAATTTTCAGTCTTAAAAAACACATATTTTATATAGACTTTGCTACCACTGACTCTAAAATTTCCTGATCAGTCATTTATCTCATCCAACCTCCCTGAACTATGTACTCAAGTCAAAGGCAAAATGAGTGAATCTGCAGATGTTGGAAATAAATAAAAACACAAAATGCTGGCAGAACTCAGCAGGCCAGACAGCATCTATGGGAGGAGGTAATAACGACGTTTTGGGCCGAAATGTCATCACTACCTCCTCCCATAGATGCTGTCTGGCCTGCTGAGTTCTGTCAGCATTTTGTGTTTTTATTGTACTCAAGTCAAATTGCTTTTTATTGTCATTTCAGCCATAACTGCTGGTACAGTACACAGTAAAAACGAGACAATGTGTTTCAGGACCATGGTGCTACATGGTTTATAGATGATTTATGATATATATGATTGAAAGAACTGTCCCAGTCTCTTCTCCCCACTAACCTTAGAGAGTTTTCTTCAAACTTCAGACATTGTAACACAATTTTTCCACTCCCTCAGCCACTCCACTGAGCGGAATATATACATTTCACGTGCAGTCATGGCAATATCAAACCTACACATTAAGCTGATACAAGTGTGTTTATTGAGGGATTCAGTGCGGAACAGGCCCTTCCAGCCCAACAAGCCATGTCAACTTGCAACCCATCTACTTAACACTATTCTAACCTCAGGAGAATTTACAATGACCAATTAACCTACTACCTGGTACGTCTTTTAGACTGTGGGAGGAAACTGGAACACCCGGAGGAAAACCACACTGTCACAGGCAGAACATACAAATTCCTTGCAGACCACATCAGAATTGAATTCCGAACTCCGACGTGATGCCCTGAGCTATAATAGCTATGCTATTGTTTTATCTGTCATCTGTGTTGGTCACGATCATTGCTCTCACTAGAAGTTCTATGTGCGTTGCACAGAAGCCATGGGCACCTTCCACTAACCACAAAACTTTGTGAGAAGCCACAAAAAAAAACTTTCAGGCAATAATGGCTTTGATTGTCCAAAAATGAAGGTGGATTTATCCAAATCAGTCAGATACTTTCATAATTTTAAGATGTTGGGAGGAAAGTATGGGGGAATGGCAGAGGTAGGTTTTTTTTTACACAATGAGTGATTGGTGCATGGAATGTCCTCCCAGGGGTAGTTATAGAGGCAGATACGTTAGGGACATTTAAAAGACTCTTAGGTAGGCACGTGGGTTAAAGAAACATGGAGGGTTATATAGGAAGGAAATATTGGATTGGATTGGAGAACATTAAAGGGTGGGAACAACATCATTGGCCTAAAGACCTAGACTGTGCTGTACTATGCCAGTGATAGCACTGACATGCCAGAATTGTAGGTTTTAAGTCAAAATGTCACCCTGAGTTTCATAAACATTGCATCAGGAATTGCTGTGCTTTCTAAGTAATAAGTGCAGGATTCCTTTCCTTGTATAGAAGTTTCCATATTAGACGCACGTCCTGGCTCATTCCTGTCAGTCAGGAGCTATTACATAGATTTTATTACCTTCAAGACAAATGTTAATTTCCAAACACTAAATTTGATTGTCATCTCTTGTTTGTATTCACCTCCTGCACAATTGTTTCGATTGGCTCTAGTGAAACTCAGTATTCAGATGTGAGACCAACCAGAGGCCAATATTCAATCACCTGTGTAGTGTAAGCAATCAAAGTCAGGTTTCTTTACCATTGTGACAGTTTAATTTTTAAACAGACAAATGAACCATTATTTGCTTCAGGGTAGCTCAGCATAAAGCCCCATTCTTCAAAACTGAATGCCTTCAGAGCATAGCTTATGGGGAGATAATGTCGTTCAATTCAACAGAGAGTCAAAAATCATATGGCGCAGAAACAGACCCTTCGGCCCATCAAATCCATCCTGATCATCAAGCATCAATCTACATAAATCGTACACTAATCCCATTTTTCTCTCTTCACATTCCCAACATTTATCCCCAAATTCTACAAAAACATTTACAATGGATAAGTAACCAATCAATCCTTACGTCTTTGGCCACAGGGAGATTGTAGAGAGGCCACACAGCATCGGAAGATTGGCAGAATGTTGATCAGAAGTCTGGAAGTCAAAACCCAATGGCCAAGGCCTGGAGACTGAAGGACTGGAGGCCTGTCTTGGCATTAAGTGTGTGTGTGGGTGGCAAGGGGGAATGGGGCTCGTTTTGCTGTTGTGTTCTGTTTTTTTGTTCTTTGGGTTGTTCTGCCGTGCTATGTTACTGGTGGAATTGTGTGGCAACACAAGCCCATCTAGTCCATGCAGAACAATTTAAACTGCCTTCTCCCATTGATCTGCACCAGGACCCTCCATAACCCTACTATCCATGTACCTTCCCAAACTTCTCTAAAACGTTGAAGTAGAGTTGACATGCACCACTTGTGCTGGCAGTTTGTTCCACACTCTCATGATCCTTTGTGTGAAGAAGTTGCCCCTCATGTTCCCATTAAACATTCCATCTTTCACCCTTAAGCTGTGTCCTCTAGTTGTAATCCCATCCAATCTCAGTGGAAAAAGCCTGTTTGCATTTACCCTATCTATACCCCACATAATTTTGTATACCTCTATCAAATCTCCCCTGAACTATATTCCAAGGAAGAAATTCCTAACCTATGCAGTCTTTCCTTATAACAACATCCTTGTAAATTTTCTCTGTACTCTTTCAAACTTGCTTACATCTTTCCTACAGTTAGGAGACCAAACCTCACACAATACTCCAAATTTTGCCTCTCCAATGTCTTATACAACTTCAACATAACATTCCATCTCCTGTACTCAATACTTTGATTTCCAAAGGCTAATATGCCAAATGCTTATTTTACGACCCTACCTACCTGTGATGCCACTTTCAATGAATTATGAACCTGTCTTCCCAGATCCCTTTGTTCTTAAGCACTCCTCAGTGCCCTACCATAGTGCAATACCTCATACTTGTCTGCATTAAATTCTGTCTACCATTTTCAGCCCATTTTTCCAGCTAGTCCAGACCTCTCTGGAAATCATGATAGCCTTCCTCACTGTACACTACACCCTCATTCTTGTTGTCATCTGCAAATTTGCTGATCCAATTAACCATTTAATCATCCAGATCATTGGTACAGATGACAAACAACAATAGACTCAGCACTGATCCCTGTGGCACTCCACTAGTCACAGGCCTCCAGTCAGAGAGGCAACCATCTACTAACACTCTCCGGCTTTTCCCACAAAATCAATGTCCAATCCAATTTACTACCTCATTTCAAATGCTGAACGACTGAACTTTCTTGACTAACCTCCCATGGGGGATCTTGTCAAGTGTCTTGCTAAAGTCCCTGTAGACAACATCCACTGACTTGCCTTCATCAACTTTCCGGGTAACTTCTTCAAAAAAATTAGCTAGACATGACCTACCATACATAAAGACATGCTGACTATTCCTAATCAGTCCTTATCTGGTCATCTGATATATGACCAGATTACTCATATATCTGGTCCCTTAGAATACCTTCCAATAACTTTCCCAGTATTGATGTCAGGCTCACCGGCCTATAATTTCCAGGTTTATTTTTAGAGCCTTTCTTAAACAGCAGAACAACATTAGCTATCCTCCAATCCTCCTGTACCTCACCTGTCTCTGAGGATGATTAAAATATCTTTGCTAGGTCCCAGACAATTTCTGCACTTGCCTCTCACAGGGTCTGAGGGAATACCTTCTCAGGCCATGGGGATTTATCCACCTAATTTGCCTCAAGACAGCAAGCATTCCCTCCTCTGTAATCTGTATAGAGTCAATGGACTGAATGCTGCTTTGCCTCACTTCGATAGGCTCTGTGACTGTTTACTGAGTAAATGCAGATACAAAATAAATCAATTAGGATCTCTCTCATCTCTTTTGGCTCCACACATGGATTACCAATCTGATCCTCCAGAAGACTAATTTTGTCCCTTGCAACCCTTTTGCTCTTAATAGAAGGTTAGTTAGGAAGGTTCAATCATTAGTTATTAATATTGAAGTAGTAAAATAGATTCAACAGTGGCTAGTTGGGAGATGCCAGAGAGTAGTAGTGGATAACTGTTTGTCAGGTTGGAGGCCGGTGACTAATGGTGTGCCTCAGGGATCTGTACTGGGTCCATTGTTGTTTGTCATATACATTAATGATCTGGATGATGGGGTGGTAAATTGGATTAGTAAGTATGCAGATGATACTAAGGCAGGCGGTGTTGTGGATAATGAAGTAGGTTTTCAAAGTTTGCAGACAGATTTAGGCCAGTTAGAAGAGTGGGCTGAATGATGGCAGATGGAGTTTAATGCTGATAAGTGTGAGGTGTTATATTTTGGTAGGAATAATCCAAATAGGACATACATGGTAAATGGTAGGGCATTAAAGAATGCAGTAGAACAGAGTGATCTAGGAATAATGGTGCATAGTTCCCTGAAGGTGGAATCTCATGTGGATAGGGTGGTGAAGAAAGCTTTTGGTATGCTGGCCTTTATAAATCAGAGCATTGAGTATAGGAGTTGGGATGGAATGTTAAAATTGTACAAGGTATTGATAAGGCCGAATTTGGAGTATAGTGTACAGTTCTGGTCACCAAATTATGGGAAAGATGTCAACAAAATAGAGAGAGTACAGAGAAAATTTACTAGAATGTTACCTGGGTTTCAGCACCTAAGTTACTGGGAAAGGTTGAACAAGTTAGGTCTCTATTCATTGGAGCGTAGAAGGTTGGGGGAGGACTTGATAGAGGTATTTAAAATTATGAGGGGGATAGAGAGAGTTGACGTGGATAGGCTTTTTCCATTGAGAGTAGGGGAGATTCAAACTAGAGGCCATGAGTTGAGAGTTAGGGGGCAAAAGTTTAAGGGTAACACAAGGGGAAATTTCTTTACTCAGAGAGTGGTAGCTGCATGGAACGAGTTTCCAGTAGAAGTGGTAGAGACAGGTTTGGTATTGTCATTTAAAGTAAAATTGGATAGGTATATGGACAGGAAAGGAATGGAGGGTTATGGGCTGAGTGCGGGTCAGTGGGACTAGGTGAGAGTAAGCGTTCGGCACAGACTAGAAGGGCCGAGATGGCCTGTTTCCGTGCTGTAATTGTTATATGGTTATATGGTTAATATATCTGTAGACATGTAGGCTTCCAAACGGTTCAAACCTCTAGATATAGTTATTATCAACACAACCTTGGATTCAGCTTCCTCTTGCAGGCACCCACATAACAAGGAAACATAATAGAATCCAATAAAAACCACAAACAACAAAGACCAACAAACATACAATGTGCAAAATAAAAGAACGAATCGTGCAACTAATAAAGAGTAAACAAGTAGTACATAGAAACTGTGCAGCAGGGTCCCCAAGGTGAGTCTGCAGGCTGCGAATTCAGTCCAGTGCTGAGATGAGTGAAACCATTCCAGGAGCCCGATGGGTGTAGGGCAATAACTGCTCCAGAACCTGGCAGCATGGGGCCCAAGATTCCTTCACCGTATACCCTCAGCACATCCTTAATGCAAGTGACACGTTTCACTGTTGTTTTCATATACACGTGATGCACAAATAAATCTGAATCTGAAGACACCAACTCTGGCAGCTGCACAACTGTGCTCGCCTCTGCTTCAATTCTGCCCGTGAAATTTCTGCTTAACACCATAGACAAATTCCTTTCCACAGCAGTAGAACCGGTATAGCACCCAGTCTCGGAGGTCTGAGCCTGAGTAAACTGCCTCCATTTGAACAGCATCGGAAATACATCTTAAAATGTGTCAACTTTGGCAGAATGGGAACACTCTGAGTCAAAAACTGATGAGCTCAAAAGTATCAGAACAAATTATCTCAATTGCCACCTGAGTGTAGCACAGAGGGAGTGCTGTGCTGCCGCCATGATGAAATGTTAAATCATGCTGTTGTCCATCTTCTTATCCAGGTCTAATTTGAAGACGGGAATCAAAACTGCCCAAGCTAATGTTGTCAGTCCAGCAATGTCATAAATAACATGTCATTTATCTCAGTGTTATTGGCAGGCTACGAGTGTGCACAAGAGTTTAAATTTTTCTATTTAAAAATAGCAATTTACCTATAAAACTAAATCCCATTGTTACTTTTCATCAACTTTGGGAAGCTGAGACACCAAGAAATACTATTGGATTTGCTGACTCTTTCCACAGATGCTGCCTAATCTCTGAGTGTTTCCAGCATCTTCATTTTTTTCAATTTGCATTTCCTACCTGGAGTCATATTTACGCTATCAGTGTATTTGGCTAAAATTGCAAAAAATGCAATCTTAATTGTTTTAATTATGTTGGCACGTGGCCTAGTGGGCAAGATATCAGACTAGTAACCTGAAGGTCACTGGTTCGAGCCTCAGCTGAGGCAGCGTGTTTGAGTCCTTGAGCAAGGCACTTAACAACACATTGCTCTGCGACATCACCGGTGCCAAGCTGCATGGGTCCTAGTGCCCTTCCCTTGGACAACATCGGTGGTGTGGAGAGGGGAAGGCCTGCAGCTTGAGCAACTGCTGGTCTCCCATACAACCCTGCCCAGGCCTGCGCCCCGGAAACTCCAGGCGCAGATCCATGGTCTCTCGAGACCAACAGATGCCAACACAACCACCAATTGTTTTAAGATCAAATTGCAGAGTACCTCATGCTGTTAGAACCTTCCATTTTAATTTTAAAAGCATTGTGCAGAAAGACAATCCTATCCATGGAACTCTGCACATCCTCAAAGTATTTCAGAATCAGAATCAAAATCAGATTTAACATCACTGGCATATGTGGTAAAATTTATTGCTTTGTGGTAGCTATAAATTGCAATGCTTAATAATAATAAAACACTATACATTACAATGAGAAATAGAGATATAAATTTAAATTAAGTAGGTTGTGCAAAAATAAAGCAAAAAAACATAAAAGAAAATAATAAGGTAGCGTACATGGGTTAATTGTCCTTTCAGAAATCTAATGGTGGAAGGGAAGAAGCTGTTCCTAAAACATTGAGTGTGTGTCTTCAGGCTCCCTCCTTAATGGTAGGAATGAGAAGAGGCATGTCCTGGATAATAGGGGTACTTAACGATGGATGTCTCCTTTTCGAGCTGATTTTAAATCTTTGCAAGTTTCTTTAGCTGATGTCTTTGTTGCAAGACTTTCAGAAGGTCTCAAACTGTAAATTTGAGATGCCAGTTCACCCAGACAGCTCCTTCATTAAAATGAACTTTTAATGAGGTCTCTGTTGACAGCGTGTTGCCAGCTAGTGAGATGAAATCGAGATGGATCAGAATCATGAGCATACAAAGAGCAAACTTTCCAGTGATCAATATACAAAAGGAAATTGTAATTTTAAGAGTAGAGAAGGTGACAAGGGAACTACAGAAAATTTTGCAATAAAAACAGGATAATTGTGCCAGAAAAAAATGCAGAGTACAAAGTAATATTAATTGCAAATTATGTACAACTCAAACTCAATCACTTGACAATCCACACACAAGGTATGGTTTATGCTGGAGTTAACCAGTCTGCTCCTGAACCAGTGTGGATAGCTTGAATCATCACTACTCTGAAATGATTCCACGACATAAAGTCTTATTGTCAAAGGCTCTTTACAACTGATACTCATAGTATTATTTTTATTTGCACAGTTTATCGTCTTTTGCACATTGGCTGTCTATCAATCTTTGCCTATGTACAGTTTTTCATAAAATTTCATTGTATTTCTGTCATTCTGAAATGCCTACATAAAAATAAATCTCAAGGTAGATTTATTTTATCAAGGATATAGTAACATATACATACTTTTGACAACGAATTTAAATTGAACTTTGAACCTCAGATCTATTGTCCCTACGAACAGCTTTGCTTTTAGGTACTGCTACAAAGGACTCCATACCAATACAGCTAGCAAGCAGTAGTGTATAACATTTATTATCAATAATTCAAAACTCAAACTATGGTAAAATTGATTATGTTTTGTGATATAATCTACGTTAATAAAATTCGACAGAACAGCTGACACAAATGCATCAAGGAATAATTTTTTCAAACAAAGAACTTTTTTCAAGACAATGTACACTTCCAAACTAGTGCCTGGCAGTGATGATTTGTGCAAGTTTTTTTTTTGTTCAGGAGTTTAAATAACTCAGAGTAAGTTATTAGAGGCATGAAATTCTATCGCACATAAATAGGCCCTTTGGCCCAGCTGGTCCTTGCCAACTAAATAACCTAACTGAGATGATCTGATGAAATCAGCAGATTTGCTGAGGTTGGGTGAGACTAGAGCTAGAGGTCATGCCCTAAGGGTGAAAGGTGAAATGTTTAAGGGAACATGAGGATATTAAGAGTGTGGAATGAGCTGCCAGCAGAAGTGGTGGATGTGTGTTCAATATTGGCTTTTAAGGGAAGTTTGGATAAGTACATGGATTGGGACAGGTATGGAGGGTTATAATCCAGGTGCAAATCACGGGATTAGGCAAAATTAATAGTTTGAACAGATTAGATGGGCCAAAGGGCCTGTTTCTGTGCTCTAGTTCTCTATGACACTATATCACAAAAATCAACTAGCCCTCCAAGATCACTGTCTACACTTTTCTCAGCCTCAGCAGGTTAGTCAAAATAATGAAGGACCCCATCGACCCTGGGCATACCCTCTTCTCCTCTCACCATCTACATTATCATGCTCTTGCACCATATTATCATGCACTGCACTGTCTCTGTAACTATAATACTTTATTTTGCTTTCTGTTGTTGTTTTTCCCTTATACTAACTCAGTGTACTGATGCGATGAAATGATCTGTATGGATGGCATGCAGAACGAAGCTTTTTACTGACCTCGGTACATGCAACAATAATAAACAAATTTACAGTTTATAGTTTACATTGTTGACCAGTCATCAACAGAACCAGGGAGGGAAACTCACCTTAAAGGGCCTGGATAAACAGGTGCGTACAGCCATCCGCTCCTGGTTACATCTCCCTGCTGACACGTCAACTGCTTTTTTCCACGCAGGTGTGAAGGATGGTGGATTGGGCGTATCGTCATTCTTGGCATCGATTCCCATTCAGAAGGCCGCGCGGATGGAGAAGCTCCTCGCCTCACAGAATCTGGCCCTTCGGGCTATGGGTCGCCTCCTGGAGTTTGCGAAAGTCATCTCGCAATCTACGTTCCCTGGAACTATCATGGGGAATCCGGTGGGAACCAGGCTCGAAGTGAGGGCCGCCTGGCGTTCTGCACTCGCAGCCAACCTGGACTGTAAATATCTGTGCCACGTGGAGGTGATTCGGCAATCACGTTCTTGGATCGAGTCACCTGACAGGGTGTTTCCAAGGCTCTTTACACGTGGATTACAACTGAGAGCAAACACTCTGGGGACCAAAGTTCGGAGGTCCCGTGGCCGTCCAGGGAGTGTGGATACGAATTAATTCCATAATTAATCAAAGCTCACACTTTATTGTCTCTGCACAAAAAATAACGTAATTATGTTGAACAGGCCAGCAACTTAGAACATGAATCTACCTTTCCCTTTGTACCAATACTCACTCAGAGCACTTTTCCAATTTATGACACTGAAATCCCGAGATGCCAATATTCTACAATATTTCATAGGGGATCTTTGTTGGCTGGGTGATCAGCCCTTTCTCTCCCAGAAAGGGAGTGTGGGGGTTCTTCCTCACGATGGTTTGTCTTTGAGAGAGTTATTGCCGTTAGTGCAATCAAAGTGTCCACTTTTATATTCATTACTTATCAATTCAAATGCTATGTTCCAGTATCATTGGATACACATCACCTGGTTGACACTTAACACCTTTTTTGTTGGCTCTGGTTCAGGGCTACAACCCACATTGTTCAATGATTTACAGACAGACAGACGGACATACTTTATTGATCGCGAGGGAAATTGGGTTTCATTACAGTCACACCAACCAAGAACAGTGTAGAAATATAGCAATATAAAACCATACATAAATAATTAAATAATAATAAGTAAATTATTCCAAGTGGAAATAAGTCCAGGACCAGCCTATTGGCTCAGGGTGTCTGACACACCGAGGGAGGAGTTGTAAAGTTTGATGGCCACAGGCAGGAATGACTTCCTATGATGCTCAGTGTTGCATTTCGGTGGAATGAGTCTCTGGCTGAATGTACTCCTGTGCCTGACCAGTACATTATGGAGTGGATGGGAGACATTGTCCAAGATGGCATGCAACTTTGACAGCATCCTCTTTTCAGGCACCACCGTCAGAGAATCCAGTTCCACCCCCACAACATCACTGGCCTTACAAATGAGTTTGTTGATTCTGTTGGTGTCTGCTACCCTCAGCCTGCTGCCCCAGCACACAACAGCAAACATGATAGCACTAGCCACCACAGCCTTGTAGAACATCCTCAGCATCGTCCGGCAGATGTTAAAGGACCTCAGTCTCCTCAGGAAATAGATATGGCTCTGACCCTTCTCGTAAACAGCCTCCGTGTGCTTTGACCAGTCCAGTTTATTGTCCATTCGTATCCCCAGGTATTTGTAATTCTCCACCATGTCCACACTGACCCCTTGGATGGAAACAGGGGTCACCGGTGCCCTAGCCCTCCTCAGCTCCTCAGGTCTGCCTCCAGCCTTGTGTCTTTGTTCCTTTCAAATCTGACAGGTCCAAACCAGTCACACTAGGCGACCCAGACACTGCATCTAACAAGATTACAGATTGCTTCTCCAGTGGCTCTGGTACTTTACATAATCAATAGCTACTCGTCTGAGAATGGTCTCATGCTTAGCAGAATATGAAGCTTTTTACATCCACATTCAATTGCTCTGATTAGATTTTCCCAGAGCAAGAAACAATTCAGAGTCCACAACATGTGGACTGCAAGGAGAGACTCACAGAGTGGGCATTTCCATCCCACTGCCGTTGACCTATTTGAGTTTGACATTTTCTTCCATATTTTAAATCTGCCGTGGCCTACAACGCAAAGGCATAGAGGTTAGCAAACTCAGAAAATACTGGAAGAACTCAACAAGACAAACAACATCAGTGGATAGAGAAACCAATTAAACACTTCAAGTCAGCAACATTCCTCAGGACGGCATAGTAGTTAAAACGGTCATCGAGTAACTCATAAGGCAGGACTGATAGTTCTGTGATGTTCAAGTGCCTTTTACAATAGCTGGTAAATACAATAATGCAACACAGGTGATATTGAGAACATTATATCCATCCTGTCCAATATTCTACAGAATCCTGTTTCCCAGTTCTTGGTTTGCAGATATTTAAATACTCTATGGACTCTTTATTAGATACCTTCTGTTCTTAATCGAGTGGCTACTGAGTGTATGTTCATGGGCTTCTACTGCTGTAGTCCATCCACTTCAAGATTCAACATGTTGTGCATTCAGAGACGCATTTTTGCACATCACTGTTGTAATGTGTGCTATGTTAGTTAATGTCACCTTCCTGTCAGCTAGAACCAAACTGGACAATCTCCATTGACCTCTCTCATTAACAAGGAGTTTTCATCCACAAAATTGCTGCACACTGGATGTATTTTTTGTTCCTGTAAACATTAGACATTTTGTGTGTGAAAATCCAAGGAGATCACCAGTTTCACTCTTACTACTCTGTCTGACACCATCAGTAATTCGATGGTCAAAGTCACTTAGATTACATTTCTTCCCCATTCTGATGTCTGAAACATAGAAACATAGAAACCCTACTGCACAATACAGGCCCCTCAAAGTTGTGCCGAACATGCCCTTACCTTATAATTACTAGGCTTACCCATAGCCCTCTATTTTACTAAGCTCCATGTACCTATCCAAAAGTCTCTTAAAAGACCCTATCATATCCGCCTCCACCACCGTTGCTGGCAGCCCATTCCAAGCACTCACCACTCTCTGCATAAAAAAACTTACCCCTGACATCTCCTCTGTACCTTCTCCCCAGCACCTTAAACCTGTGCCCTCTTGTGGCAGCCATTTCAGCCCTGGGAAAAAGCCTCTGACTATCCACACGATCAATGCCTCTCATCATCTTATGTTTGGTCTAAACAACAAATGAATCTCTTGAATGTGTCTGTATGCCCTTATGCATTGAGTTGTGGCTACATGAGTGGCTAATTAGATATTTACATTAATAAGCAGGTGTAGGGGTGTACCTAATAAAGTGGGCAGTGAGAGTATATTAAATTAGATAAATGCTGAAATCTAATACTGTAGGAATATCAGTAAAGCCAGATTGTTGCAAACTCTTAACATTTCTTCAGGGAAGGAATTATGTTGTCTTTACATCCGGAGTTATATACGAAAGTTATTTTCCACTTAAAAAGCAACACATTCCTAAAGTCAACAATGCATGCCATATCATTGATACTCAAACTTTGCCTCTAATCACTGTCTTATTCATTCAGAAGTATTGCAATGCAAACTATCAAGGGAGTAAACCATCATGCCAACACCATTTGGTTTGTCACACCAATGTAAGTTCTAATACAAAGTGACATAATTAATTGCCATTTTTGCTGGATCGTGTTTTCTTGAGTTTTAATTGGCGTAATCACCAGCCCTGTAAAACAAACCATCGTGGCCCCAGCAATTTTAAATGAAAGGATGACCACATCCATATAAACACAACACCAACTTTAACTCTGCACGTAAATCATTCAACTGTCTACTACACATCTCCTTCCATTAACCTCACATTCTCCGATCGTATTCAAGATTTAAGACCATAATTTTCAAGATTTAAGATTGTTCCCTGATGGGACTGGGAGAAACAGTCTGTAAACCAGAAGGGTGGGATCTTCTATGATATTGCTGGACTCTTTCTGGCACCTTTCTCTATATGTGTCATTGATGGTGGGTTAGCTGCTGCCAGTGATGTGTTGGCTAGTTTTAAATACTCATCATAGAGCTCTCCTCTAATCTTCCTCAGAAAGTAAAAGCATTTGTGAGCTTTCCTGACTGTGTGCTGGTACCTTAAGAGGCTGTGGAAGATGTGGACTCCCAAGAGTCTGAAACTGCTCACAGTTTCCACTGCTGTGCCACCAGTGTAAAGGCAGGGTGTGATTGATGTGGGTTTTCTTAAAGTCAATAACCACCTCCTTTTATTGACATTGAGGAAGAGGTTATTTGCCTAGCACCAAGCCTCCAGCTCTTTCACCTCCTCTCTTGTAGGCCATCTCATCGTTGTTGGTGATGAGCCCCACTGTTGTTGTATCGTTGGTGAACAGGACAATGGGATTGTTTGAGTGTCTATGCAGAGTGGACAGCAGTGGGCTTCAGCACACAGACCTAGGTGGGGGACGACGACACCCGTGTTCAGGATGAGGGGGAGGGAGGAGCGGTTGTGCATCCAGACTATCTGAGATCTGTTGGCTAGGAAGTCCAACACTCAGTTGTACAATGCCGTCCTTAGTGATGTTTTCAGATATGATCGCATTGCAATGGCCACAAACCAATAGTGACGCAAAGCTGTGTTTGCTTCTGAAAATCCGAAGGACTGTATCTACTTCATACTCAAAAGAACTGAAACAATTCTGATTAACTGCCAAATTATAAAAATATACAACACAAAAAATAGCCATTCAGCCCATTATATCCACGCTAGCCAATAAAGAAAATGTCAAGCTAATTCTTCATCGCAGGTCAACAGGTCAAGGAACTTCAGGTGCTCATCCAGGTTTCTACCTGCAACATCTCTTCAAGCAACGAGACCTGGACCTACACCTACCCACCCTTTGATGGAAGAAACCTTACCGACAATGATCTTAAGTCTACACCCTGGTTATTGACCTGATTGATGGTGTCTGGTGTATTGTTTCCCAGTTATAGAGTCCCAAAAGTTAGATATACCATGCCAGATTGGATGGCACAGGAGCACAACAGTTGGCATAATGCCATTACAGTGGGTTCAAATCCCTCACTATCTGGAGGGAATTTGTGTATTCTCCCCGTGACCGTATGGGTTTCCTCCCACACTCCAAACACATATGGGTTGGTAGGTTAGTCATTCACATGGGTGTAATTCAGCGGCACAGGCTCGTTAGGCTGGAAAGGCCTGTTACCATCATGAATCTCTAGATAAATAAAAACAAATTATCCTGCTTGTGCTGTAACAAAATAAAAACAATTAAAACAGTAGTTGAACAGAAGTAATTACAAAGAGTACTGTTGAACTGAACACTGGGCCTAGCAAAGAACACTATTGATTAGTTTTAAAAGAACGGAGTGCTTTTCCGAGAACAAGAAATCAGGATGCAGCAGTCAGCCCCCTTTCCTTCCTACAATAGCTTAATAAACATAACCCTGCTGTAAATGCATTTAGCAATTTAACATTAATGCTTTTATGATAATGTAACCACAGGATGGCATGGCAGAAGGGAGATACGTCTCTACCCAAAGGAGGTGTAAGGTGCTCCTTCCCTCCGCTAGCCTGCAGGTCACCTTTGGGCAAGGTGTGGCACCTGCTTAGCCCAACCCCCCCCCCCCACAATCAGGGTCACATGGGAGCAGATGGTAGATGGTCGTTTGAGCAGCATATCACAACTCCTGGTTATGCGACCACTGATACCAGGCAGACAATCTCTAGAAAGGTTTGATAATAGCTGGGGTCACCCACCTTGTAAAGACACCGCCCAGAAGAAGGAAATGGAAAACCGCTTCTGTAGAAAAATTTTCCAAGAACAATTCTGGCTATGGAAAGACCATGATTGCCTCTGTCATACAACTCGGCGAATAACGAATGAACGAACCCCAGGATTGTCATTAGAAACTCCTTTTTCACTGATGTTCCTCAGTGAGGGAGTGTGGTGAACTACATATACCTGTCTGGACATGCCCACCCCCCCCCGCTGACTGCTCCTGTGGCTCCTCCCACCAACCCCGGGAGAAAGGTGATTGGGGCCTGAGCCGGCCTCATTCTCCAGGATGTAGTATGGTGGTCAATTGCTGCTTGTTGCTTGTTCTTTCTTCCGGTCAATAAAAGCCTATATCTCGCCTCATGTCTCAGAGAGTTGTTGATGGTGCATCAATTTTATTGACTGGAAGTTTTAAAATATGGAAAGTATTTTACATCCAGAAAAATTAGACTTGGACCCTCAAAACTCAGAAGCAGCTCTTTCCTTTGAACTCTGGCTTGCATGCTTCCAATCATACTTGGAGGAGGTTCGTGCGACTGAGCCCGCTATTGTGCACAGAATTCTCCTTTCGAGGGTCACCCCGAAAGTTTACTCACTTATCAGGGACCTGCCGACCTATCAGGAGGCACTGACCGCCCTCAAAAGACAGTACCTGCGGCCGGTGAACACCGTCTACACAAGACATCGCTTAGCGACGCGGCGACAGTGACCCGACGAGTCGAGCGCCGAGTTTCTCTGAGCCCTACAGACACTCGTGCGAACTTGCAACTGCAAAGGTCTGATGGCGGAACAACATGCAGAGCTGCTAGTATGAGACGCCTTCGTTACGGGGATCAGGTCAGTGTACGTGCACCAGCGGCTGCTGGAAAATGTCGATCTTCCCTTACTCTCAGCGATCGAGACGGCCGACACGCTGGAGGCTGCTCTGCGCAATGCTGTTGCTGTCCAGCCACGTGATCCCCCGCCGGTCCCATGAACACCTCAGACCCCGCCACCCATGAGCGAATTCACCACCACTGCTGCCAGTCGTGAGTCCACGAACTCCCCGAAACCGACCACAGCTGCTGCCAGTCGCAAGTCCGCGCAGTGTAACTTCTGTGGACTCGAAAAGCACCCCCGAAAACGCTGCCCGGCCCGAGAAGTAACCTGCTCCAGCTGCGGGAAGAAGGGTCATTTCGCCAAGGTATGTAAGTCTGAACCACGAGCAGGGTTGGGCAGTGCTGCATGTGAGGCATGGGGGCCGACATCTTGGTCGCCGCCATCTTGCCTGCCCACTTCATGCGAGGCATGGGGGCCGCCATCTTGGTTGCCGCCATCTTGCCTGCCCCCTTCATGCAAGGCATGGGGGCCGCCATCTTGCCTGCCCGGATGGGGCGGCCATCTTTGTCGGCGCCAACTCGCCCTGCCCCCGACCCACCAGTTCTTACCGGTCACCAAGACGGCAGTTCAACTCTGGCCTCCATAACCCTTGACCAAAGCGCCCCACACCAGCTTGCAAGGTCAATGATGGACATCCTGGTGGAGGGGCACAGGACTAGCTGCCTGTTTGACACGGGCAGCACTGAGAGTTTTATTGACCCAGACACAGTGCAACGCTGTGGACTCGTGACACGGCTGGTAAGCCAGAGGGTCACCATGGCTTCTGGGTTGCATTCCACAGACATCCGGGTGGGTTGTGTAGCGACATTGGTGATGCAGGGCACAGAATATCGGAACTTTGCGCTACTGGTCATGCCTCAACTGTGCGCACCTGTGCCATTGGGGCTGGACTTCCAGAGCCACCTCGAAAGTGTGACTATGGCATATGACGGGCCCCTCCCACCACTCACTGTCAGGAATCCTCAGTTTTGTGGGACTTTGTCATATACCCCGCTACTGACCACACACACACACCGGCCCACACATCCCAACCAGCACCATGCTAACAGCTGCGCTACCGACACCACTTGCAGCCCCTCCACCCTCAAAATCCCTCCCCCACCGCTGTTCGCCAACCTGACCCCCGACTGTAAGCCTGTGGCAACTAAAAGCAGGAGGTACAGCGCGGGGGACCGGGCCTACATTCAGTCAGAGGTGCAGCGGCTGCTCAGGGAGGGGATAATTGAGCCAAGCACAAGTCCTTGGAGGGCCCAGGTGGTTGTTGTTCGGACCGGGCAGAAAAATAGGATGGTTGTAGACTATAGCCAGACCATCAATAGGTTCACGCAGCTTGACGTGGACCCCCTACCCTGCATCGCGGATATGGTCAACCAGATTGCTCAGTACAAGGTGTACTCGACAATAGATCTGAAATCCGCTTATCACCAGCTCCCCATCCACCCAGAGGACCGCCCCTACACCGCCTTCGAGGCGGGCGGCAGGCTCTATCACTTCCTGCGCATCCCCTTCGGTGTCACAAATGGTGTCTCTGTCTTCCAGAGGGAAATGGACCGGATGGTGGACCAGTGCCAACTGAAGGCCACATTTCCCTATCTGGATAATATCACCATCTGTGGTCACAACTGGTCGGATCACAACGCCAAACTCCAATGATTTTTCCAAGTGGCCAAACCCCTGAACCTTTCTTATAACAGGGACAAGTGTGTGTTCGGAACAACCCGACTCGCTATCCTTGGGTATGTCATGGAGAACAGGGTCATTGGCCCTGATCCCGACCGTATGCGCCCCCTGTTAGAACTCCCTCTTCCCACCACCCTCAAAGCCCTCAGATGGTGCCTGGGCTTCTTTTCCTATTACGCCCAATGGGTCCCTCACTACGTAGACAAGGCCCGCCCCCGGTCAAGTCTACCACATCTCCCCTCTCTGCCGAGGCCCACGCGGACTTCAGCTGCATTAAAGAGGACATTGCCAAAGCTACGATGCATGCGGTGGATTAGACCATTCCCTTCCAGGTAGAGTGTGACGCCTCCGATTTCGCACTGGCTGCTACCCTCAAACAGGCAGGCAGGCCAGTAGCATTCTTTTCTCATACCTTTCTAGGCCCTGAAATTCGGCACTCCGTGGTGGAGAAAGAAGCCCAGGCCATAGTGGAGGCTGTTAGGCACTGGAGGCACTATCTCGCCGGCAAAACGTTCACTTTGCTGACCAACCAGCGCTCAGTTGCGTTCATGTTCAGCAACCAACAGCGGGGCAAAATCAAAAATAATAAAACTTTGCGGTGGAGAATAGAACTCTCCACCTACAACTATGATATCCTGTACCGGCCTGGAAGGCTCAATGAGCCCCCTTGATGCCCTATCCCGGGGAGAGTGTGCCAGCACACAGCTCAACCAGCTATACGCCCTCCATGCACTTCTTTGCCACCCGGGGGTCACCCGATTTTACCACTTCGTGAAAGCCCGGAACCTGCCATACTCCCTTGAGGTCATCAGGACGATGACCAGGGACTGCAAAGTCTGTGCTGAGTGCAAACCGCACTTCTACTGTCCTGAAAAGGCGCAACTTATCAAGGCCACCCGCCCCTTTGAGTGACTGAGTGTTGAATTTAAGGGCCCCCTTCCCTCCACTGACCACAATGTCTACTTTCTCAACATTATCGACGAGTACTCACAGTTCCCCTTTGCCATCCCCTGCCCCGACACCACTGCCACGTCCGTCATAAAAGCCCTGCGCCAGCTCTTCACTCTGTTCGGATATCCCTGCTATATCCACAGTGATAGAGGGTCCTCCTTTATGAGTGACAAGCTGCGCCACTACCTGCTGGCTAGGGGCATTGCTACTAGTAGGACCATGAGCTATAATCCCCGGAGAAATGGACAGGTGGAGAGGGAGAAGGCCACACTTTTAGCCCTTAAGTCAAAAGGGTTGCCGGTCTCTCGATGGCAGGAGGTCCTCCCCGAGGCACTCCACTCTATCCGCTCCCTGTTATGTACGTCCACCAATGCCACCCCTCATGAGCGCCTATTCTCTTTTCCCAGGAAGTCTGTCACTGGGACCACCCTACCAGCTTGGCTGACATCCCCAGGGCCAGTGCTGCTCCGGAAACATGTGAGGAGCAATAAATACTCCCCGCTGGTCAAGAGTGTTCACCTTCTACATGCGAACCCCCAGAATGCCTACGTGGTCTTACCTGATGGGCGGGAGGACACGGTCTCTGTCCGCGACTTGGTGCCCGCAGGAGCAGCAGACCACTACCCCGAACACTCCACGGTAACTATGAACCCTGTACCCGAGGTGACACCGCGCACACCGAGCCCTACACAGACTCCTCACGACACTTCTATACCGGGCATCTCGCACGCACATATACCAGGCGCCTCGCACATGCATGAGGGATCACTGACCCCTAGTGGGCTGACACCTCCAGTTAGGCCGGAACCAGCACCACCTCCGTCTCCAGTGCAAGCACCACCTGCACCTGTGCAATCACAGCCGGTGCTACGTAGATCACAGCGACAGATTCAACCACCTGATAGACTTAACCTGTAAATATACTTGTAAGAAACTTCGCCCCATGGGGACTCTCTTTAAAACAAAGGGGGGGGGGTGAATATGGTGAACTACATATACCTGTCTGGACACGCCCCTGCTGACTGCTCCTGTGGCTCCTCCCACAGACTCCGGTATAAAGGCGATTGGGGCCTGAGCCCTGCCCTCAGTCTCCAGGATGTAGTATGGTGGTCAATTGCTGCTTGTTGCTTGTTCTTTCTTCCAGTCAATAAAAGCCTATATCTTGCCTCACATCTCAGAGAGTTATTGATGGTGCATCAATGAGATCTGCCAGTTTTACCTGGGCTGGGCTATAAATGACTCCAGAATAATTTCTATGATTTATTTTTTGCTGGCAACCCACTCAAGGCAAGGGATTGCTTCAGTGAATCGGCAGACACATTGCAAACAGATCAAGTTAAGATGGCACATTTCAGCAGCTTGTTGGCCAATTAGTTGAGGTTATATAATGATCCCAGAGTTTCACAAGCCTTAAGCTTTTAAACCGAACTTTAGTTTGAAAAAGTGATGTCATATCTTGTGGATTAATAAAGCAAACATTTAACAGAGCAAACACCTCTTGTACACAAGAGATCCTGCAGATGCTGGAAATCCAGAGCAACACACACAAAATGCCAGAGTAACTCAGCAGGCCAGGTGGCATCATTGAAAATGAATAAACAATTGACATTTTGGGCAGAGACGCTTCATCTGGACTTGAAAAGAAGACAGAAAATGGCAAAATAAGAAGGTGGGGGAGAGGAAGGAAGACAAGCTAGAAGGTGATAGTTAAGCCAGGTGGGTGGGGTGGAGATGAAGTAAGAAGCTGGGATCTTATAGGTGGAAAAGTCAAAGGCTAGAAGGAATCTGATAGGAGAGAAGAGTGGACCATGGGAAAAGGGAAGGAGGAGGGGCAAAAGGGGGAGGTGATAGGCAGGTAAAGAGAAGAAATAAGAAGCCAGAGGGATGAATTGAGAAACAGGGAAGGGAGAGGGAAAGTTTATTGGAAACTGGTGAAATTGATGTTGATGTCATCAGGTTGGAGGCTACCTAAATGAAATATGAGGTGTTGCTCCTCCAACCTGAGGGTGGCCTCATCATGGCAGAAGAGGAGGCCATGGAGAGACATGTCGGTACAGAAATGGGGATAGAAATTAAAATGGCTGACCACCAAGAAATTTGGCAGATGGAGTGGAGTTGCTTGACAAAGTGGTCCCCAGTCTACACTGGATCTCACCAATATAGAGGAGGCCACATCAGGAGCACTAATTACAGCAGACAACCCCAACAGGTTCATGGGTGAAATGTTGCCTCACCAGGAAGGACAGTTTGGGTCCCTGAACAGAGGTGAAGGAGGAAGGAAATAGACTGGGCAGGTGTTGCAGAGAATGATGTATTGGATGCAAGTAGGTGAGGACAAGAGGAACTCTATCCCTATTAATGAGGCAGGAAGACGGGCTGAGCACAGAAGCCCGAGAGACAGAGGAAATACAAGTGAGGGCAACATCAATGGTGGAGGATGGAAAACCCCATTCTTTAAAGATGGAGGGCATTGCTGATGTCGTTGAAAGGAAAGCCTCATCCTCAAAATAGGGGTAGTGGCGATGAAGGAACTGAGAAAAGAGAATGGAAATTTTACAGGGGACAGGGTGGGAGGAGGTATACTCAAGATAACTGTGGAAACAATAGGTTTATAAAAGATATTGGTAGACATTTTTCTTCCAGAGATGGTGACAGAGAGATCGTAAAAGGAAAGAGAGAGATGTCAGAAATGGACCAAGTGAATTTAAGGGCAAGGTGGAAGTTGGAGGCAAGGTCAATGCAATTGACTATCTCGGCATGGGTGCAAGAAACAGCACCAATATAGCAATCAATATAGTGCAGAAAGTGTTGAGAAGCTTAACCAGGGAAGTCTGGAGCATAGTCTTTTCCACAAAGGTAGACATAGCTGGGGCTCATGTGGTTTCCCATGGCTTTACTTAGAGTTTAGAGAAAGGGGGATGAGTTGAAAGAGAAATTACTGAGGGTGAGGACCAAGGCCTTTTGATACTGTTTATTGAAGCAAACAATGTAGAACATGAGAAAAATGACTGGGTTTGGTCGAAGAGGAAGCGTTTAACTTGAAGGTAAGTGAGGTCATTGAGCCACAGTGCGATACAATGTGGAAACAGACTCTTCAGTTCACTGAGTCCATAAAAAATTCTAAAACGTTCAAAGTGAATTTATTGTCAAAGTACATACAAGACCATAAGGCCATTAGACTATAAGATATAGGAGAAGAATTAGACCATTTGGCCCATAGAGTCTGGCTGATATTTTCCCCCTCAGCCCCACTCCCCAACCTTCATCCCACAACCTTTGATAGCATGTCCAATCTAGAACCTATCAAACTCTGCCTTGAATACCCCCAACAACCTGACCTCCATAGTGGCCTGTGGTAATCAATTTCACAAATTCACCCCCCTCTGACTAAAGACATTCCTCCGCATCTCTGTTTTGAAAGGGGACCCCTCTATCCTGAGGCTGTGCCCTCTTGTTCTAGACTCTCCCACCATGAGAAACATCCTTTCCACATTTACTCTGTCTAGGCCTTTCAACATTCAAAAGGTTTCAATAAAATCCCCGCTCATCCATCTAAATTCCAGCAAATACAGACCCAGAGCTATCAAATGTTCCTCGTATGATAACCCTTTCATTCCCGGAATGATTCTTGTGAACCTCATCGGGAACTCTCTCCAATGCAGCACATCTTTTCTTGGATAAGAAGTCCAAAACTGTTCACAGTACTCAAGGTGCGGCCTCACCAGTGCCTTATAAAGCCTCAGCATCACATCCTTGTTCTTGTATTCAAGACCTCTTGAAATGAATGCTAATATTGCATTTGCTTTCCTCACTACCGATTTTACCTTCAAGTTAACTATTAGGGTGTTCTGCACAAGAACTCGCAAGAGCCTTTGTATTTTAGATTTTTGGATTTTCTCCCCATTTAGAAAATAGCTTGCACGTTTATTTCTTCTACAAAAGTGCATGACCATCCATTTTCCAACACTGCATTTCATTTGTAGCTCTCTTGCCCATTCTCCTAATCTGTCTAAGTCTTTCAGCAGCCTAACTGTTTCCTCAATACTACCTGCCCAACCACCAATCCTCATATTATCTATAAACATGGCAACAAAATCATTTATTTCCATCATCAAAATCGTTGACATACACCATCACACCCTTCAACATCTAGCACACTGCTAGTGACTTCCACAGTGAAGACTGAGGCAAAATAGTAATTTTAGCTCATTTGATATTTCCTTGGCACCTGTTATTATTCCTCTAGCCGCATTTTCTAGCAGACCTGTATCTAATCTCATCTCTCTTTTATTTTTTACATACTTGAAAAAACTTTTATTATCCACTTTGATATTGTTTGCTAGCTTGCTTTCGTATTTCATCTTTTCCCTCCTTATGATTCTTCTAGTTGATTTCTGTAGGGTTTTAAAAGCTTCCCAAACCTCTGCCTGCCCACTAAGTTTTGCTTTGTTGTCTGCCCTCTCTTTTGCTTTCACGTGGACTTTGACTTCCCTTGTCAGCCACAGTTGTACTATTTTGCCATTTAAGTATTTCTTCATTTTTGGAATATATCTGTCCTGCACCCTCCTCATTTTTTCCAGAAACTCGCTCCATTGCTGCTCTGCTGACATCCCTGCCAGCATCTTCTTCCAGTTTACTTTGGCCAACTCCTCTCTCATATCACTCTAATTTCCTTTATTCTACTAAAATACTGTTACGTCAGACTTTACTTTCTCCCAATCAAATTTCAAGTTGAACTCAATCACGTTGTGACCACTGCCTTCCGAAGTGTTATTTTACCTTATTTTACCTTAAGCTCTCTAATATATATATATATATATGTCACCATATACTACCCTGAGATTTATTTTCTTGCAAACTTTCACAGTAAATACAAAAAAACACAATAAAGTCAATGAAAAGCCATACACAACAAAGATACACAAATAACCATTATGTAAAAGAGACAAACTGCAAATGTGAAAAGAAAAAACATAATAATAATAATAAAAAATAAGCAACAAATATCCAACACATGAGACTAAAGGTGAATTGATAGATTGAGGAATCAGTTCAATGTTGGAGTCAGTGATGGTCAGTGAGGTTACTGACCATCTATCCCCATTAGCATTAATCCTACACTAACTCCCTGCACCTCTTTTCCACCCCCCCCCCCCCACACTGACAGGCATCTAAATAGATGAGTTAAAGTGAGGTAATTCCACTGCTTCAAGTCCTGGCAGCTGAACCTTTGAACGGTCAGCTTTGTGGAAACTGAATTTGAAAGCAGGATTAATAGAATTTTAAAGGGTCACAGTATAGCTGAAGGATCTGAGTGAATGGAAATTCTCTGTCAAGTCTGAGTACTCAGAGCAGCATGTCAAAAATCACATGATTAGGTTCGGTTTCAATCTGAAAAACAGACTATTGTACCAGCTTAACTTTACTCCATCTCAAAGACAAGGTTGTTCTGGCTGTTAATTGGATGTATTTTTTAAAGGAAGCATCTCTGAATGAAATTATGAGAGGCAAATTGGTAACTGTTTTATTATTAGTAATAGGTAACGTATACTGAGGTACAGTGAAAAAAAGCTTTGTTTTCTTTCAAACCATATATATAATTTCATCACATTAGTGCATCCAGGTGGTGCAAAGTGAAAAGCTTTAACAGAACATAGAATATAGTGTTGAGGTTAAAGAGAAAGTGCAGCGCAGCAGACAATAATGTACAAAGTCACAGTGAAGTTGGCTGTGAGATAAAGCATCCATCTTATCATACAAGGGATCTATTCAATAGTCTGATATTGGTTGGATAGAAGATGGAAAAGCCTGAAACCTCATACCATCTTGAGGCAGTTGGTATGAGTTTTCAGACTTTTGTTCTGCCTGATAGGAGACAGGTAGAGTCTTTGAAGATGTTTCCTGTTTTAACAAGTTAGTGGGGTGTAGATGGCCCCATGAAGGAGATGCTGATCTCTGCTATGTGCTGAGCTGTGTCCACAATTCTCTGCAGTTTAACTATAAAATATGTTTAATAAAATATGTCACAAAATCTTTGATAGCAGCTGGGCTCCATTGTTGATTTGATTCATTGGATGTCATGTATTTTCAAGACGCTACATGATATTACCAGCATTGTTAGATGGTGATATCCAATACTGAAAAAAAGAGTTTATCAATTATAAGTTAATAATTATCTCTGTCTCTCCATTCTCCCCGTCTTCCCCACCTGCAGGAAAGTGCAGGATACCCTTAAGGTTAACCTTCAGGTTGAGTCGGTGGTGAAGAAGGTGAATGCAATGTTGGCATTCATTTCTAGAGGAATAGAGTATAACAGCAGGGATGTGATATTGAGGCTCTATAAGGCACTGGTAGGACCTCACTTTGTGCAGTTTTGGGCTCCTTGTTTAAGAAAGGATGTGCTGACATTGGAGAGGATTCAGAGAAGATTCCTGAGAATGATTTCAGGAATGAGAGGTTTAACATATGAGGAACGTTTGACCGCTCTTGGACTGTACTCCTTGGAGTTTAGAAGAATGAGGGGGGACCTCATAGAAACATTTCGAATATTGAAAGGCATGGACAGAGTGGATGTGGCAAAGTTGTTTCCCATGGTGGGAGGGTCTAGTACGAGAGGACATGACTTGAGGATTGCAGGACGTCCATTCAGAACAGAGATGCATAAAAATTATTTTAGCCAGAGGGTGGTGAATCTATGAAATTTGTTGCCACGGGTGGCAGTGGAGGCCAAGTCATTGGGTGTATTTAAGGCAGAGATTGATAGGTATCTGAGTAGTCAGGGGATCAAAGGTCATGGTGAGAAGGCGAGGGAATGGGACTAAAGGGGAGATTGGATCAGCTCATGATGAAATGGCGGAGCAGACTCGATGGGCCAAATGGCTGACTTCTGCTCCTTTGTCTTATGGTCTTATAAACACTTCAATTTTTGCTGTATTTAATTAATTTATATTTCTTTCCTACAATGGCATCAGTGTCCGGGATTTGTTCATTGGTTCTGTGGGTATTTACATCCAGAGGGAATAAGCCATGGAAATGCATCTGTGACTGGAAAGGTGGCTTGGATTTCACATCACATGCTAAAGAAGCAGAGATCTGACCCTTGGCTCTGAGCACAGGACTCACAACTCTAAAATTTCAAAGTAAATTTTTTATCAAAGTACGTAAACATGTTACATTGAGATTCATTTTCTTTCAGGCATTTATAGGAAAAAGTAAAGAATTTACAAAAAAACATACATAAAGAAGACTGACAAACATCTCTGTCTAATCTGTTAGGGAGTCTCTCCTTCTTATAGGAGTATCATCCTCTCAGTCCAAATTTGCTTACTTATGAAATAGGAGGCCATTGGGTCAATCATTTCCGTGCTCGCGGGGCCTGCTCTGAAAGTAGCATAGTTGCTACAGCTCGGGATGTTCCAGAGTTCAACTCTGCCACCATTTGTAAGGAGGCTTCTACATTCTCGTGAAACTCATGGGTTTCTTCAGGATTCTCCGGTTTCCATCCAAAGGCATACCAGTTAGTAGGTCAATTGTTCACTGTAAACATACCTGTGATTAGGGTAGAGTTACTGGGCAGTGTGGCTCATTGGGCCAGCAGGGCTTGTTCCACACTGTAACTCCAAATTTTAAAAAAAGACAGTGGGTTATTCCTTTAGTTTTGACTCTTGAGTTTTGGTTGCAATCCACTGAAGAGAAAGTTCAGTGAAGATAAAATATAGAATCAAAGCACAAGGAGCTGTTGAGGGAATATAGTCCCCCTTTGTACTCTTCCAGTAATCAGCTGAAACTCAGCTTTCCTTGTTTGACTGTTGATTAAATCTGCAAGAGTTTCAGGATTGTCAAGTAACCACAACTGATAGTGACTATTACACCTTTCCAATATTCTTTCCACATTTATGCTTAGGTAAGATTTAATCCAAGTGGTATAATCAAATGCTAAGGTTTACACATCAAAGATGTGCATCTTCTCCAATTTATAAATAATTAGCTATTACTTTATGACCAACAGTAAATAGGATATTTGCACTTAATCTGTATCCAATTGTAACAAACTATCCTTTTGATTCATCTAATCAATCAGTGTGACATCACAGCAAAGGTCATTTGTACACAGCAGATCTGTTATTAGTAGCCAAATGATCATCTGAGTTCCCAAATTGATGACATTTCTCTGTATTCCTGCTGAGGGTAATTGCTAATGAAACAAGCCTGTGGCTAGCTTATGTCTTCAGCTCCTTTGCCTATCTTACACTTTGCATATTTGCAATCAAAATATCGATCAAATATTTCATATATAACTCCATCTGTCTGCTCTTCTTTGTACTGCCAAGCTTGCTAATTCATTTTCAGAAACTAGGACAGACCTGTTTAATTGGACAGGGATATCTAGTCTTTGCAATATGTTTTACCAGCTGCATCCCCATCCCAAGTGCAATAATTAATAGAACATAGAACAGAAAACATACAAGTGTACAGGGCACTACGACCCTTCAGCCCACGCTGTCATGCTTACCTTTTAACCTGCTCCTCGATCACATTGATGCAATTAGGAAGAAGGCACACAAGCAGCTGTATTTCATTAGGAGTTTGAGGAGATCTCCAAAGACTCTATCAAACTTCTACAGAGGTACTGTGGAGTGCATCACCCACCGGTATGAAGGGACCACCACACAGGATCGGGAAGAGCTACAGCTCAGCAGCTGCATCATGGGAACCAACCTCTCCATCACTGAGGGCATCTTCAAAAGGCAATACCTCAAATAGGTGGCATCCATCAGTAAAGAGCCCCAGCAAACTAGACATGCCCTCTTCTCATTACTACCATCGGGGGGGAGGTAGCAAGGCACAGAGACACACATGCTCACAATGTTTTATGAACAATTTCTTTCCCTCTGCAATCAGGTATCTCAACGGTCAATTAACCCATGAATGCTACCTCACTATTCTTGCTCTTTTTTGGTATTACCTATTTAATTTATAGCGTATGTATCTATTGCACTGTTCAGCTGCCCCAAAAAACAGATTTCACAACATATGTCAGTAATAATAATCCTAATTCTACTTCCAGTCTATTCCCATGTGCCTACCTAAGAGTCTCTTAAACCTCCCTATTATATCTGCCTCCACCTCCAACCCTGGCAGTACGTTCCACGCATCCGCCTGTGGTGGTTCAGTCCAAAGTCCGTGGTCCGGTCCACGGACTCCGGGTTTTCCGGCAGTCCCTTGCTGCGGTTGGACTTAACTAGAAACACCTGAGGCTCATATTGGAACTGGGAATATAAGTGGCCCTGGTATTGAGTGTGGTTGGGAGGTTGTCTTGTCAAGATGCTCATGGTACAGATGGTGGGTGGAAGGCTAGAATGGGCTCTTGCCATCCTTGGGGCTGTGTTGGAGAACCATGGCTTCTGGGAGCCTTGTTGGTAATAGTTGGAGTGGTCATTGTGGTATGGATTCAGCTGTTCCCTGGGCCAGCTGGGTGGCTGTCAGCCACTCTGAGCTAGGGAGGAATCTGGTTGCTTCTGTAGCCAGTGAAGCCTGCTGGCTGTAATGACTACTCAGAGCTACCCTGATGCAGAGGTGGAACTGTCTGTTGTTCCTTGGTATTTGTTTCTTCCTGTCCTTGCCCCTTTGGGGTAAGTCTAGCTGTTCTGCTGTGCCCTGTGGGAGGATCTGTCTTGTCTTTGCCTCTGTTGAGTAGGTCAGGCTGTTCTGTGGTTACCTGATGGATGGTCCTACCCCATCTTGGTGTGAAGTTATAGATGAGTCCTGCTGTGTTGGTGGATAAGTCCTGTCTCTATGTCTGTACTGTCCTGTCTCATGTCAGTGTCTTGTTAAAGATGAGTCCCAGCTTGCTGGAGGATGTCCTGGCTCCATGTTGATGTACAGTTCTTAGTCTGCCCCTAGCTCTAGCCACTGAGTTCCCCAAGCTCCAAGCCTGCAGCCTTGACCTAAGCCCCTAGTCAAGCCTCATCACATCCTTGCCTGGGTTTGGGGGTCTGAGCCTGAGGCAAGACCCAGGTTCTGGGTCCTTGTCCAGTCTTGGGCTTGGAGTCTACTCCAGGCTCCTTGTTCCCAGTCCCTTGTCCTGGTCCTGCTTCCTCTGCCTAGACTGCATCCTGTCCCTGTCCTTGGGTTCTGTCTCATCCTGTTTCTGGGACTCCAGTGTCTGTGTCCTGCAGTTGGGTCCTCCTGATTCAACACATGACTTATGACACCACCACTGTGTAAAGTACCTATCTCTGACATTTCCCCTATACTTACCTCTAATTACCTTAAAATTATGCCCCCTAATGTTAGCAATTTCCATCCAAGGAGAAAATCTCTGGCTGTCCACTCTCTCTGTACCTCTTATTATCTTATACACCTCTATCAAGTTACCTCTAATTCTCCATTGCTGCAAAAAGACAAGCCCTAGCTCAGTCAGACTATCCTCATAAGACATGCTCTCTAATCCAGGTCGTATCCTGGGACATCTCCTCTGTACCTTCTCTAAAACTTACAAGCCCATCCATAATGAGGTGACCAGAACTTCAAGTGTGGTCAAGCCAGAGTTTTATAATGCTGTAATGTTATCTTGTAGCTCTTGAACTCATTCCCCTGACTCATGAATGCTAATGCACAGGAAGCCTTCTTAACCACCCTATCAACTTGCACAGTACCTTTGTGGAATCTTTGGGGATTGCCCCCAAGTTCTCTCTGTTCCTCCACACTGCTAAAAATCCTGCCATTAATGCTGTATTATGTTTTCAAGTTTGAGTTTCCAAGTGTATCACTCCACACAGTTCCAGATTGAACTCCATCTGCCATTCCTCAGCCCAGCCCTGCATCCTATCAATGTTCCATTTTAGCCCATGGCAGCTAAAACACCAACAACCTTTGTCTTCTCCAAACATGCTAACCCACTCTCATCTAAGCCATTTATAAAAATCACAAAGAGCAAGGTACAGAACAGATCACTACAGAACATCACCAGTCAGTGACCTCCATACACTCCATCTACTATCACCCTTTATCTCTAGGCAAACTCCTTACTAAAGTCAATAACTCCTCATCCACTGCTCTACCTTTATCAATTTGTTTAGGCACTTCTTCAAAGACTTCAATTAGCTCGTGTGGTGTGACATGCCCCTTAGAATGCCATACTGACTATCTCTAATTAAGCTATGCTTCTCCAAATGTTCATTAGTTCTGTCTCTAAAAATGCTCTCTAATAGCTTGTGCAAAATTGATGTAAGACTAACAAGACTATAATTCTTTGGGTTATCTCTATTCCCTTTCTTGCACAAAGGAATAATATGCTCCTTCAAGAGCTAACTCATCTTCCCAAATGAGTGATTCAAAATTCTGTGTGAAACCTGGGTTAGAATATTTCTTCAAGTGGAGCACAGACTTATCCTTATTGAATGAAATATCGCTGGTCCATCCAATGATATATTTTATGTAACTGCTCTTACTGATCCTGACATCCACCACTAGCAGCATTTCTCTAGTTTGATATCACTTGCAAGGTGCACTCATTTGCATGTGATGTCAACTCTAATATTATTCATGCCCAGTATCATTCTGCAGAGGTTGAGGCTATATTTTGAAGATGACCTATTTCTAAGTTTTCAGAAGACAACATCAAATTGTTACTATTTTGTGCATGGAAATATGTGAAATCCTTTGTTTTCTCACAAGTAGGGGACAGGCAGTGGAAGTAAGGCTTCAATCATTCTTAATTTAGCAACTTTGAGATCTGTCTTTCCTGTCAATCACATTGCAAAAAGTCAAGAGGCTTTTGATAAAAATTTATATTCGACCAAAGCTTTCAGATGGCTGAATACTTGGCCCTATTGGATTCTACTTTCTAAAGTTTTTTTTTAAATGCATTCAGACCCATTAACGTTTCCATACAATGTGTATAGTTAACAAAAAGTTTACATGAGTATAATTTCAGTAAACAAACCTTTCTCATATTGTGTATGTGACTTTTCAGCTTTGAGAATGATAATTTCAGTTGCGTTATGCAGTATTTCGAACGGGCTGTTCATTTGGGAGAAGGAATACAGCTACTCCAATATTCCACTATGTGACAATGTGTGCTGTTACCATGAGCAAAATTAGAACATGTCAGAATGCATTAAGAAGTTCCAGGTTGAGAGGAAGGTGAAATTCAACAGGATGGAACCCATTGGCAGCCCTGGAAGCTTCAGAGAAATAGAGATTTTTGTCAAACTTCTCTTGAATTTCTGTAATGAGATTGATGAGAAGCTCAAAGCTCAGATTTGTTAAATTAGTAAATAAAGCCTTTTTTGTGTCATCTTTTGCCTCCTCTGCAGTAACAATTGATGATCACGCTGTGGGACAAAAAATGGATTAAAGTAGGTCTAGTTGATTTCCTTCAGCCTTTGGAGGACACCAGTTCAATATAACCTTGCTCTTTGTGATTTTTAAAGATAACTTGGATGAGGAGGTGGAAGTGTGGATTAGGATTTGCTGATGACATGAAGGTTGGTGGTTTTGTGGATAGTGTAGAAAGTTGTCCTAGATTACAATGAAAGAATGATAGTATGTAGAGCTGGGCTGAGAAATGGCAGCTGATGTTCGATCTGGAAAACTGAACTGAAACATTTTGGAAAGTTGAACCAAGTTAAGAGCCCATGGTATTTCAGGAAAGTTTTTGGCATGGTTAGAGCATTGTCTGATTGGTAAGAGGCAATGAGTGGGAATAAAGGATCTTTTCTGGTTTGCTGCCGGTGACTAGTGGTGTTCTGCGGGGGTCAGTGTTGGGACCACTTCTTCTTATGCTGTTACTGCGGGATTTTTAACAGTATAGAATTTGCTACAAAATCTGATAGGATGGTTAAAAATGTATGGTTTGTTGGCCTTCATTGATCATGGATTTGAGATCAAGAGCCACAAGGTTGTAGCTCTATAGAACTCTGGTTAAACTACACTTAGCATATTCTGTTCGATTCTGGTTACCACATTATATGGGAAGAGGAGATGGCCAAAATAAATTGGAAGGAGATGTTGGGAGGGATGACAGCAGAGCAACAATGGGGTGAGCTTCTGGGGAAAATGAGGAAGGTGCAGGATAGATGTATTCCAAAAAGGAAGCAACACTCAAATGACAATAGTACAACCGTGGCTGACAAGGGAAGTCAAAGCTAATGTAAAAGAAAGAGGGCATACAACAAAGCAAAAGTTAGCAGGATAGAGGATTGGAAAGCTTTTAAAGACCCAGAGAGCAACTAAAAGAATCATTAGGAGGGAAAAGATGAAATATGAAGGCAAGCTAGCAAACAATATCAAGGTGGATGGTAAAAGCTTTTTCAAGTATGTAAGAGATGAGAGTGGATATGAAGCCAGATAAATAATAATGGGAAACAAGAGATGACAGATGAACTAAGTAAGTATTTTGCGCTAGTCTTCACCGTGGAAGACACTAGCAGTGTGCCAGATGTTGAAGAGTGTGAGGAAAGAGAAGTAAATGCAGTTACTATTACAAGGGAGAAGGTGCTCAAAAGGCTGAAAGACCTAAGGGTACATAGATCAACTGGACCAGATGAACTGCATCCTAGCGTTCTGAAAGAGGTAGCAGTAGAGATTGTGGAGGTATTAGTAATGATCTTTCAAAATTCATTAGACTCGGGCATGATGCCAGAGGATGGGAAAATTGCAAATGTCACTCCACTCTTTAAGAAAGGAGGAAGGGAACAGACAGGAAATTATAGACCAGTTCACCCGACCGCAGTGGTAGGGAAGATGTTGGAGTCAATTGAATTGAAATGAATTTTGGTTTATTGTCATTTAGAAACCACAACTACAATGCAGTTAAAAAATGAAACAATGTTCCTCCAGAATGATATCACAAAAATGCACAACAAAACAGACTACACCAGAAAATCTGCATAATGTTTGGCAATACCCAAATCCAGAATCTGGAGAGGCTGCAGCGTATTAATATCGTGCTACAATCTTAGTGCGTTTTCCAAAAAGGAGCTCCAAACCCTCCAGACAAAACAAGACTACCCAGACACACCGTCAGGAGACCAACTCTACCACCCAACAAACTAAAGCTACAAGACCTACACAAAACTACATACAAATGTTAGTAGTTATAACATATAGTTACAACAGTGCAAACAATGCCTTAATTGATTAAAAAAAACAGACCATGGGCACAGTAAAAAATAGTCCAAACATGTTAAAAGACTATAAATTCGAAAGAAACCACCACACTGTTTCCACAAATCCTCAGGGTCCTGATAGACTCGTCATCCCACGCAGATGGCAGAAGGGAGTACCCCTTCCCAGCAGAGACCTGGACCTCACAACAGCAGCAGTACTGAAGAAGGCCTTCCTGGAGATTTCCAGATGTTTCTCTGAACTCCCACGTGCGTTTTTTATCAAATTAGGATTGTGCACGGCACTCCGCTTGACAAATAACAGATAACAACTCCGGAGAGGTTGCCATCTGAAGTACTTGGTGACACAGGATAAGATAGGACAAAATCAGTATGGTTTCCTTAAGGGAAGATCTTTCCTGACAAACCTGAGGAGATTGCAAGTAGCATAGATAAAGGAGATGCGGTGGGTGTTGTATATTTGGACTTTCAGAAGGCCTTTGACAAGGTGAAACACATGCGGCTGCTTACCAAGTTAAGAGCCTATGGTATTACAGGAAAGTTTTTGGCATGGTTAGAGCATTGTCTGATTGGTAGGAGGCAATGAATGGAAATAAAAGAATCCTTTTCTGGTTGGCTGCCAGTGACTAGTGGTGTTCTGCAGGGGTCAATGTTGGGGCCAATTCTTTTAATGCTGTATATCAATGATTTAGATGATGCTATAAATGGCAATGTTGCCAAGTTTACAGATAATACAAAAATTGGTGGAGGGACAGGTAGTGTGGAGGAACAGTTAGTCTGCTGAAGAACAGACAGATTGGGAGAATGGGCAAGAAACTGGCAAATGAAATACATTGCCAGAAAATGCATGGTCATGCACTTTGGTCATAGAAATAAAATTACAGACTATTTTCTAAATGGGGAGAAAATCCGAAAATCTGAGATGTCAAGGGACTTGGGATTGCTTGTTAAGAACACCCTGAAGGGTAACTTTCAGGTAGAGTTGGTGGTGAGGAAGGCAAATGCAATGTTAGCATTCATTTCAAGAGGTCTAGAATACAAGAGCAGGGATGTGATACTGAGGCTTTATAAGGCACTGGTGAGGCCTCACCTTCAGTGTTGTGTAGAGTTTTGGACTCCTCATCTTAGAAGAGATGTCCTGGCATTGGAGAGGGTCCAGTGGAGTTTCATAAGGATGATTCCAGGAATGAAAGGGTTCTTGTATTAGAAGCGTTTGATGGCTTTGGGTCTGTACTTGCTGGAATTTAGAAGGATGAGAGGAAATCTGGAAACCTTTCCAATGTTGAAAGGCTTATATAGAGTAAATGTGGAAAGGATGTTTCTCATGGTGGAGGAGTCTAGGGCAAGAGGACACAGCCTCTGGATAGAAGGGCTTCCATTTAAAACAGATGCGGAGGAATTTCTCTAACCAGAAGGTCGTGAATCTATGAAAACAGGCAGCTGTGGAGGCCAGGTCATTGGGTGTTTTTAAGGTAGATATTGATAGGTTCTTGATTGGACATGGCATCAAAGGCTATTGGGAGAAGGCTGGGGAGTGGGGCTGAGGAGAGGGAAAAAAAATCATCCATGATTGAATGGCGGAGCAGACTCAATGGGCCAAATGGCCTAATTATGCCCCTATATATTTTGGTCCTGTGGTCTTGTATGAAGGATGTGAAAGCTCTAGGAAAATTGCCAAAGAAAATTACTAGGATGCTACCTGGATTAGAGAGCTTGCCTTATATGGAAAGGTTGAACAAGCTAGGACTTTACTCTTTGGAGTAAAGGAGGAGGATAGGTGACTTGATAGAGGTGGGTACAAAGAAAAGAGGCATTGATAGAGTAGACAACCAGTGCCTTACTCCTCAGGCAGAAATGGCTGATACAAGACTTCAAAACTTGAAGGTGATTAGGGGGATGTCAGAGACCCTTTTTTTTACAAGAAAGTGGCGGGTGCATGAAACACATTGCCACGGTGTAGTGGTGGAGTCAGATGCATCAGGGAGATTTAAGAGACTCTAAGATAGACACATGGATGATAGAAAAATGGAGAGCTATGTGGAAGGGAAGCATTAAATTGACCTTGGAGAAAGTTAAGAAATCAGGACAATATCATGAGCTGAAGGGCCTGTAATGTGCTATACTCTATGTTCTAAACATACCATTACAGTTGATGATCAAAATGAACTTATCTTCCTTGTTTTTGTTTCAGCTTTGCAATAGTCAATTTTCTTCCTCTTTTTAATCTTTTTTCCTCTCATTACAACCTCTCCCTCCCAGAATGAGAGAAGGATAGTATAGAAAACATAGAAAGCCTACAGCACAATACAGGCCCTTCGGCCCACAAAGTTGTGCCAAACGTGTCCCTACCATAGAAATTACTAGGCTTACCTAGTAATAGCCCTCTATTTCACTAAGCTCCATGTACCTATCGAAAAGTCTCTTAAAAGACCATATCATATCCAGCTCCACCACCATTGCCAGCAGCCCATTCCACACACTCACCACTCTGTGTTTATATAAAAAGAAAAACTTACCCCGATATCTCCTCTGTACCTACTTCCCAGCACCTTAAACCTGTGTTCTCTCGTGGCAACCATTTCAGCCCTGGGGAAAAAGCCTCTGACTATCCACAGGGTCAATGCCTCTCATCATCTTATTCACCTCGATAAGGTCACCTCTCATCCTCCATCACTCCAACAAGAAAAGGCCAAGTTCACTCGATCTGTTTTCATAAGGCATGCTCCCCAAACCAGGCAACATTCTTGTCAATCTCCTCTGCACCCTTTCTATGGCTTCCATGTCCTTCCTGTAGTGAGGCGACCAGAACTGAGCACAGTACTCGAAGTGGGATCTGACCAGGGTCCTATATAGCTGCAGCATCAATTTCACGATTGATGGAGGCCAATACACCGTATGCCTTCTTAACCACAAAGTCAACATGCGTAGTTGCTTTGAGCATCCTATGGACTCGGACACCAAGATCCCTCTGATCCTCCACACTGCCAAGAGTCTTACCATTCATACTATACTCTGCCATCATATATGACCTACCAAAATGAACCACTTCACACTTATCTGGGTTGAACTCCATCTGCCACTTCTCAGCCCAGTTTTGCATCCTATCAATGTCCCGCTGTAACCTCTGACAGCCCTGCACACTATCCACAACACCCCAACCTTTGTATCATCAGCAAACTTACTAACCCATCCCTCCACTTCCTCATCCAGGTCATTTACAAAATCACGAAGAGTAAGGGTCCCAGAACAGATCCCTGAGGCACACCACTGGTCACAGACCTCCATGCAGAATATGACTCGTCTACAACCACTCTTTGCCTTCTGTCAGCAAGCCAGTTCTGGATCCACAAAGCAATGTCCCCTTGGATACCCTGTACCTTACTTTCTCAATAAGCCTTGCATGGCGTACCTTATCAAATGCCTTGCTAAAATCCATATACACTACATCTACTGCTCTTCCTTCATCAATGTGTTTAGTCACATCCTCAAAAAATTCAATCAGGCTCGTAAGGCACAACCTGCCCTTGACAAAGCCATGCTGGCTATTCCTAATCACATTATACCTCTCCAAATGTTTATAAATCCTGCCTCTCAGGATCTTCTCCATCAACTTACCAACCACTGAGGTAAGACTCACTGGTCTATAATTTCCTGGGCTATCCCTACTCCCTTTCTTGAAGAAAGGAACAACATCCACAACCCTCCAATCCTCCGGAACCTCTCCCGTCCCCATTGATGATACAAAGATCATCACCAGAGGCCCAGCAATCTCCTACCTCATCTCCCACAGTAGCATAAGGTACATCTCATCTGGTCCCGGATACTTATCCAACTTGATGCTTTCCAAAAGCTCCAACACATCCTCTTTCTTAATATCTACATGCTCAATCTTTTCATTCAGCTGCAAGTCATCAAGACAATCACCAAGATCCTTTTCCATAGTGAATACTGAAGTAAAGTATTCATTAAGTACCTCTGCTGTTTTCTCCGGTTCCATACACACTTTCCCACTGTCACACTTAATAGGTCCTATTCTTTCACGTCTTACCCTCTTGCTCTTCACACCCTTGTAGAATGCCTTGGGGTTTTCCTTAATTCTGCCTGCCAAGGCCTTCTCATGGCCCCTTCTGGCTCTCCTAATTTCCTTTTTAAGCTCCTTCCTATTAGCCTTATAATCTTCTAGATCTCTAATATTACCTAGCCCTCTGAACCTTTTGTATGCTTTTCTTCTTGACTAGATTTAATACGGCCTTTGTACACCATGGTTCCTGTCCCCTACCATAACTTCCCTGTCTCACTGGAACATACCTATGTGTCCCTTCTGAATCACCTGCCTATCCTCCCTCATATACTGACTCCAAGCTTTCTCTACTTGCGAGCAACCGCCTCTTCCCCAGTCTCTTCAGTTCGGATCCCACCCCCTAATAATTCTAGTTTAAACTCTTCATTTCAATTGTATGATATAGACACAAGCATTAAGATGCATTGGATCAATGGTGACTTGGCCGTTTACATTCAGAATTAGCTTACCCATAAGATGGCAGAGGACAAATACCAATAGTATTTATTTTGGTCAATGGTCTATGACTAATAGTGTTCTGGGTGTTTGTGTGATATATATAAATGACCTGGGTGAAAATGTGGATGGATGGGTGGGTCAGTAAACTCGCAGATGATACAAAGACTGATGGTGTTGTGAATTGTGCAAATCATACATCTGGATATGATCATCTGCAAATGTGGGGAGAGGAATGCTAAATGGAGTTTAACGCAGCCATATGTGAAGTGTTTCACCTTGGGAAATCAAAAGTAAAGGGACAGTACACAGTTAATTGCCAGACCCTTAAAGGAATTGATGGGCAGAGGGAACGTGGGGTCAAAGTTCATCGTTGACTGGAAGTGAAATAAAAACACTTGGACAATGACATGTTTGGCTTTAGCCAGTGATGCATTGAGTTTGAGTTGGGAAGTTATGTTGCAGTTGAATAAAACACTAATTAGATTGCAGTTCTGGTCACCCTAAGACAGGAATGATGTGGACACAAAAGTTTATCAGCTGCTGTCTAGATGAGAGTGCATGTGCTTTGAGGAGGTGCTTGAAAATCTCAGGTTGTTTTCTCCGAAGCGATGGAAACTGATAAGAGATCGGACGGAAGTTTTTAAGTTTATAAATGGAATGGATAGAATAGGCAGAAAATATCTTCTTCACCCAGAGTCACAATGCATTTAAGGTGAAAGCGGGCAAGTTCAAAGGAGATATGTGAGGCCAGAGGCCAGTGGGTGCCTGGAATGTACTACCAGGGTAGTGAAGAGTACTACAGAGGCTCTTAAATAAGCATATGAATGTATAAAGAATGGAGGATATGGTCATTGCATAGGCAGTAGAGATTAGTTGGCTATTACATTTCTAAATTTGATTAGTTTGCATAACATCATGGGCAGAAGGACATGTCCTGTGTTATATTGTTCTACTTTCTATAAAATGCTTCACAAAACAATGGAGCCACCAGATTGAACAGCTCTATATTACCCTACCCAAATAAATTCTTAGCAAGAATATTGCTGCGCTCTGTACTTCCTTGTAAGCTCGCTGCCAAAGAGCACCACTATTAATAAATAAACAGGCCTCAAAGGGAGGAGCACTTACTGTATCAGTCTGACACTTGAACGACTGCTGTCTTCAGCATTTGTAGGTCCGCGTGCTTGTTACTCCTCCCCACTTCCCCTCCAGGCAAAGTCAATGTTGCATCAGCAGCAAATCTCCCAGGTTATTGCTCAATGGGAACTAAAAGCAAACGTTAGACTTGAAGTTGAGTGCACTGGGTTTGTTGGAGAATTGAAACGGATCTGACGGAACAGGGCAAAGAGCTCTCTGCCACCTGTAAGGTAAAGATTTCTATTGATTAACATTTCTCTTTTTTATATAAAAAAAGGAGGAAATATTTGATCTTTGTCTCATATTGTTGACAGCAGACTCTCAGATTTCCCTGAACATTGCATTGTTTTAAATAGTTGCAGCTCCAATCTCTGCCAGCAAGGAAGCTGATTAGATTTTACCTTCAGATCAGTATAATCCTTCTGATTACAAACCATGAACAAGTTATAGGAAATCGAGAGCAGCACACACAAGATTTTGCAGGAACTCAGCAGGTCAGGCGACATCTCTGGAAATGAATAAACAGTCAACGTTTCAGGTTGAGACATTTCAGAGGTCTTGATGAAGCATCCGGGCCCAAAATGTCAATCGCTTATCCACTTTCGTAGATGCTGCCTGACCTGCAGAATTCCTTCAGCATTTTGTTGTTCTGGACTTCTGGCATCTGCAGGACCTGTTGCGTTTATAGGGAATAGGTTAGGATTTATTCACTGGAGATTGGGAGAATGGTGGGAGATTTGATAGGAGTGTACAAAATTATAGGGTGGAGGGGTGGAGATACATCTCTACCGAAGGAGGTGTAGGGCACTCCATCCCGCGGCTAGCCTGCAGGTCACCCTTGGATAAAGCACAGCACCTGCTTAGCCGCACCCCCTCCCGACCAGAGCCTCGTGAAGCCATGAGAACAGGTCGTGGGTGTTTATATGAGCAGCTGGTGCACATCACATTACTGGCTACGAGACTACTGATGCCAGGAACACCATCTCTGAAGAGTCTTGATAATGGCTGGGGTCACCTGTCTTGTAAATACTCTACCCAGAAGAAGGCAATGGTAAAGCACTTCTGTAGAAAAATTTGCCAAGAACAATCATGGTCATGGAAAGACCATGATCACTTTCGTCATATGACACAATACATAATAAACAAATAAGTACAAAATTATGAGAGAGATAGATAGGGTAAATATAGGACAAGCAGGTTTTTCCTCCTTCAGGATGGTGAGACGAGAGGCTCATTGGTTAAGGGTATTGTGGTGAACTACGTATGCCTGTCTGGACATGCCCCCTGCTGACTGCTCCTGTGGCTCCTCCCACAGACCCCTGTATAAAGGCGATCAAGGCCTGAACCCGGCCTCTCAGTCTCCAGGATGTAGTATGGTGGTCACTCACTGCTTGTTCCTTCTTCCAGTCAATAAAAGCCAATATCTCGCCTTTACGTCTCAGAGTGAGTTATTGATGGTGCATCAGGGTGAAAGGCAAAATCTTTAAGGAGAACATGTGGAGGCACTTCTTCATTCAGAGGGTGCCGAGAGTGTAGAAACAGCTGCCGGCAGAAGTGAAGGATGCGGGTTTGATTTAAACATTTAAGAGAGTTTGGATGAGAGGGGTATGGAGGGATGTGGTCCAGGTGCAGGTTAACGGAACTAGACAGAATCATAGTTCATCATGGACTAGATGGGCTGAAGGGCATGTTTCAAAGGTACATTTTAATGTCAGAGAAATGTACGTGTACAATATACATCCTGAAATGCTTTTTTTTCCGCAATCATCCACAAAAACAGAGGAGTGCTCCCAAAGAAAGAACGACAGTTAAATGTTAGAACCCCAAAGTCCCACCCCCCCAACTCCCCTCCCTCCCGTGCTTAGCGGCAGTGAGCAGCAATCCCCCCTCCCCCACCAGCAAAAAACAGCATTGGCACCCGAGTGAGCAAGGCAACAGCAAAGACACAGACGCAGTACTCCGAAGACTACATTGTTCCCTCGGCATTCAATATACCACAGGCTCTCTCTCTCCCTAATACGGGAGAAAGTGATGACTCCGTTTCACAGCGAGAGGGGAGATATAGCATTCTGTTGTGTTGCTTTTTCCAAGCTCTGTGCCCATCTCCCACGACACACCAGTCTTCTGCTCGGACACCAACTTCTGATTTCCCCCCACCCCCACCCCCAGCCACAGTCTCCAGAGCCACGAAGACTCAGCCCTCCAAAGTCAAGCAGGGCTCTTAGCATGCGAACAACGTCCAGCTGTGAAACACCGAGAGCAAGTCCCATTCCTGCAAAGAACCATAGTCAGTGCATAACTCCAGCTCAGGGTCTTCAAAGAACCCTGAAAAGAAAAAATAGAGATATGAAAGATGGAAATAGAGCTGTTTCCAAAGATGCAAGCAAAGGAGTCGCTGTTAGACACCATTAGTCCTCCTAAGCTCCACCTTTCAGTCCTGTAGTTCTCTGTGACTCTAAATGTGATTGACAACACACACAAAATGCTGAACAAATTCAGCAGGTCATGCATCATCAATGGAGGGGATTAGACAGTCAGTGTTTCTGGTGGAAAACCTTCACCAGGACAGCTGAGATCCTCCAGAATATTGCAGGCTTTGCTTAAGATTTCCCAGAACCTGCAAAATCTCTTGTGTCTCAAATAATATGGTGAACTTTGTTCTTTATAAACTCATGCTTAGGTTAGGTTCTCAAAGATCTTGACCTGCAGGAACTTGAAATTGCTCACCCTCTCCACTTCTGATCCCTCTATGAAGTATTTCTGGGTATATAAGCCACAGTGAGCCTTTCTTTAAGCCATCAAGCCCTAATCACTGTCATAGCTCATGAAATGTGTCACTTTGCAGCAGCAGTCCAGTACAATATGTAAAAAGTTACAATAATAAATAAGAGGGGCAAAAGGAGAGCAAAGTAGTTCATGGATTTATGGTCCATTCACAAACCTGATCGTGGATGGGAACAAGCTGCTCCAAAAACATTGGGTGTGGGTCTTCAGGCTCCTGTGCCTCCCTCAAATGGTTGTAAAGAGAAGAGGCCATGTCCTGGGTGGTGATGGTCCTTAATGATGGATGCTGCCTTCTTGAGGCATCATCTTTTGAAGGTTTTCTTGATGGTGGGGGAGGCCAGCGTCCATGATGGAGCTGGTTAAGCTTACAACCCTCTGCAGTTTTATTTTCCAATCCAGTGTATTGGCCCCCATGATGTAACCATTCAGAATGCCATGTTTATTAAAGAGCCATTAAGCATATTATTATTTATTTATTTAGATATACAGCACAGAACCTGCCCTTCTCATCCTTCGAGCTACATTGCCAAGCACACCACTGATTTAACCCTAGCCTAATCACAGGAGAAATTACAATCACCAATTAACCTACTAACTGGTACGGCTCTGAACTGTGGGAGGAAGCCCACAGGCGCGTGGGAAGGAAATGTAAAAACTTGCTTGCGGCGGATGCCGGAATTGAACTCCAAACTTCAATGCCCGAAGCTGTAATACTGTTGAGCTAACTGCTACGCTACTGTAGCGTCCCACAGGTTTGGCTGAACAAGGTTAGGGGAAAAAATAAAATCATCTTCGAAGCCTGCTTCAGTGTTGGCGATGCAGATTTGAGAGAGGATCTGACTTTGGTTGCTATTCTGGTAGTGGATTTGGAGGATTACATGATAACAGCATTGCTAGTATTTTTGCCAGTGCATTGAGGTGCCTGCTGTGGGTTGTCCAGGTCTCAGAAGCATATAGGAGGGCAGGAACCTTTACTGCCCAGTACCTTGCAGGGCAGCATGCTAGCATAGCAGTTAGTACAATCACTTTACAGAGCTAGTGATCACTGATCATGAACAAGAGAAAATCTGCAAGAGAAGGGTCTTTTATCAATGAATACCTGAACTTTCTTCCACAGACCCTCTAACCAAAAGTGCCCTGCTGATGCTTCAATGGACAATGAATGAACTGGAATCATTTTCTTTATTATGAGAGCACAATTACATGGAGCATTGCTATGAGAAAGCCGCATCCAACACCAAGACCCTCATCAACCAAGCCATTCACTCTTCTCGCTACTGCCACCGGACAGGAGGTGCAGGAGTCTGAGGTCCCCACCAATAGGTTCAACGTTTGAGAGAGATCCTCCCTCAAATCTGCATCGCCAACACCGAAGCAGGCTTCGAAGATGATTTTATTCTTTCCCCTAACCTTGTTTAGCCAAACCTGTGGGACACTACAGTAGCGTGGCAGTTAGCTCAACAGTATTACAGCTTGGAGCATTGAAGTTTGGAGTTCAATTCTGGCGTCCGCTGCAAGCAAGTTTGTACATTCCTCCCCATGTGCGTGTGGGCTTCCTCCCACAGTTCAGAGCCGAATCGGTTTTGATCCCTTCAACCATCAGCCTTCTGAACTTGCATGGATAACTAAACTCACCTCAACTCTGAACGGATTCCATAACCTACAGACTCACTTTCAAGAACTCTACAGCTCGTGTTCTCGGTATTATCTATGTTTTATTTGCACAATTTATCTTCTTTTGCACGTTGGTTGTTTGTCAGTCTTTATGTATAGTTTTTCATAAATTCTATTGTATTTCTTTATTTTCTTGTAAGTTTCTGTAAGAAAGTGAATCTCAAGGTAGCCTATGGCAACACATACATAATTGATAATAAACTTGCTTTGTCTTTGGCATATAGAGTTAGAGAAGTGATGGGGTCTACTTTGGAATTGCTCTTTATATATAACATGTATGGTAAATTTGTGTTTTTTGGCTATGGGAAATGCATGGTTAGAGAAAACCAGCCAGAGGATATTTTGATACTATTTTTCTTCACAATGATGGCATGACCCCGGGAGCATTGCGCAGCAGAGAAACCTAGGATTACAATGCACGATTCCACAAAAATGGCGTCACAGGTAGACATGACCTGTGGTGTCACGGTGCAGAAGGCTTTTGGTATGCTGGCTTTCAGGGCAATGAGTATAGCAGTTCAGATGTTATGTCACTGTTGTACAATAAATTGGTAAGGTCGCCTTTGGAATATTGTGTTGTTTTGGCCATCCTTTATGAATTTTCAAAGTTCAAAAGTCAAAGTAAGCTTATCATCAAGCTACATTTATGTCACCATAAGCAACCCTGAGATACATTTTCTTGGGGATATATATGATAAATCCATATTAGAATTATAACTATAATAGAATCAAAGAAAGACTACACTCGGCCACTGTGCAAAAGACACAAAAAATGTAAATACAAAAATAAAAGTAAGGAGTAAATATTGAGAATATGAGAAGAGTCCTTGAAAGTGAGCCCATAAGTTGTGGGAACATTTCAATGATGAAATGAAGTTGAGAGAAGTTATCCCCTTTGGTTCAAGAGCCTGATGCTTGAGAGGCAATAATTATTCCTAAACCTGGTAGTGTGAGTCCTGAGGCTCCTGTACCTTCTTCCTGATGGCAGCAGTGAGATGAAAGCATGACCTGGGTGGTGAGAGCCCTGATGATGGATACTGCTTTCCTATAACAGTATCCCATGTAGATGTGCTCAGTGGTTTTACCTGTGATTGACTGGGCCATATCCATTACTTTTTGTAGGATCTTCTATTCAAGGACATTGATATTTCAATACCAGGCTCTGATGTAGCCAGTCAATATACTGTCCAGCTCACATCTATAGAGCTTTGTCAAAGTTTTAGATATCATACTGACCCTTTGCGAACTCCTCAGGAAGTAGAGGCGCTGCTGTGCGTTCTTCTCAATTGCACTTAAAAGATGGGCCATGGACAGGTCCTCAGAAATAATGCATTTGTGATCCAAAACTACTTCAGGAGTCAAGAATGAGGCATAAAACTTGTTCCTTGTGGCTGCTTTATTGAGCGGTTACAAAATCAAAGAATGAATAAAGAAAGAAGAGGTGAGAGGGTAGAAAAACAGCTGTATCACATTCAGACTTGAGATAACAAAATCCCAGTGATAACCATTAACACATAAAATAGCCAGGTCCACCTGTTATAGAAAACCAAGAGGTCTGTGGAAAAATACAAAAGTGACTGTACCATAATTGTTGGAAAATACACTGAATAATTACATGCATAGCAATAATTAGACAAAAGCATGGGAATGTTAATCTGCAAGGAAAATATCCACACTCTAATCCAACATCTTACTGTGGGGAGATGCCATTAAGCTGGAAAAAGAGCAGAAAAGCTTTGCAAGGATGTTGTCAGGACTTGATGGACTGAGTTATAGAGGGAGAATGGACAGACCAGGGTTTATTCATTAGAGTGAAGGAGAATGAGGGGTATTCTTAAGGAAGTCTATAAAACCATGAGGAGCAAAGATAGAATGAGTGACTATTGCCTTGTCCCCCAGAGTAAGGAAACACAGAACTAGAGGGAGAAGGTTTAAGATGAGCAGGAATCCAAGGGGTAATGCTTTACCTTTACCCAAACGACAGTCAAAATTCAAAGTAAGTTTATTATCAAAGTACCTATGTGTCACAAAACACAACCCTGAGATTCGCTTTCATGCAGGCATACTCAGTAAATCCAAGAACCATGATAGAATTAATGAAAGACTGCACTCGACAGGATGGACGGACAAACAACCAATATGCATAAGATAGCAAATTCTGCAAATACAGAAGAGAAAATAAATAATAAGAAGAAATAAATAAGAAGAACATGAGATGAAGAGTGCTAGATAGTGAGTCAACAGGTTGTGGCAACAGTTCAGTGATGAGGCAAGTGAAATTGAGTGAAGTTATGCACACCGGTTCAAGCGCCTGATGGTTGTGGGGTAATAGTTGTTCCTGAACCCGGTGGTGTGGTACCTGAGCCTCCTGTATTTCCTTCCTGATGGCAACAGCAAGAAGAGAGCAATAGCTGGATGGTGGGGTCACTGATGACGGATGCTGCTGCAGCATTCCAATGCTCAGTGGTGGAGAGGGATCTGTGATGAATTGGGTCGTATCCATCAGTGTTTGCTGGCTTTCTCCATTCAGGGGCTTTGGTACTTCCAATGGTCAGTGTGTGGAATGAGCTGCCAGAGGAAGTGGTTGAGACAATTACAACAAGGTTTAAAAGAAAATTGAACAGGTACAAGGATCAGAAAGGTTTATGGCCATAGACTCATAGAACACTACAGCACAGAAACTGTCACTTCAGCCAATCTAGTCCATGCAGAATTACCACTCTGCCTAGTCCCATTGACCTGCACCCGGACCATAGCCGTTGACACCCTCCCAGCCATGGAAACTGTTGAAATTTAACTAAAATGTTGAAATAAAACCCAAGTACACCACTTCTACTGGCAGTTCATTCCACACTCTCATGGCCTTCTGAGTGAAAAAGTTCCCCCTTCATATTCCCCTTAAACATTTCACCTTTCACCCTTAACTCATGACATCTGATTCTGGTCTCAACCAGCCTCAGGAAGGGTCTCTGCCTGAAAAGCTCCCTGTTTATTCATTTCTATAAATACTGCTAACCTACTGAGTTTTATCCATTTTTGTGTGTGCTGTTCAGTGGAAAATACTTGTTTGCATTTGCCCACTCTATAACCCTCATAATTCTGTTTACCTCTCTCACCTCATTGTCCTACATTCCAGGGAAGAAGGTCCAAACCTTTTCAACCTTTTCCTATAACTCGGGTCCTCAGGTCCAAACAAAATGTTCTTGTAAATTTTCTCTGCACTCTTTCAGACATGTGTGTGCCAAGGATCTGGTGTTTGCATTAAGCCCAGGTAAGCATGCATGGACTGGGGCTGAGAGCGCGAGTCAGAACAATTTGATTCAGTCCATTTTTCTAGCACAAGTACATTGCTAATGCAATTTATCTCCTCCACCGTTAACAATCAAAATATTCAGAGGTGCAAAATGAGAGGGCAATGAAGCAGATTTGATATCAGTCAGCATGGTGGAAAGGTAGCAAGATAAGTGATAGGTCAAGTCGTGAAAATATATTGCGGCAGTTAGCCCAGCAGGAGGATGAAAATATATGCTGTCTGTATTTTGGAGCTTAATGAAATGGTGGTTTATTTCATTTTTTTCAGTCAGAAACCCATAATTAAACTAATAACAAGTGCAGTCTACTGAATGAACCTTGGTTTTTCACCAAAGAACTCAGAATCCATAATATGCTGTAAGCAGGTACTTCCTAATTGGCAATACCAGAGACAGAAGATAGTTAGCATTATTTTATGGATATAAATAAGTGGCCCAATTTAAATGATGGTGGAGTATGTGGTGAAGTGTACATCAAACACAATAACAGGCTGGTGTGCATTTTATGTGGACAGGAAATGTTTACATCATGTCTGTTTATCAATGCAAAAAGACAAAAATAAATTTGAACGTTGCATCAAAGAGTTTGGGTTTCAAGCTGGCTTCTATTTTTGCAGGTTTAACTAAATAAGCAAGCCTAAGCATTGCAATAGTTATTTTTGAGAGCTGCGTGTGCATCTCCCTATTCAAAACGTCCTGTCTAGTATGAGGCTTTTCATTCTAGAATGAAGGTGATGTCCTCCTATTACAGAGAAAGGGGCTTCCCTTCCTCCACTATCAACGCTGCCCTCAACCACTTCCCTTCCATTTCACGCACACCTGCTCTTACCCCCACCCCACCGCCACCCTACCAGGGATAGGGTTCCTCTTGTCCTCACCTACCACCCCACCAGCCTCCACATCCAGCACATAATTCTCCAAAACCTCTGCCACCTCCAACAGGATCCCACCACCAAGGACATCTCTCCCTCCCCCCCCCCACCCCCCAATTTCTCCTTTCTGCAGGGTTTGCTCACTACGTGACTCCCTTGTCTGTTTGTCCCTCCCCACTGATTTCCCTCCTGGCACTTATCCTTGCAAGCGGAACAAGTGCTACACCTGCCCCTACACATCTTACCTCACTACCATCTAGGGCCCTATACAGTCCTTTCAGGTGAGGCGACACTTTACCTGTGAGTCTACTGTGTTTGGTGCTCCTGCTGTGGCCTCCTGTACATTGGTAAGACCTGACATAAACTGGGAGACCGCTTTGCTGAGCATCTGCACTCCATCCGCCAGAACAAGGGGGGATCTCCCAGTGGCCACCCATTTTAATTCCACTTACCGTTCCATTCCAATATGTCCATATGTCCATCCATGGCCTCCTCCACCGTAGTGGAGGAGCCACACTTAGGTTGGAGAACAACACCTCATGTTCCATTTGAGTACCCTCCAGCCTGATAGCATGAATTTCAATTTCTCCAACTTCTAGTAATGCCTCCCCAACCCACCACCCTCTCCATTTCCCATCTCCTTTTCCCTCTCTCACCTTGTCTCACCAATCAACTTCCCAGCTCTTTACTTCATCCCTCCCCCTCCAGGTTTCACCTGTCACCTGGTGGTTCCTTCTCCCCTTCCCCCACCTTTTAAATCTACTCCTCAGCTTTTTCTCTTCAGTCCTACTGAGGGGTTTCAGCCTGTACCTTTCTCTGTAGATGCTGAGTTCCTCCAGCGTTTTGTGTGTGTTGCTCAGATTTCCAGCATCTGCAGATTTTCTCTTGTTTGTGTCTAGCATGTGGATGTTTGTGGGGGTGGATCAGACATCATATTAGTAAGGCGGACATTGTGCACATACAGGGATATCCAGTAGTAACGTACAGAGCAGGCAGAATAAGATGCCAATCAATGTGCAATATTTATTAAGTGTAGTCACTACCATTTTGAGACTCATTTGCAGCTCTGGCTTATGCATTTAAACACATGTTCAGCAGCAGGAAAGACCCCCACCACCATAAATTTAAAAAACCATCAATTGCCCACAGGTTATTTATTTGATGACTTATTCTGGCTATATCCATTATTTTACAAGGACATGGGGTTTCTATCATTGCTTCAAGTTGCAAAGATCTACGCTGACTGGTATGGAAGGTGCTGCAGGACATTTTACAAGCTTCAGATTTTCTGCACATCCTGGTTGATTCCTGATGTGTACAGCTATAGTGCAGATGTTCTCCTTGGAGACAGGGTGACAATGCATAACAGAGTGCACACACTGCCAGAAGTTCTGCTTGGATAGGAGGAATGGGGTCTTCAAGATTCAAGTTTATTTATCTTGTGTACATCGAAATGAACAATGAATGTGTTGCTTGTGCTAACAAGGTGTGAGGTATGCTGGGGGCAGCCCACAAGAGTTGCCATATTCTCTGGCCCAACTTAGCATGTTGACAATGTTCAGCAGAAACACACACAACACAACAATCTACAAAACAACAACAGCAAAACAAAACCTCATTCCTCCCTCCCATCCATGCACACAGAATCCTCTAACCCCAAGGCAGTCCGTATTCTCTGCCCTCCAATCTCCAGCAGACCCAGACTTTGATTCGGATTCAGACACAACACACAGGTGTTAGGGCTCTGGCTACCTCAGGGGATTTGCAGAGGTTTACAGACTTGGGGCTCTGGCCAACGGGCCTTAACTCCTGGACTTAGAGTCCAACGCTTCAGCCTCAATCCTTGGCATTGACCCAGGACCTGCCGATCACTGAACACCAGGCTTCAAACTCTGGCTCCACTGCTGATGGGACCTTGGATACTTGGCCTCAAAATCTGGTCCCACTGATTTGCAAACCCAGCAGGCCATGAGACGTCACTCCTCTTGCCTGCACAAGCTCGCTGACCTTGAGGGAGCCTCAACCTTTGCCAACGATGGTCTGTCAGCAGTACATCCTGGCCCGGTTTTTGAATGTCCCACATCTACATTAGGTCCCTTGACCATGAAGCGATGACTTATGACTTAAGCCTGTCCTCTAATTCATCTAATTCTCCCACATTGCTGTCTCTAAAATCCTCACCTGAACCCTCGCTCCTCTCTCTGTCCCCAATATCAACCCCTCAAACTCAAAAAACAACTAAAATAACAACTTAGCAGAGAAGAAATTTTTCCCCGTGTGTTCAAGAGGTAATTGTCTTAACTAGGGTAAGGTTCAGAATTCAGTAAAGGACTAAGGTATTAAGTAGACTGGAAGAGTAACCTAAGAAGAAACAAAAAAAACATAAGACCATATGACTATAAGACATAGGAGCAGAATTAGCCATTTGACCCATCGAGTCTGCTTTGCCATTCAATCATGGCTGATTTTTCATTTGCTCTTACTCAACCCCATTTCCTGGCTTTCTCCCCAGAACTTTTGATGCCATGTCCATTCAAGAACTGACCTTAAATACACCCAACGATCTGGCTTCCACAGCTGCATCTGGCAACAAATTCCCACCCTCTGGCTAAAGAAATTTCTCTGATCTCTGTTTTGAATGATTGCCTCTCCATCCTGAGACTGTGCTTTCTTGTCCTACCATCACTTCCATATCTACCCTGTCTAGGCTTTTCATCATTTGAAAGGTTTCGGTGAGATCCCCCCTCCTCCTTCTAAATTCCAGCAAGTACAGACCCAGAGCCATCAAACGTTTCTCATACAATAACCCTGTCTTTCCTGGAATCATCCTTGTGAACCTCCTCTGAACTCTCTCCAATGCCAGCACATCTCTTCTAAGATGAGGAGCCCAAAACTGTTCACAATACTCAAGGTGAGGCCTCACCAGTGCCTTATGAAGCCTCAGCATCACATCCCTGCTCTTGTATTCTAGACCTCTTGAAAATGCATTTGCCTTCCTCACCACCAACTTAACCTGGAAGTTAATCTTCAGGATGTTCTGCACGAGGGCTCCCCAGTCCCTTTACATCTCCGATTTTTGGATTTTCTCCCCATTTAGAAAATAGTTTGCACATTTATTTCTACTACGAAAGTGCATAACCATGCATTTTCCAACATTATATTTCATTTGCCCCTTTCTTGCCAATTCTCCTAATCTGTCTGTCGCTCTGCATCCTACCTGTTTCCTCAGCACTTCCTGCTCCTCCACCAGTCCTTGTATCATCTGCAAACTTGGCAACAAAGCCATCTATTTCATCTTCTAAATTATTTATATGCAGCATAAAAAGAAGTGGTCCCAACACTGACCCCTGCAGAAGACCACCAGTCACTGGCAGACAAACAGAAAAGGATTCTTTTATTCCCACTCGCTGTCTCCTACCAGTCAGCCAATGCTCTAACCTCACCAGTAACTTTCCTGTAATACCATGGGCTCTTAACTTGGTAAGCAGCCTCATGTGTGATACCTTGTCTAAGGCCAACTGAAAGTCCAAATGTACAACATCCACTGCATCCCCTTTATCTATCCTACTTGAAATCTCCTCAAAGAGGAGATCTCCAACTGGTTTGTCAGGCAGGATTTTCCCTGAAAGAAACCATGCTGACTTTGTCCTGTGTCACCCAGTGCTCCATAACATCATCCTTAACAATTTTCCCAACCACTGAGGTCAGGCTAACTGGTCTATAATTTCCTTTCTGCTGCCTTCCTCCTTGCTTAAAGAGCGGAGTGACATTTGCAACATTCCAGTCCTTTGGCAACATGCCAGAGTCCAATGATTTTTGAAAGATCATCTCTACTCCCACCACAATCTCTAACATCTTTTAGAAACCTAGCCTGCAGTTCATCTGGTCCAGGTGACTTATGAACTTTTAGGTCTTTCAGCTTCTTGAGCACCGTCTCCCTTGTAACAGTAATTGCACCAGTTTCTCTTCCTTCACACACTACAACATCTGGCACACTTCTGGTGTCTTCCACAGTGAAGACCAATGCAAAATACTCATTTAGATCATCTGCCATCTCCTTGTCCCTCATTATTATTCCTTCCTCATTTTCTAGTGGTCCTATATCCACTCTCATCTCTCTTTTATTTTTTACTTACTTAAAAAAGCTTTTACTATCCAATATGATATTATTTGCTAGTTTGCTTTCATATTTCATCTTTTCCCTTCTAATGATTCTTTTAGTTGTTCTCCATATGTTTTTAAAAACTTCCCAATCCTCTATCTTCCTACTAATCTTCGCTTTGTTGTTTGCCTTCCCTTTTGTTTTTACATTAGCTTTGAGTTCCCTTGTCAGCCACGGTTGTACTATTTTACCATTTGAGTATTTCTTCATTTTTAGAATGCACATATCCTGCACCTTCCTCATTTTTCTCAGAAACTCATGTCATTGCTGCTCTGCTGTCATCCCTGCCAGCAGCTCCTTCCAATTTACTTTGGCCAACTCCTCTCTCAAACCACTGTAATTTCCCTTACTCCACTGAAATACTGTTATGTCAGGCTTTACTTTCTCCCAATCAAATTTCAAGTTGAATCCAATCATATTGTGATAACTTCCTTCCAAGGGTTCTTTAACCTTCAGCTGTCTAATCACCTCCAGTTCATTATATCACACCCAATGTAGGAGAACTGATCCTGTATAGGCTCAACAACAAACTGCTCTAACAAGCTATCTCTTAGTCATTCAACAAACTCACTCTCTTGAGATCCATTACCAACCTGATCTTCCTATTCAACCTGCATGACTATCATAACATTACCCATTTAACTCGCCTTTTCTATTCCCTGTTTCTAATTTGTGGTCCTCCACTCGGCCACTGTTGGGAGGCCTGTATATAACTGCCATCAATGCACTTTTACCCTTGCAGTTTCTTAACTCAACCCACAAGGATTCAACATTTTCTGATCCTACGTTGCGTCTTTTTACTGATTTGATGCCATTCTTTACCAGTAAAGCCACACCTCCCCTTCTACCTATCCCTCTGATACAAAGTATAACCTTGAACGTTCAGCTCCCAACTATAACCATCCTTCAGCCATGATTCAGTGATTCATGGCCACAACATCATACCTGACAATCTGTAACAGTGCAACAAGATCATCCACCTTATTTCTTAAACTCTGTGCATTGAGATAAAACACCTTTAGTACCGTACTTTCTACCCTTTTTGATTTTGCATCCCTAATGTACTGATACTCACCCTGTTGGATGTGACTATGTCCCATCACCCCTGCCCTTCCTAACAGTCTGACTGCACGCTATCTTTACTTTTTTACCATCCGTCCTATCCTGAGTCCCATCACTGCAGTCCCACCCCGCTACCAAATTAGCTTATACCCTCCCCAACAGCTCTAACAAACCTGCCCATGAGAATATTGGTCCCCCTTGGGTTCAGGAGCAACCTGTCACTTTTGAACAGGTCATACCTGCCCCAGAAGAGATCCCAATGATCCAGGAACCTGAAGCCTTGCCTCATGCACCAGCTTCTCAGCCAAACATTTATCTGCCAAAACAGTCTGTTTGTGCCATCACTGGCACATGGCGCGTGGCACAGGCAGCAATCCAGAAATGACTAAGCTGGAGGTCCTGCTTCTCAGCTTTCTGCCTAGCTCTCTAAAATCTCTTTTCACTTTTCCTTCTTATGTCACTGGTACCAATATGTACCAAGATACCAGCTGCTCTCCCTCCCTCTCCAAACAAAAATAATATGCTACATAAGAGACAATTTCTCTTTTATAGATTCTTTCACAGTTTGGGAGTCCTGGTCAACATGCGGAAAGTTAAAATCACCTACCATCATAACCTTATGGTTTTTGCAATGATCTGCAATCTCTCTACAAATTTGCTCCTCTTTATTCCATGGACTTCTGGGTGGTCTATAATAAAATCCCACTTGAGTTTGCTCTCGTAGTCAAGGTAAAGGAGAGTAAAAGGATAGGAAGGGACAAAATGGGTCCTCCGGAAGATCAAGATGGTAATCTATTCATGGAGCCTAAAGAGATGGGTTAAATTAACTTTTTTGCATCTGTGTTTAGTTGGGAGACAGACACAGAGTGTAGACAGGTGTAGACAATGCAGCGGCAAGGTCATGGACCTTTTCAGATTGCAGAGGAGGAGGTGTTTGCTGTTGTACAAAGTACTGTGTATGTTAATCAAAATGGCTTCTTTGGTTTGCTAGAGTAGGAATGCTTTTATGTTTGATAGGTGTTTTCTCTCGCAGTTGTTTAGCTTTGGACTTGCTGATATGGGAATTGTATTTATTTTATAACCAATGGGGAATGTTATTTTGTCTTGTGAGGCTGGGAGCTTGGGGGTTTTGAGGTCTTTTCAGGGGAGGCGGGAAGGAGACGCCGAGGAAGGTGGACGTGCGCTGCACTGCTCGGTCGACCACCCGGGTGGTCCCAGGTGTGAGAACGTGGAGGTCGGAGGCAAGCGACGAGGGGTCGAATGGTTCAATGGTTGTACTCCAACGATGTGCACTAAACTGACTGAACTTTGATAAGTTAGCGCCTTTTACTTTATTGTCTTTTCCTTCATATATATTGTATTGCATAGTACTCTTTTAGTTTTAGTTAAATCTTTAAAGTGTATTCCAAGACAGTATCTGGTGTGAGTTTGATATTGTGTGAGTACGCGCGGCTTAAACTTGATTCTCACAGCACCTGCGTGTACGGGAGGTGGGTTGGTGAGTGGCTGGATCTCCTTTTCCCCTAGACATATACCAGCCTGTTGGGTAAGTGTTACACTGTCTTGACGCAAATTAGGATAGAATATATGATGTTGGTCCTCCAACCTGAGTACGGCCTCATCACAGCAGTAGTGGAGGCCATGGACTGACATGTCGGAATGGGAATGGGAAGTGGAATTAAAATGGGCTGCCACTGGGAATCCCACTTTTTCTGGTGAACGGAGTCTAGGTGCTCAACAAAGCAGTCTCCCAATCTACATCAGGTCTCATCAATCTATGGAGGCCACACTGGGAGCACCGGATACAGCAGATGATCCCAAGTGTCACCTCACCCGGAAGAACTATATTATCATCTGGATGATTAAGTGATTAACTGGATCAGCAAATTTGCGGATGACACCAGGCATGGGGGTATGGTAGACAGTGAAAAAGACTATCAAAGCTTGCAGCGGAACCCAGACCAGCTAGTAAAATGGGCTGAAAGTGACAGATGGAGTTCAAAGCAGAGGGTGTGGTTTGGCAGGACCATCCAGGGTAGGTCCTACACAGTGAGCAGGGCAGGGCGGAGTGCAGTACAACAGAGGGATCAGGGAATAGAGTTCCATAATTCCTTTAAAGTGGCATCACTGGTAGATACGGTCATAAAGAAAGCTTTTGGCACATTGACTTTCATAAATCAATGCATTGAGTACCAGAGTTGAAATGTTATGGTAAAATTACGTAAGACACTGGTGAGGCCAAATTTGGAGTACTGTGTACAGATTTGGGCAGCTACCTACAGGAACAAAAGTAAATAAGGTCAAAAGATTGCAGAGAAAATTTACAAGGATGTTGCCTGGAATGAGTCATAAGGAAAGATTATGTAGGTTAGGACGTTATTCCCTGGAATGTAGAAGATTGAGGGAAGATTTGATAGAGGTGTGAATAAGTGAAATGCAAGCAGACTTCTTCCACTGAGTTTAGGTGAGACTATAACTAGGGCACATGGATTATGGCTGAAAGGTGAAATGTTTGAGGCGAACATGAGGGGAAACTTCTTCACCCAGAGGGTGAAAACAGCATGGAATGAGCTGCCGGTGCACATGGTAGATGTTTGGTCAATTTCAACATTTAAGAGGAATTTGAATAGGTACATGGATGAGAGTGGTATGGAGGGCTGTGGTCCGGGTGCAGGCCGTGAGATGAGGCAGATAATTGGTTTGGCACAGACTGGATGGGCCAAATGGCCTTTCTCCATGGTGCAGTGTTCTATGACCTTCCTATGACTCTATTTGCCTTCCTCATTGTCTGCTCAGTCAACTGATATACTTGGAGTCACACATAGGCCTAAATTATCTTATGATGGTGAATTTCCTTCACCGAATGATATGAGCAAAGGGTTTTTATGACAGTAGGCAAATTCACAGTCAACCAGTCTGACCTCTCTTCAAGAATGTTTATTTAACTACACGAATTCTTATTTAATTGCATGTAAATTCCTCAGCTCTAGTGGTAGGATTAGAGTTCATATCTCTGGATCAACAGTACAACAGTCTGGTCTGTGATTCAAAGCACTTCCATATCTTACATTTTCATTGTTACAACACAGATTATGATCAGAACAATTCTCTTTTCCAAGAGACAGAGAACCCATTTTATCTGTCGATACAGCAGTGAGTCATCATTACCATTTACTACGGAGTGATATATGTACAACTTTACTTAGCCAGTAAAGGAGAAGTGCCTCCATCTTTCTCTGAGGGTAAACAGGGTGACAAGAGCTTGTATATGATCATGTTCATTTATAACCATAAATATATTTTATTTGCCCCAGTGGCAATCTGATTGTGATGTTAACACACCAGCCTTTCACCTCTGTGCCTTGGGTTGGAATGGAGCCCAGAATGATAGGATTCAAAAATACCTTTAGCTCCAAGTCCTGAGTTTATACACATGCCCACTTAGCCTCTACAAGTTTCGGGACCACATCATGAAATTATCCCTGACTGGTATAAACTGCGCAGCCTCTTTTGAAGGTCCACAAATCATGATTTGTACAAAAAATACTCCACCCTTTGGAACTCAGGTGCAGGATCAGGGAAGAGGGTATTTCTATTTATCTGAGTCATACCAACTACTCAACATGTTCAGTTCCACAGTCAGCTGAGCATAAAATGCAAACATTTCTGTGCAGAAAGGAGAGAAAAGGAAGAGAAAGGTCACACGTTAACTTTACCACAGCTATAGAATAATAGAATGGTGCATATATTGAACAGTAGAATGGTGGTGCATACTACCACTGCATATTGTAAGATAACACCAGTAAACCAGGTGACGTTCTTAGATCTACATGCAAGACTTCTAAATATATGCCTTTTGAATGACTCTCACCTGTGATCTGCAGCATTTTTAAGCAATGTACTTTTAAATCAACTTCATGAACTATAAATTTCATGATTTTTTGCTTATTTAGTTATTATAATTGTGTCTTGCACAGTTTGTTGCTTTTTGCTCACTGGTCGAACGCCCGAGTTGGTGCAGCCTTTCATTGGTTCTATTAAGGTTATTATTCTATTATAGATTTATTAAGTTTGCCCACAAGAAAATGAATCTCCGGGTTCTACGTGGTGACATAAATGTACTTTGAACTTTGGTTGAAGCACTGGGGCAGCATCCACATATCAGAATAAATACCAATCTGCTATGCTTTGAAGCTTACTGAATAGCAACTGACATTGTGGGAATAACTATGCCCCATTCTTGTGGAATCCAATGGCAGTCTCTAGTCTTGTTGGGATTCCTTTGCATTATTTTGGGAGTTGCTTCTTGGATTCTATGCCAGAGACCCATAATACCAGATTTGGAATGCCACTGATGAAAGAAGGTATTCTAGAAATGCAGGACTGCATTGAAAGGGGAAGCCGGATTATTTCATCTTAACTAATACTCTTGCACTTAATATTTGGAATTTATTGATTATGTATGCATGTGCTTCAGTTATGTTTAATACTTTGCTTTAAAGATATTTACTTTAATTGCAGAAGTTCATTAATATCATTGATCAAAGACATTTAAAACTTACTAACATGCTTGCTTCTTTGCAAGCAAGATCTTTTTATTTTGTTTCCTTTTGGTTATTTGGTATTGAATAAATTAATTCAAATGACACTGCCTGGTGTCTTGAAAAGAATTCTATAGGCTGGCTGGCTGAGGGAACTTTGTTCTTCTATGAGACCATAAGGCATACGAGCAGAATTAAGCCATTCAGCCCATCTGTCTGTTTCCACAGATCCTAGACCTCCTGTACTACACTTGAAATATTTTCCCACCTAACTAAAGTTCCATGTCCTGCCTAAATAGTTGGAGGCATACAGTGCAGTGGTCAAGCTAAATTAACAATGTCTTTGACAATCAATAATTTTAAAGATGACATAGAGCACTTGATAGTTAAGTAAAGACAGTGTATTGTGATGCTATGTCTCCATAACATTAATAGGGTGGAGTTTGAAACGGAAAATAAGGAGTCTATACCATTTAGAAATGGAACTTGGAAAAGCATATTAAACATTGTGCCTTTCACAAAGACTCTCAAAGAGTACAGAACCTGTATAAACAGCTAAGACAGTAACTCTTCTCAACCAATCAGCCCAAAGGATCCCTTGATAGATTTATTGAAGTAAAGAGAACAGAAACAGGCCCTTTGGCCCAACTTGTTCATTCTGATCAAGTAGCCCAATTTAGTTAGTCCCACTTGTTTGCATTTAATCCCCTATTCCCCTAAGGCAATCCCATCCATGTAATTGTTACCCTCATTCTTACCCACAGCCATTAGCCTCTGTAATGAGTCAACCTATAGCTGAGGAAGTGATGACCCTCCTCCTGTTAGGGATTGCACCCTACGCGACTCCCTTGTCCATTTGTCCCTCCCCACTGATCTCCCTCAGGCACTTATCCTTGTAAGTGGAACATGCGCTACACCTGCCCCCACACCTCCTCCTTCACTACCATTCAGGGCCCCAAATTGTCCTTCCAGATGAGGCGACACTTCACCTGTGAGTCTGTTGGAGTCATCTATTGTATCCGGTGCTCCCGGTGTGGCCTCTCATAAATTGGTGAGACCCAACATAGATTGGGAGACCACTGTGCCAAGCACATACACTCACTCTGTCCACCAGAAAAAGCGGGATCTCCCAGTGGCCGCCCATTTTAATTCCACTTCCCGTTCCCATTCTGGTATGTCCATCCATGGCCTCCTCCACTCTTGTGATGAGGCCACACTTAGGACCTTACGTTCCTTTTGGCTAGGCTCCAGCCTGATGGCATGAGCATCAATTTCTCAAACTTCCTGTAATACTCCCCAGACACCCTTTCCTTCACCTTTTCCCATCTTCATTTACCTTGTCACCAGATCTCCTTGCCTGCCCAGCACCTCCCTCTGGTGCTCCCCCCTGCCTTTTCTATCTTCCATAGTTTTCTGTCTCTTTCCCCAGTCAACTTCCTGGCTCTTTACTTCATCCTTCCCCCTCTAGGTTCCACTTTCACCTGGTGTTTCGCTCTCCCCTCTCCCCACCTTTTAAATCTACTCCTCAGCTCTTTTTCCTGTCCTGCCAAAAGATGTTGGCCCAAAACGGCAACTATACCACAGAGTCAACCTGCGAGGCAGCTTTGAGTGTCCTATGGACTGGACCCCAAGATCCCTCTGATCCTCCACACTGCCAAGAGACTTACCATTAATGCTATATCCTGCTATCCTGCCATCATATTTGACCCATGAAAATGAACCACCTCACACTTATCTGGGTTGAACTCCATCTGCCACTTCTTAGCCCAGTTTTGCATCCTATCAATGTCTCACTGTAACCTCTGACAGCACTCCACTTTATCCCATCCTTCCACTTCCTCATTCAGGTCATTTATAAAAATCACGAAGAGTAAGGGTCCCAGAACAGATCCCTGAGGCACACCACTGGTCACCGACCTCCATGAAGAATATGATCCATCTACAATCACTCTTTGCCTTCTGTGGGCAAGCCAGTTCTGGATCCACAAAGCAATGTCCTCTTGGATCCCATGCCTCCTTACTTTCTCAATAAGCCTTGCATGGGGTACTTTGTCAAATGCCTTGCTGAAAGCCATATACACTACATCTACTGCTCTTCCTTCATCAATGTTAGTCACATCCTCAAAAAATTCAATCAGGCTTGTACGGCACGACCTGCCCTTGATAAAGCCATGCTGACTATTCCTAATCATATTATACCTCTCTAAATGTTCATAAATCCTGCATCTCAGGATCTTGTCCATCAACTTACCAACCACTGAGGTAAGACTCACTGGTCTATAATTTCCTGGGCTATCTCTACTCCCTTCCTTGAATAACGGAACAACATCTGCAACCCTCCAACCTCTCCCGTCCCCATTGATGATTCAAGGTAAGACTCACTGGTCTATAATGTTAATTCAAAGATCATCGCCAGAGGCTCAGCAATCCCCTCCCTTGCCTCCCACAGTAGCCGGGGTACATCTCATCTGGTCCCGGCAACATATCCAACTTGATGCTTTCCAAAAGCTCCATCACGTCCTCTTCCTTAATATCTACATGCTCAGGCTTTTCAGTCCACTGTAAGTCATCACTACAATTGCCAAGATCCTTTTCCATAGTGAATACTGAAGCAAGGTGCTCATTAAGTACCTCTGCTATCTCCTCTGGTTCCATACACACTTTTCCCACTGTCACACTTGACTTTTCCTATTCTCTCACATCTTATCCTCTTGCTCATCACATACCTGTAGAATGCCTTGAGGTTTTCCTTTATCTTATCCACCAAGGCCTTCTCATGGCCCCTTCTGGCTCTCCTAATTTCTGGATGAATAGGATGAAGAGAAGGAGGAGGAGACCCAGAGGGAAGGGATAGGCAGGTAAGAAGAGGCAAAAGACCAGAGTGAAGAATAGAGGAAGAGAGGAGGAGGAGGGTTTTTTTTTAACTGAAGGAGAAATCGATATTAGTGTCAGCAAGTTGGAGGCTACCCAGATAGAATATAAGGTATCGTTCCACTCTGAGAGTGCCCTCATTTTGGCACAAGAGAAGGCCATGGACTGGCATGTTGGAATGGGAATGTGAATTAAAACATTTTTACAACAGGATATTTCACTCTTGGCGGATGGAGCAGAGGTGCTCAACAAAGAAGAAGAAGAAGAAGAGAACCGGACATAATAGGCAGCCCCAGTAGGTTCACAGGTGAAGTGTTGCCTCATCTGGAAGGACTATTTGGGTCCCTAAATGGAACAGGTGTATGGGCAGGTGAAGCACTTAAGCTGCTTACAGAGATAAATGCCAAGAGGGAGATTAGAAGGGAGGGTGAGAATGGACAAGGGAATCGTGGTGGAAGCGATGCCTGCAGAACGTGGAGAGGGGTGTAGGTGAAGATTCAGTTTGTGGTAGGATCCCTTTGGAGATGGTGGATGGTGTGGAATCACTACTTTCTCATATGCCCGTCAACCCCACCACGAATCTCATATTACCAAACTACAGATGGGGTAATTTTTATAGTGGCCATCTCACCTACCCAACAACCAGAGCACCTGAAGGAAGCCCACATAGTCATTGGGAGAACATTAACATCCCTACAGACAGCACAAGAGGTCGGGATCGAAGCGGTATTGCAGACTGCTGTGCCACTGTACCTAAGGCACACAACTATGTAAGCTATTTAAGTAAATGAACCGTTTCTCAAGAACACATTAATCACTGGCTGCCTAACGCACCACGTTAAAAGCAGAGGTGGGTCAATCTGAAATGCTTTCAGGTCAGATAAGGAATGTTAAACTCCTCCCCTTTCCCCCGCAAGTGTTTATTTTGCTTTCCCTCAGTTCCATATCAAGATGGGATGTGGGATGAAAAATGCCCTTGAATGCTGCTATTAATCATCTGGAAGTTAATTAAATGTATGTTTTAGTAAAACCTTTTCAATGAAACCTATTTAAATTGAAAGCTAATTTTAAAAGCAGCAGATGTTTTACATTGGAAGGTCTTTACATTGCAATGAGCTCTGAGACAGTAATGTTAAAGTCAGTTACATCCCATTGCAGAGCTACTCAACTTGACTGAGTTTTTTTTTTGCTAATTACAGTTGGCTGGGAGTTTATGTGCCTACTTTCAAACGCTTAGGAGGGTGGTGAATATTGGTTATATGGGTTGAGGCATTTGACGTTGCAGTGTTCGCTGAGCTTGGCAATTAGCTTACAGATATTTCATCACCAGTCGAGGGGACAATATCAGTGAGCAGTCGTTGGTGTTTCTCTCTGGGAGTGCTCACATTTATATAGCACCCCCCCCCCAATTCACTTGCTTCAGTCCTGATTGGTTACCCCTTCAGTTGACCTTTGATTTCTATTGGTTTGCATATCGTTTGCTCTAAGGGGTCTGTAGATGGCCTCTAATTTGATATGTTTGTTTACGGAGTTGTCAGAAGAGAATGCTTCTTGTGCCTGCTTCATGTTTGCATGTGCCAGAACCTCCATCTATGGACCACTTTTGTTGGTATAATCTCAGATGGTGATGAGGAAGCGTACAGGAGTGAGATAGCTGGTTCAGTGGTGTCACAACAACCTCACACCTACTCTCAGCAAGACCAAGGAATTAATCATGGACTTCAGGAAAGTGAAGTCAGAAAAAATATACCGAGGGGTTCGTGATAGAAAGCGTGAACAGCTTCATGTTCATGGGTGATAACATTTCAGAAGATTTATACTAGTCCCAACATGAAGAAGGCATGCCAGAGTTTGATGAGATTTGATATGACACCAAAGGTGCTAGCAGATTTCTGCAGCTGTACGATGGTGAGTGTTTTGACTGGTTGCATCATCTTCTGGTATGGAGTCTCCAATGTGTAGAATTGAAAGAGGCTGCAGCGGTTTGTATACCCCACCCAACATCAAGGACAATTTCAAGAGACAATGTTTCAACAGGTAGCATCTATTATGAAGGACCCTCACTAAACAGGTCAGACCCTCTTCTCATTATTACCATCGGGGAGCAGGAAGAGGAGTTTGAAGATGCACACTCGGATAAAGGCGGCAAGGTTTTGCTCCCAAATGAGCTCAATGCCTTTTGTGCTGCTTTTACCGTCAAAACACGGAGGCACCTTCAGGAACTCCCACAGCCCCGGGTAACCATGTGATTTCAGTCTCTGAGGCAGATGCAAGACCACTCTTCAGAAAGATGAACCCATGGAAAGCATCCGGCCCAGGCGGGGTACCTGGCTGAGTGCTGAAGGCCTGTGCTGATCAACTGGCTAGAGAGTTTACTGATATCTTTAACCTCTTTCTTTGGCAATCTGAAGTTTCCATCAGTGCTCAACGCCTATAGCACATGCATCCACTGTGATGAAACATCAGACTATAAGATATAGGAGTAGAATTAGGACATTTGGCCCATCGAGTCTGCTCTGCCTTTTCATCATGGCTCATCCATTTTGCCTTTGAACCCCAATCTCCTGCCTTCTCCTGTATCCATTTATGCACTGATCAGTGAAAATATCTAGCAACCTCTGCCTTAAATGTACATACAATATGGCCCCCACCATTGCCCATGGCAAATAATTCCACAGATTCACCACTCTCATGCTAAAGAAACTCCTCCTCAGCCCCATTCTAAAAGGATGACCCTCGATTCTGAGGCTGTGTCTTCTGGCCTTAGACTCTCCCACAATAGGAAACATCCTCTCCACATCCACTCTATCAAGGCCTTTCACTATTCGATAGTTTTCAATGAGGTCACGACTCATACTTATTAATTCCAGTGAATCCAGCCCCAGACCATTAAACACTCTTCATATGACAAAACATTCAATCTTGGAATCATTTTCATGAACCTCCTTTGAACCCTCTTCAACGTCAGCACATCCTTTCAAAGATAAAGAGCCTAAAACTGCTCACTATTCTCTAAGTGACGCCTCACCAGTGCTTTATAAAGTCAACATTACATCCTTGCTTTTATATTCTAGTCCTCTTGAAATGAATGCTAACATCGCATTTGCCGTCTTCAGCAACTCAACCTGCAAATTAACTTTTAGGGAATCCTGCACAAGGAATTGAGCTTCAGATTTTTGTTTTTTCTCTCTATTTAGAAAATAGTCAACCCTTTCATTTTTCCTACCAAAGTGCATGACCATACACTTCTTGACACTGTATTCCATCTGGTAGTTCTTTGCCCATTCTCCGAATCTATCTGCAGCCTCTCTACCTCCTCAAAACTACCTGCCCTTCCACCTATCTTCATATCATCTGCAAATTTTGCAACAAAGCCATCAATTCCATCATCCAAATCATTGACATATAACGTTAAAAAATTGGTCCCAAAGCAGACCTCTGTGGAATACCACTGGTCACCAGTATCCAGTCAGAAAAGGCTCCCTTTATTCCACTCTTTGACTCCTGCCAATCAGCCACTGCTTTATCAATGCTAGAATCTTTCCTATAATAGCATGGGCTCAGAGCTTGTTAAGCAGCCTCATGCATGGCATATTGTCGAAGACCTTCTGAAAATCCAAGAATACAACATCAACCAATTCTCCATTGTCTCGCTTGCTTGTTATTCCTTCAAACAGTTCCACCAGATTTTCCCTTGAAGAAACCATGCTGACTATGGCCTAACTTATCAGTGCCTCCAAAATAGCAAATCCTGGCTAAGCAACAATGTGAACCTGCTCCAATTTGCCTACTGCCAGGTCAACAGCAGTTGCTATTTTATTGGCTCTTTTCTCAACCCTGGAACATCTGGACAATGAAGGTCCATATATCTAGATGCTCTTCATTAACCGCAGTTCAGCATTTGATACTACCATCCACTCGAAACTAATCATAAGCTTCAAGGCCGAGACCTCAATACTTCCTGTGCAACAAGATCCTTGATTTCTTCACTTGCAGATTGACAACTTCTCCTCCACAATCACCATTGGTGCACTACATGACCGTCTGTTCAGTCCCCTACTCTACTCCTTTTATTCTTATGACTGTGTGGCTAAGCACCACTCCAATGCTGTATTTAACTTCGCTGATGACATCACTGTTGGTTGAATCAAAGGTGGTGACAAATCAGCAAGTTGGAGGCTGTGATGCCTCAACAAAAACCTTTCACTCTAAGTCAGCAAGACCAAGGAGCCGATTATTGACTTCAGGAGGATGAACCAGATATCCATGAGCCAGTCCTCATTGAAGGGTCAGAGGTGGAGAGAGTCAGCAACCCTAAATTTCTTGGTGTAATCATGTAATCAAGGAATCAAGGAGTAAACGTTGCCATAGAAAAGCAACATCCATCATCAAAGATCTTCACCAGTCAGGCCATGCTCCTTTCTCGCATCTGCCATCAAGTAGAAGGTTCAAGTGCCTCAGGGCTTGTACAACCAGGTTCAAGAACAGTTACTACCCCTCAACCATCAGGCTCTCGAACAGAAGGGGCTAACTACACTCGCCTGCCCATTTGTTGAGATGTTCTCACAACCAATGATCTCACTTCAAAGACTCTTTATTTTGTTATGTCATGTTCTCGTTAGACTCTTGATCACTCATTCTATTTCTGGTGTTCCCACAACCAACGGTCTTACTGTAAGGACTCTTTATCTCGTTATTTCATGCTTACTATTTATTGAAATTTATTTATGTTTACATTTGCACAGTTTGTTGTCCATTGATCCTGTTTACAATGACTGTTCTATAGATTTGCTAAGTATGCCCACAGGAAAAAAGAATTGCAGGGTTGTATGTGGTGACATGTATGTACTCTGATAATAAATTGCACTTTGAACTTTGAACTTTGGAGAGGATCAGTCCTGGAACCAGCACATAAGTGCCATTACAAAGAAAGCACAGCAGCACCTCTACTTCCTTATAAGTTTGTGAGGACTTGGCATGACATCTAAAACTTCATAAACTTCTCCAGATGTGCAGTGAGGCTATATTGACTGGTTGCTTCATGCCCTGGTATGGAAACACCAGTGCCCTTGAAAGGAAAAGTTTATGAAAAGTAGTGGATTCAGCCCAGTCCACAATGAGCACATCTATATGGAGCACTGTCACAGGAAAGCAGCATCCATTAATGACCCTCATCATGCAAGCCATGCTCTCTTCTCACTGCTGCCATCAGGAAGAAGGTACTGGAGCCTCAGAACCCACAGCATCAGGCTCAGGAACAGTTATTACCCTTCAAACACCAGGTTTTTGAACCTGATAGGATAACTTCACTCACCCAATCACTGATCCGTTCTCACAACCTATGGACTCACTTTCAAGGACTATTCATTTCATATTCTCAATATTTATTGCTTATTTATTAATATCATTGTGAAGCCCCCCCCCCCCCACTGGACTCGTATGGAAACTTGTCTTTTTACCAGCCTGATTAATAGCCACAGGACTCAACAGTAGGAAGGCCACCTTTCGTAAACATTAGGCGTCAAGGGTTGATATGATTTGGTAATCAATCAAAGAGGAACATTGTGACACCCCAGTTAAAGAAAGTTCAAGAGAGCATGGTGGAGAGAGATTTGTGACAGACAGTGCAGTTCATGGGTTTTTTTTGTGTGGGAGCTGTGGAGTGAATTCTGTGTAAATACTGCCTTTACACAATTGTTAGTCGGCAAGAAATAACAAATCGTACACTGCATAAAGTTATAAAGAAAATATATTTTAAAACTTCAAAGGTTTCAAGGTACATTTAATGTCAGAGAAATGTATACAACATACATCCTGAAATGCTTTTATTTTGCAACCATCCACGAAAAACAGAGGAGTGTGAATGACAGTTAAATGTTAGAACCCCAAAGTACCCCCCCCCAGCTCCCCTCCATCTTGTGCGTAAGCAACAATCCCACCTCCCCTAACCTGCAAAAAAAGAGCATTTGAGCTTTATCGAATAGTTAGTATCAAAAAAAAAATAAAAGGGTCCATTATAATTAAACCAGTCTAAATGTGCACATTGTTGGAGCTCATCTTGAAGCTGTCTTTTAACTCACACGCTGGATCCATGGTCTGTGGAAAATCCCAAACTTTGCTTGAAATCCGTCTCAAGCAAAATGGTTCTCCCTCGGGAGTATTGGCCCTTCTTCCTTGGAGCCATTCATCTGCACAAAGCACCTCATGGGACAGGGACGCTCCTTCCTGTGGCATCTTCCTCAGCCATCTTCCCTCTTGTCCTCTCCACAGCTCCCACAAAAAAAACCATGAACCACACTGTATGTCACAAATCTCTCACCACCCTGCTCTCCTGAACTTTCTCCTGATTCCCCCATCCTGATTGGCTGACACAACGTTCCTAAGTTGAACATCATAACCTCTTATCTTTTACCAAAAACCAAACATCCTAAAAGCAGAACACACTGCTAAAATGAAATACCTACAGCATAGCTGTAAAAATCTTAACCTGGGCATTACAATTGTTTTTATTATTTCATTTTTTTCTTCCTTTTTCTCTTATGCACATTGATTGTTTGTCCTGTTGGGTGTGCACTTTCAGTGATTCTATCGTGTTTCTTGTATTCACTGTAAATACTTGCAAGGAAATGAATCTCAGATTTGTATATGGTGACAGATATTATCTTTGATAATAAATTTACTTTGAACTTTGAACTCAACGGTTTAGGAACAGTTTCTTCTCTTCTGCCACCATATTTCCGAATGGTCCATAAACACTACCTCACTATTCATTTTTACAGTATTTTTCTGTAAATTGTGGTAATCTTTATGTCTTGCACTGTACCATTGCACAAAACAACATATTTCACAACATATGAGAGTAATGATAAACCTTATTCTGATTCTTTCTTTGTAATATTTGTGTATTTTGGTCCTCCTTACAATTAATTTATTTATTATAACTTGCAGTATTTTTATGGCTTGTACTGTACTGCCAAAAAACAAGCAATTTCATGACATTTATCAGTGATAATAAATCTGTGGAATGCTCTGCCTCAGAAGGCAGTGGAGGCCAATTCTCTGGATGCTTTCAAGAAAGAGTTAGATAGGGCTCTTAAAGATAGCGGAGTCAAGGGAAATGGGGAGAAGGCAGGAATGGGGTACTGATTGTGGATGATCAGCCAAGATCATAGTGAATGGCTCAAAGGGCCGAATGGCCTACTCCTGTCTATTGTCTGATTCTGATTCAGATTCACGTCGTACCCGTTCATTTTGGTTCTTCTTACTTCCGGCATATCCTGCAGGACTTCTGATCACGCTAGTTCTGTGCAGAACTTCACCTTCAATGAATTCATCAGCACAATGCGATCATTATTCTTTCTGAGTTGTTTGCCATTTCTGTCTAAAATATTCTTGCCTCCTTTGCAGTTTATGACAATTGTGGAAAATGTATTCACATAACTTTATTCATAGTGAATGCATTGTGCATTAATTACTACCATTCAGCTGAGTTTAATAAATGTTGAAGAATTCAGAACAAATTGCCTGTTCCAAGCAGCTATGCTCGTGCATGTGCACAGCTGGAAGTACTTGTTTCCTTCCAGCTACTATGATATAAACCATTCAGTTGGAATATATATGCAATATTAATTTGAACATTGCCATTTAAGCGTGACCATAAAGTATTTTTAATTCAGTTATCCAGTAAATTTTGCAAAAAATAAGCTTAGTTTATTTCATATCAAGGTGAATAACATCACAATGTGATATATCCACATTTGTTCCTATGTACATGATATGTAAAATGCATTCTCCTAAATCCAAATTATTGACTTATATGACTAGAAATTTATTAATGTGTGATTTTACTTGGAAACTTATCTATCCTCTGATATGACAAGTCAGGCCCCACCCACTTAATGCAAAAATTTAGTTATAAAAAATAAGTCTGAAGCAAATTGATCACCAAATACAGGACCATTCATATTTTATAAGTGTTTTCCCATTAAATGAAATTCCAAATATTTCTCACCTGTTATTTCTAGTTTAAACAAACAAAACACTAAATTTGTCAAATTCCAGAAATATGGTCATTTCAAGCATATTTTCTATCAATTATGAGAAGTAAATTAAAAAAACTAATCTGGGCAATAATGGCTGATCAGTCATTAAAGATCAGAATCAGAATAAGTTTTAATATCACTGGCATATGTTGTGAAATTTGTTGTCTTTGCAGCAGCAGTACAATGCAATACATAGCATAGAAAAATGTAATTACAGTAACTATATATATATAAAAGTAGTTAAATTAAATAAGAGGTGCAAAAATAGAAATTAAAAAAGTAGTGAGGTTCATGGGTTCAATGTCCATTCAGAAATCAGATGGCAGAGGGGAAGAACCTATTCCTGAATCATTGAGTGTGTCCCTTCAGGCATCTGTACCTCCTTTCTGATGATAGCAATGAGAACAAGGCATGACATGGGTGATGAGTGTCTTTATTGATGGATACAGCCTTTTTGAAGCATTGCTCCTTGAACATGTCTTGGATATTATGGAGGCCAGTGCCCATAATGGAGCTGATTGAGTTTACAATTCTCTGCAACTTATTTCAACCCTGTGCAGTAGGACATCCACGTTCATGAATATCCATGAATGTGGAGGCTAAAAAGTTATAAAAGCATATTTGGAGAGTAAAGAGATTGTGTAGGCACACTAAAAGCTAAATACAACCTCTAGGTTTCTTTTGTTGTTTCACCCTTATATTCTAAGAGATTTGTCAACCACTTTCCTAGTGAGATGCTGTGTTAACATGAAGCCTCAATCAAGGAATGGTCTGGTAACTCTGGTGCCTATTGTCAGACTCATTCCTTCAGAACACCAGATCAACAAAGGGATTCTTGCGAGTCAGTGTATTATCAGCCACTCATTAGTATCCAGCAAACCACAGGCAGTAAGGAAAGGAAATTTGTTGTCATCCAAAGTTGAAGTCGAGTTCACTGTCATATATACAAGTGCGTGCATGCACAGGTACAATAAAAAACCTACATACAACAACACATTTCATCTGGTATACAACCATCACATAAAAAACATACACAAGTTGAACAAAATAAAACTGCAGTATTGTGAAGCGGCCATAGTTTTGCTAAACCGAGGTCGCGATCAGAGCTGTACAGGTTGGTTCAAATATTGAATGGTTGAAGGGAAGTAGCTCATCCTCTGCCTGGTGAGTATAACTTCAACCTCTTGCTGGATGGTAGTGCTGAGACGATGGCATGGCCCTGATGCCGGGGGCCCTTGATAATAGATTTTGCCGACTTGAAGAAACACCTCTTGGATACGTGTAAATCATGGAGATGATGGGGAAGTATATTCCAGTGGTGTACTGGGATAAGTCCACTATTCAATTTGCAGAAGGGTTGCTTCCTAGAAACTACCTGCATCATAATTTTCTGTCATGCAGAACCCTATATCCCATTTATAAGAGTCAAGCAGCAATACAGTCCACGCGGACACAACGGTTCTAAGCCCAGTTTCCTGCTTTCAACCCTAACCCTCTAAGCTCAACCCCTCCAGAAACTATCTAAGTGCTTCTCAAATTCTACTATTGCATCTGCCTCAGCAACTTCCTCTGGCAGCTCATAACGTACTCTCCATGCACAAAGGGGTGTTTCTTTTTTGATGGCCATGATGGTTCCTCAGCTGCTGCTTCACAGCAAGGATGGTCATCGAAGAAATTATCTTGGAGGAACTCAGCAGGCCAGGCAGAATATATGGAAAAGAGCAAACATTTCAGGCCGAGACCCTTCATCAGGACTGGAGAAAAAAGATGAGGTCAGCGTAAGGAGACGGAGGAAGAAAGGAGGGGAGGAAGAAACACAAGGTAATAGGTGATAGGTTAAACCGGGAGGGGGAGGATGAAGTAAAGAGCTGGGAAGTCGAGTGGTAAAAGAGGTAAAGAGCTGGAGAAGGGGGAATCAGATAGTCCATGGAAGAAAGAGAAGGGGAGGAGCACCAGAGGGAGGTGATGAACAGGTAGGGAGATGTGAGAGAGGGAAATGGGAATAGGGAATGGTGAAGAAGAGGGGGAGAGGGCACTATTGGAAGTTTGAGAAACCAATGTTCATGCCATCAGGTTAGATACTACCAAGACGGAATATAATGTATTAGTCCTCCAACTGTGTGTGGCCTACTTACGACAGTAGAGGAGGCCATGGACTGACATGTCGGAATGGGAATGGGAAGTAGAGCTAAAATGGATGGCCACTGGGACATCCTGCTTTTTCTGGTGAACAGAGCATAAGTGATTGGCAAAGCTGTCTCCAATCTACTTCATGTCTCACGGATATACTGGAGACCACACTGGGAGCACCGGATACAGTAGATGATGCCAACAGACTCACAGGTGAAGTGTCGCCTCACCTGGAAGGACTGTTTGGCACCCTGAATGCTTATGGGAAGAAACATAGTACTTGTTCCGCTTGTAAGGATAAGTGCCAGGAGGGAGGTCAATGCAGAGGAACGAATGGACAAGCGAGTTGTGTAGGGAGCGATCCCTGTGGAAAGCAGTGGAGGTGGAGGGAGAGGGTAAGATGTGCTTGGTGTTGGGATCCAATTGGAGATGGCGGAAGTTACGGGGAATTATGTGCTGGACATGGAGGCTGATGGGGTGGTGGGTGAGGACAAGAGGAACCCTTTCCCTGGTAGAGTGGCGGGAGGATGGGGTGTAGGTAGACGTGCGTGAAATGGAAGAGATGCAGGTGAGGACAGCATTAATGGTGAAGGAACGGAGGCCCCTTTCTTTAAAGAAGGAGGACGTTACTGAACTAAGGAGATGTCCCACTTCTTCAGAGGAAAAATGTTGCTAGACAAAAAATGGATTTACTGTGTTAATAAAAACTAGCAAATTACCTGTACATGCATCAGAAAATACAAGTTAAACAAGAGGATAAATTTGTTGTTTCTTTTTTGGGTATATTTATTTATTTATGCCACATAAATCCTGTATGAGTAGATTATATTCCATATCTTACATTCTTGGGGAGTGATTTGAAAATTCCATAAAAGCAGATTTCCATAACACAATCATAGCCTCTGTTTGTATTCTAATGTCATCTTTTTTCATAAATTCTCACCATGTTGCCTAGATTCTACCTCTTGCCTACAGTAGGGCGAATTTTTGATGGTTTACTAACCAATGAACTGCTGTCACAGGGAGAATGTGGAGTACTGGAGGTTAGTATTGAACCCAAGTCACTGGAGTCATGCCAGTCAGCGGCTGCACTGAATGTGCCAACTTCTCTTAAGGGCAGATGTTCTAACCAAATAGTGAGGATGAAAATTACTCAAAAGAACTCTTCACACAGTTCCACAAGTGCATATGACATTCTGTACTCTGACCTGTGTTCTGAGTTAATTGCTTGAAAGTAGATAATACATCTCTTCCATAAGATAAGATACAAGAGCAGAATTAGAACATTTGGCAGAGGACCCAAGGACATAAAATGGAGATGATTAAATAAAGAACAAAAGGTGAACTGGGGGGAAATGTAGTGACTCACGAAGTAGATCCTTGTAATTCATTGGCAACGTAGTGGTGTGGTAATGGACAAAGATTTGATTATTACATTCAAAAGGGAGTCGGATAAGTATCTGAAAGGGAAAAAAATACTATGGTTGTGTGGAGATGACACTGGATAGATTGCTATAATATAGAATTAGTATAGCCTCAACAACTCTTCCACGCTGTCGCCTCTTTCTGATTCTGTGAAGTGAACTGACATGATGTTCAAGTTTATCTTAAGTTTATCCAGCAATCTGAGTAATTAAAAGAGTAGGGGTCACATGACATAATTGCCCATAAAAGTGGTTTCCATCTTAATCCTGCTAGAACTTAGAATGCCACAGTACAGTGTAGGCCCTTCTGTCCATGTTGTGCTGATCTTTAAACCTCCTCCAAGATTACTCTAAGTTCCCACAGACATAGCCCTCCATTTTATTTATCATCCATGTGGCTATGTAAGAGTTTGGCAAATGAACCTAATGTATCCGTCTCTGCTGGCAGTGTGTTCCACAAGCCCACCGTTCTCTGTGTAAAAACCTGCTTCTAATATCCCCCCTATACTTTCCTCCAATCACCCTAAAATTAAGCTCCCCGGTACTGACCATTTCCGCCCTGGGAAAAATCTCTGGCTATCCACACAATCTATGGCATGAGCTAATTTAATTTGAGGACATATCTGTGGTTCTCCAAATGAAGCCGACACGTATATTTTAAATATTTTCATGACCGGGATTTTTCTATTTTCTATTCAAAAGGGACTGACTCAGGGAGGCAAAGTTCCCAGTATGGATGGGTTGGGCTGAAGAGTCTGTTTTGATGCTTTATGGCTCTATTTTTCTGTGTTCCATATATTGAAAGTAAGCAGCAAATTACATAATTATAAACATCATAAATGAGAACTGGTGTCAAAACTCTGAAATAAAATCAGAAAAACATCATTGTTATGCGCGGTGTCATATCACATGGACAATCATTGTCTTTCCATGACTATGGTTGTTTTTGGCAAATTTTTCTACAGAAGTGTTTTGCCATTGCATTCTTCTGGGCAGTGTCTTTACAAGATGGGTGACCCCAGCCATTATCAATACTCTTCAGGGATTGTCCGCCTGGCGTCAGTGGTCACATAACCAGGACTTATGCAACACCTGCTCCCATGGCTTCACGTGACCCTGATCTGGGGTGGGGGTTTAAGTAGTTGCTACACCTTGCCCGACGGTGGCCTGTAGGCTAGCAGAGGAAAGAGGCGCCTTATACCTCCTTTGGGAGAGGCGCATCTCCAACCCACCACAAGGCAACATCTGTGACAAAAGAAACAGAGTTAATATTTCAGGCAGATCACATTAGTTTATTGTCATTGTTCATTAGGGTGTAATGAAATTGATTGCTCACATGAAACTCAGAGAGAAAGCTGCTGATGTGGTCAAAATAAACACAACGATAAATACAGTATTGAATGCATAACCATGTAATACTGTAAAGATGGTGCGATCTAAAGTAACAGAACATAGAATTTTACAGCACAGTACATGTCTTTTAGTTCATGATATTGTGCCAAATCTTTAATTTATGTGAAAATCAATCTAACCTTTCCTTCATAACTCTTCACTTCTATGTACCTATTTAAGAGTTTCTTAAATGGCCCTGATGTATTTGTCTCTATCACCACTCCTGATGGGTTCTTTCTGCGTGAAGCAATTACCTCTGATATTCCCCCTGTACTTTCTTCCAGACACATTATTATTAAGCCCCCTGAGGAAAAGTCTATACCTACCACTTGATCTACACCTCTTAGTTCTTTATTGACCAACAGCCCTTCCAGCCCTTCGAGCCGCGCCACCCCGTAATCCCTCAATTTAATCCGGGCCGAATAACGGGACAACTTACAATGACCAATTTACCTCCCAACCGGTACGCCTTTGGAATGTGGGAGGAAACTGGAGCACCCGGAGGAAACCCACATGGTCACGAGGAGAACATACGAACTCTTTTCAGGCAACAATTGGAATTGAGCTCAGGTCGCTGGTACTGTAAAGCGTTGTGCTAACCACTACCACACCATCCCTTGTACAACTCTGTCAGGTCAACTCTCATCCTCCTTCACTCCAAGGAGAAAAACCAAACCTCAATCAACCTATCTTCATCAGACAGGACCTCTAGTTCAGCCCTCATTCTGGTTAGTCTCCCTTTGCATCCTCTCTGGAGTTTCCCCACCTTTCCTATAATGAGGTGACCAGAAATGAATCCAATATTCCCAGTGTGGTCTAATCAGGGTTTTATAGAGCTGCAGCATCAACCCGCGGCTCTTGAACTCAACAAGCAAAGAAATTGCCAAAGTGACAATAATAGAATAGAGAGGTAAAATTAAGAGTCAAAGAACATGGTGGTGTCACTGGGAAGAGGGTGTGAAAGGGGTGGTTCATTCAGCATTGTGAAGAAGCTGTGCTTGAGTCCAGACATCCAGGTTTTCAAGCCTTGGTATCTTTTCCCAGAAGGCATAAGAGAGAAAAGGGAACAACCAAAGTGACAAGCGTCAATGTTTCATCAGAATCAATAAAAATCAGAAAACTAGCAGGTTTTAATTTGGTAGAGAGAACAAAGAGATTTACCTTAGGGTGGAGACTTGTGGAGAGTAAACATGTGGTGATGTCAGCTGAGGGAGAGTGGTGAAGGCAGCTTAGTTGCAATTAATCTCTCTGGAGGAGAGATGCATAAATAGATGGAATGAAGGAGAACAAATCAGAGGAACATAAGCAAAGGTGAAACTACTAGAAACAAAATGATGGCATTGTTGGAAAGAAAGGAAAGCTAAAAATTTAATCGGTAAGTGAACATCGATGAAGAAAAACTTGAGTTATTGTTGCATGTTGATGGGTTTTTACCATAATTGCCCGCTTGTAATATAAACTAGAAAGACTGGTTATCTGAAATTGTGCATTCGATGTTGAACACAAAAGGCTATAGCTTGTTTAATCAGATAATGAGATACTGTTCTTCAGGCTTTTGTTGGAACTTAGTCACTTCCTTAATTCTAATTCCATCCACTCAGTGGCCACTTTGTTAGATACACCTGCTTATTAATGCAATTATCTAATCAGCCAATCCTGTGCAGGATTGTATCAAAGTATGCAGACATGGTTCAGTTGTTGTTCAGCCCAAACATCAGAATGGGGAAGAAATGTGATCTTCAGTAAAAGTCTTAGGCACATAAACATAGCTAAGAGTTTGTCTAGGATTTTGCACGGTACTGTAGTAATTTTATGTATTGCACTGTACTGCTACCACAAAAAAAATCTCCTAATATATGTGAGTGATGATAAACCTGATTCTGATATGGGTCTCTATTGTGGACCGGGAGTGGGAAGGGGGCCAGGAGAGGGGAATCATGGTAGGGAAAAGCGGAGGGAATGGGGGAAGGGGAGAGCAGGAAGCAGCAGAGAAACATTCTGAAGTGATCCATAAACCAATTGCTTGTAATCAAAAGACTTTGCCTGGTGTCTCTAGGCCGGGTATGTCTCGCCCACACCAACTCCCGCCCCTGGCACTCCTTCTCTGACATGTTTCCCACGCTCATTCAACAGCACTGCACCCTCATCATTTCCAATAACCTTTGATCCTGCCAGATTTACAAACCTGCTGTCTGCTTCATATTGACAAATGCAGTACTGTGCAAAATTCTTAGGCACCCCAGATGTGTATATATATACCTTAGACTTTTACACTGCACTGTAAGTGACTTTGGCCTTGAAATGATTGCTGGTGCCAGACAAGGTGGTTTGAGAAACTGCTGATCTCCTGGGATTTTCATATGCAACAATTTCTAGAACTTACAGAAACTGGAGTAAGAAACAAAAACCATCACTGAGAGGCAGTTCTGTAGGCAAAAACACCTTGTCCACAGGAGAGAGATCAGAGGAGAATGGCCAAACTGGTTCAAGCTGACAGGAAGGCAACAGTAACTCAAATAACCATGCATTACAACTGTGTTATGCAAAATAGCATCTTTGAACACACAGCTTGTTGATCCTTGAAGTGAATGGGCTACAACGGTAGAAGATCATATACATGCACTTAGTGGCCACTTAGTGGCAAGAGGAGGTATCTAAAAAAGTGGCCACTGACTTATTTATGCTTACATCTACCAGCTCCTCTGTCAGCTCATTCTATGTGAAAAACTTGCCCCTCAGATCTATTTAAAATAACTTCTCTCTCACCTTAAACTTATACCCCATAGTTTTAGACTCCTCTGCTCTTGGAAAAAAGACTCTTGATGATCTAACCTATCTGTGCACCTCATAATTTTATAGCCCTCTGTAAGATTACGCAGCCTCCTGTTCCAATAAGAGCAATACAATCTCTCCTTGTAACTGTAGCCTTGCACTCCAGCCAACATCCTGGTGAATCTCTTCTGCACTCTTTCTAGCACTACCACATCCTTTCTATCTGAATAGTACAATGAGGATTTGTACAAATAAATTCCCATGGAACTGCAAAGATAAACTGAGCAGCTGTAAGCTTTGGGCCATTTTCCATATCAATATCAATAAGTTGGAAGGAGTGCAAAGAGAATTAGTTGGGTATTGCCAGGTCTTGAGGACCTGGGTTATAGGGAAAGGTTGAATAAGTTAGTATTTTATTCCCTGGAATATCTAGTAACAATATCTGGATCACCAAACTTCATCTTGTGAATGTCAACTGAAAAAATAAGGTTCAATCAAAGTTACAAGGCCCAACACAAGCGGTAGGAGCCTCACCTCATGTTTCACCTTGGTGTGACGCTGTCTCTCAAACTCAGTATCGATTTCTCCGCCTCCAGATAAATTGCCCATAAATGAAAATACAGAAGAGAAAAAGGCAGATGTTGGAAATCCAAGTGAAAAACAGATGATGCTGAAAAAGCCCAGCACATCTTGCTGCATCTGTGGGAGAGGAATCAGTTAATGGTTTGGGTCAAAGACCCTTCATTAGGAGTTGATTAGGGTGGATCAGGAAGATGCATATGAGAGCAGGTGAGCAGCGGCTGATGTTTAAAAGACTTTATACATAATTTTCTTAATGTAAACAGGATGTCTCATAAAGACTTATAAACTCAGCAGAGAGTGTGGCCCAGCCATGGTTATCAAGACTAATTATAGAATTATGGATAGCTTTAGGTCAAGGAAAATGACTTTTAAGGTTGTCAAAGAGAAAAGTAAACCTAAGGAAATGAAGACTAAGAAGATAATTTAAAAAATGGGAAGCACTGTATGATGGTAGTCTGGTGACTACGTGTTGGTGCGTGGCCTAGTGGATAAGGCATCGGTCTAGTAATCTGAAGGTCATTGGTTCGAGCCTCAGCTGAGGCAGTGTGTTGTGTCCTTGAGCAAGACACTTAACAACACATTGCTCTGCGACGACACTGATGCAAAGCTGCTTGGGTCCTAGTGCCCTTCCCTTGGACAACATCAGTGGCGTGGAGAGGGAAAGGTTTACAGCATGGGCAACTGCCGGTCTCCCATACAACCCTGCCCAGGCCTGACCAATGGATGCCTATTTAGTCTGGTGAGAAACAAGAGCAGATTGTAAGAGTTTCTTGAAAAGAAGAGATCAGCTAATGTTACATCAGGGGAAAAGGAAAAGGCAGAATTGATCGTTTATGTCTGACTTCATGAAAAGTACGAAAATACTCCTGGAAATAGTAGAGGATATCAAATCTGAAAAGAATAACAAGCTGAAAGAAATTATCATTTTTACTAATTGTGAAATTAATGGGAGAAAAAGCCAATACATCCCTGGGATCTGATGACCTATGTCCCAACATTTTGAAAGAGGTGGCTATCGAAGCAGTGGTTGGCATCTACCAAAGTTCCAGAGGTTTCAGAACAATTCCCTCGTTAGGTTGGGGACAACCAGCAAAGAATAGAGGAAAGCAGAAAACATAGAACTGTGGACCAAATATTCTCTTATGAGTGATCGGGAAAATTGTGGAACTTGATTATTGAGTAAGTAGTAACAGTGTACTTGGAAAATAATAATGGGGGATTTGACAGGAGTTGTGGATTTATGGATCTATACACTTAAGAAAATGAAATCAGGACCTGGTAAAGGGTCTTGGTCTGAAACGTCGACTGTTTACTCTTTTCCATAGATTCTGCTGAGTTCCTCCAGCATTGCTTGTGTGTGTGTGTGTGTGTGTGTGTGTGTGTGTGTGTGTAACATCAGCAGATTTTCTCATGTTTGAGAAAGAAGTTTGTCTCCGACAACTGGTGTTAAATGAATACAAGTATATTTACCACTGGTCTACTCCTCTCCATATGTTCCTTGCCTCCTTATTGTATGCCCTGACTACGAATTCCTGGGAATCCACTAGGAGACTGCTGAAATGGATTCTGGTTTGCTTGTATTTTGTTTTCATTGTCAATTAATAATCACAAATGAATGTATTGCTGATGGACATGTTATTTGTCATTTATGCAGGCTTACAGTGTTAGGGAGATCAATCAGGTATTTGTGCTTCAAGTTAATTATTTTACTGTGAAATTGTAATTTTGGCTTTGAGTCACCTCCACATAAAAATTGCTTGAATAAGTTGACTGCCGCTGGTTATTGAATATACACTGCAGCACACTTGGAAATTACCAATTAACCTTGGTCTCCCTCTGTTTTCTCAGGACATGACATGACACACTAAATACTCCTGAGGAAAATTACTTTGTCTAGCATGTAGAAACATGTCATATTGACAATTTATTTATTTACCATATTAAAATCACTACTATACACGTGTTTAATAATTACTTAAAGAATCAACATACTGTAGTGAGAGGAATGTGCATCCAAAGGCCATTTTATTAGGAATAGCTGTATACCTGCTCAATAATGCTAATAGCTAATCAGCCAATCATGTGGCAGCAACTCAGTGCATCAGTGTATGCGGAAATGGTCAAGAGGTTGTTGCTCAGAGTCAACATCAGAACGAGGAAGAAATGTGATCTAAATTACTTTGGTTGTAGAATGATTATTGGTGCCAGACAGGGTGATTTGAGTATCTCAGAAACTGCTGATATCCTGGGATTTTCACACACACACAACAGTCTCTAGAGCTTACAGAGAATGGTGCAAAAAACAAAAAAATTCTAGTGAGCAGAAGTTCTGTGGGTGAAAACACCTTGTTAATGAGAGAGCTCAGAGAGAATGTCCACACTGGTTCAAGTTGACAGGAAGGCAACAGCAACTGAAATAACCATGTGTTACAACAGTGGCGTGCAGAAGAGCATCTCTGAATGCACATCGAAGTGGATGGGCTACAGCAGCAGAAGACCACGGCCATAGACTCACTGGCCACTAAGCCTAATAAAGTGCTCTCTGTGGTTATTAGCAATATTAACCATACACATTCACTAAAAGCATACAAAGGTTATTGAAAGCCAATAATCGGATAGTAGACCCGTACATGTCTGGAAATGACTCAGAGAAGATTTCCACCCTTCAAATTATGGCCATCAATCAATGTGCTGACATAAATTTCTTTGCTGCCTACAGTACTGCAGTCTGGTGTCTGTGATAGCTGAGACAGACACACCTGAAATTAGTGCATCTCTCCAAAGAAATTACCCCTTTTTGAATTGACTGCATTGTCGTGCCTGCTGAGGCCCTGAAGTGAAAAGCTATTTTATTTCAGCTGCTTATTTTATTTGCTTATTTTAGCTGTAGAAATATAAAACCACAAGGAACTTTTGTGTCCACAACAGTCTATCAGGTCCTGGTGCACAAATAGTCAGCAACAGCAAGAGTTCTGATTTCTTTATATGAAGACAAAGCACAAAAGTTGGGTCTGTCTTTTGGTTCCGCATGATTAGCCACTTTCTTAACAGTGCTTGCCACATACAATGAAGCAGAATTGGGAACAGAATTAGGTAGCTCCAGGACCTAATAAGGTGCCCACTGAGCGTATGTTCTGTGACTGCAGCCCATTCACTTTAAAGGTTGATGGGATGGGCATTCAAAAATTGCTCTTCTGTACTTCTGCTCCATTGTAATGCGTTGTTATTTGAGGATCTGTCACCTTCCTGTCAGCTAGATCCAGTCTGGCCATTCTCCTCTAAACTTTCTCATCAACAAGCTGTTTTCTCCCGCTGGATTTTTTTTTTTGCTTTTCACACCATTCTCTATAAACTCAGGACTGTTGTATGTGTAAATCCCAGGATATCTGCGGTTTCTGAGATACTCAAACCACCCAGTCTAGCACCATAGTCAAAATCACTTCTTCCACATTGATCTGAACAAAGGAACTTCTTGACCATGCCTATGTACTTTCATGCATCAAATTGCTGCCACATGATTGGCTGATTAGATATTTTCATAAACGAGAAGGTATACTGGTTTACCTAATAAAGTGGCCACTGAGTATAACTTTCAGATGATGGGTCAGTTACATGAGATTGGGAACGTAGAGGAATTTACTCAGAAAGCTGTGAATCTTCGGAATATTCAAGTGCAGAGGGTTATGGATGGTCAGTCACCAAGTATGTTCAAGGCTGACAGTTTATTGGGGCTAATAGAATCAAACAACTTGGGGATTATGAAAGAGAATGAGCTTGTAGCATAGAATTGAGCATGCATTGAAGTAATCCTCCACACTATCCACAACTCCACCAGCAAAGGTTGGTGAGTATATAGCATGGAGGGCTGTTATAGGTTACGGCAGAACATTGACAGCATCCAGAGCTGGGCTGAGGAGCGGCAGATGGAGTTCAACCCAGAAAAGTGTGAGGTGATCATTTTGAAAGAAGAATGTAGGGTTAATGGTAGGAATCTTGGCAGAGTGAAGGAACAAAGGGATCTTGAAGTCCACGTCCATAGATTTACCCAAGTTGTCGCACGTGATGATAAACCATAAGACCATAAGGCATAGGAGCAGAATTAGGCCATTTGGCCCATCAAGTCTGCTCCGACATTCAATCATGGCTGATCCTTTTTTCCCCTCCACAACTTCATTCCCCAGCTTTCTCCCTGTAACCTTTGATTCCATGTTCAATTGCCAACATATCAATCTCTACCTTAAATACACTCAACCTGGCAACCACAGGTGCCTGTGGTATCAAATTCTACAAATTCACCACCTTCTGCCAAAAGAAATTTCTCCGCATCTCTGATTTAAATGGACACCCCTCTATCCAGAGGCTGTGCTCTCTTGTACTATACTCCCCCACCATGGGAAACATCCTTTCTCTGTCTAGGCCTTTCAACATTCGAAAAGTTTCCCCCCTCATCCTTCTAAAATCTGAGTACAGACACAGAGCCATCAAACGCTCCTCGTATGATAACACTTCCATTCCTGGAATCATCCTTGTGAACTACCTCTGGACCTTCTCCAATGTCAGCAGATCTTTCCTTAGATGGGGAGCCCAAAACTGTTCACAATTCTCAAGGTGAGGCCTCACCAGTGTCTTATAAAGCCTCAGCATCACAGCCCTGCTCTTGTATTCTCGACCTCTTGAAATGAATGCTAACATTGCATTTGTCTTCCTCACCACCAACTATACCGACAAGTTAACCTTTAGGGTGTTCTTCACAAGGACTTCCAAGTCCCTTTGCATCTCAGATTTTTGGATTTTCTCCTCATTTCAAAAATGGTTTGCACATTTATTTATACTACCAAAGTGCTTGACAATGCTTTTTCCGACATTGTATTTCGTTTGTTACTTTCTTGCCTATTCTCCTGATCAGTCTAAGTCCTTCTGCTTCCTACCTGTTTCCTCAGCACTACCTGCCCTCCACCAATTTTTGTATCATCTGCAAATTTGGCAACAGCCATGTATTCCTTCATCTAAATCATTGACATGCAGCATAAAAAGAAGCCGTCCCAACACCAACCCCTGTGGAACACCACTAGTCACTGGCAGCCAGCCTGAAAAGTATCATTTTATTCTCACTTGCTGCCTCCTACCAATCAGCCAATTCTCTAACCATGCCAGTAACTTTTCTGTAATGCCATGGGCTCTTAACTTGGTAAGCAGCCTCCTGTGCAGCACCTTGTCAAAGGCCTTCTGAAAGTCCAAATATACAACACCACTGCTTCCCTTTTATCCATTCTATGTGAATCTCCTCAAAGAATTCCAAAAAGAATTAATGAAACCATGCTGACTTTGTCCTATCTTGTCCTGTGTCACCAAGTACTCCATCACTTCATCCTTAATAATTGACTCCACCATCTTCCCAACCACTGAAATCAGGCTAACTGGCCTATAATTTTCTTTCTGCTGCCTTCCTCCTTTCTTAAACAGTGGAGTGACATTTGCAATTTCCCAGTCCTCTGGCAGCATACTAGAGCCCAATGATTTTTTTTAAAAAATCATTGCTAATATCTCCACAGTCTCTAATTCTACCTCTTTCAGAACCCTAGCATGCAGTTCACCTGGTCTGGGTGATCTATGCACCCTTGGGTCTCTCAGCTTTTTGAGTACCTTCTCTCTTGTAATAGTAACTGTACTCACTTCTCTTCCCTCGCACTCTTCAACACACAGCACACTGCTAGCGTCCTCTACAGTGAAGGCTGATGCAAAATACTCAATTAGTTCATCAGCCATCTCCTTGTCCCCCGTTATTATTACTCCAGCCTTAATTCCTTGTGGTCCTATATCCACTCAGATCTCTCTTTTATTTTTTACATACGTGAAAAAGCTTTTACTATCCACTTTGATATTGTTTGCTAGCTTTCATCTTTTCCTTTCTAATAGTTCTTTTAGTTGCTCTCTGTAGGTTTTTAAAAGTTTCAAGTAAATTTATTATCAAAGTATATATACATCACTGTATACAACCCTGAGATTCATTTTCTTGTGGGCATGCTTGTTAAATCCAAGAAGACAATAGAATCAGTGAAAGACTGTCTTTATTCAATAATCTACACTCTTATGTTGATAGTTTATGCTTTTTTCCTTCCATCAAAATACATGACCATACACTTCTCTACACTATATTCCATCTGCCACTTCTTTGCACATTCTCCCATTCTCTCCGTCTTTCTGCCCCTCCAGCTATCTTTTTATCATCTGCAAACTTTGCCACAAAGCCATCAATTCCACCATCCAAATCATTGACATATAATGTGAAAAGAAGCAATGACCTGGGGAGCAACACTATCTACTGATTATTCCGACCATTTGCTTCCTGCCAGTCAGCCAATCTTCTACCCATGCTAGTACCTTCCCTGCAAAACCAAGGCCCTTGTGCTGCATCATGTCATATGCTTCCTGAAAATCCAAGCAAACAATGTCCACTGACTGTCCTTTGTCTTTCCTGCTTGTTATTTCATCAAAGAATTCCATCAGATTTGTTAGGCAAATTATCCCCTTAAAGAAGCTATGCTGACTTAGGCCTATTTTATCATGTGCCTCCAAGTACCCTGAAACCTCATCGTCAATAATGGACTCCAATATTTTCCCAATCACTTATGTCAGGCTAAAAGGCCAATAATTTCCTTTCCTTTACCTCCTTCCTTTCTATAAGTAAGATTTGCAGTTTTCCAGTCCTCTGGAATCTAGTGATTCTTGAAAAATCATTTCTAATGCCTCCACAATCTTTTCAGTTACCTCTTTCAGAACCCTGGTCACCTCATTATAGGAAGAATGCAGAAGCTTTAGAGAGGGCACAGAGGATTCTGTCCAAACTGGACAACATGCCTTATGAGGACAGGCTGAGTAAGCTATGGCTTTTCTCTTTGGAGCAAAGGAAGAGCAGAAGAGACTTGATAAAGATGTACAAGACGATAAGAGGCATAGATCAAGTGGATCGTCAGAGACTTTTTCCCATGGCTGAAATGAGCAATGCAAAGGGACATAAGTTTAAGGTGATTGGAGAGAAGTATCAAGGGGGATGGCAGAGGTAAGTTCTTTACACTGAGAGTAGTGGGTGTGTGGAACGCCCTGCCAGGTGTGTTGGAAGAGCCAAATACATTCTACCAAGTGACTCTCTGGCAGTCTATTATGTGTCCACAAAAATGAATCATGCTTTCCCATTTCAAGATTGATGTTACAATGATTATGTTATAATACTGGGTTGTGAGCAGAAAGAATACTTTACAAAGTGGATTACACCCAGTATCTAACTCCTTTCCTGAATCAGGTTATCCCCACTGCCTACCCAGAGTAAGCAGCATAAACAGAGATATTAATCCAAAAAAATTGTTAAAGCTAGGCTCATAATTTTGAAGATAGCAATTATTCTGACAGAATATCCACAGTGGCTTCATTTTTAATCATGCATTACAGTGTACAGCTGAATTGCAAAACTGACAAATGCCTGTCCTATTCCCTTGCTGCTGATGACTGAGCTGATCTTTGGAAGGGTGGCAATTGCACTGCCGCAGTTAACCTCAATATCCATTAAAAAGAGCTAATAAATCTGGGCCTATCAGATCCAGCAAACACTTCAGGTCAGTTAATTTGCATAAAGTCAAGTCATAAAAACACCTCTCAGATAAATATTTGGAGAACCTTTCTTAGTGGTGTGAATTGTGAAATAACTGGTCTCAAGGCCAGCAGTGTAACTCACTTGCTGTGCAATGTGTTGAGGTTTCTCTACACTCAGTTTTGAGGGCTCCCCATCAGACAGTGCAGTGTCAGGCAAATCTACACTGGAAGCAGAGCCAGCTGAGCAACAAGAATGCTGGCCCACTCTGTAATAAACCGATGCTTCTGGATTATAATTCATAAGAACATAACAAACAGGAGGAATAGGCCATCTGGCCCATTCAGACTGAGCGCCGCCATTCAATAAGCTCATGGCTGATCTGACCATGGATTCATCTCCACCCACCTGCCATTTCGCATAACCCTTAATTCCCCTACTATGTAAAAACCTATCCAATATTGTCTTAAATGTATTTACTGAGGTAGGCTCCACTGCTTCATTAGGTAGAGAATTCCAGAGATTCGCTACTCTTCGGGAAAAGCAGTTCCTCCTCATCTCCATCCTAAATCTGCTCCCCTGAATCTTGAGGCTATGTCGCCTAGTTCTAGTCTTACTTACCAGTCTAACTTACCTATCCCTTTCATAATTTTATGTTTCTAGAAGATCTCCTCTCATTCTTCTGAATTCCAATGAGTATAGTCCCAAGTGACTCAATCTCTCCTCATAGTCTAACCCCCTCATCACTGGAATCAACCTGACGAACCTCCTCTGCACCACCTCCAAAGCCAGTATATCCTTCCTCAACTAAAGATACCAGGTCTGAATGCAGTACTCCAGATGCAGCATAACCTCCCTACTCTAAATTCAATCCCTCAGCAATGAAGGCCAACATTCCATTCACCTTCTTGACCCCCTGCTACACCTGCAAACCAAACTCTTGTGATTCATCCACACACACTCCCAAGACCCTCTGCACAACAGCATGCTGCAATCTTTTACCATTTAAATAATAATCTGCTCTTCCATTTTTCATTCCAAAGTGGATGACCTCGCATTTACCAACATTGTACTCCATCTGCCAGACCCTTGCCCACTCACTTAGCCTATCTATATCTCTCTGCAGACTCTCCATACCTTCTGAAAAAAATTGCTTTTTCACTTAATTTAGTGTCATCAGCAAACATAAATACACTATACTCTGTCCCAGATCGTTAAAATATCATGAACAGTTGCAGGCCCAGCACTGACCGTTCACCAATGATTGCCAACTACAGAAACACCCATGTATCCCAACTCTCTGCTTTCTATTGGTTAACCAATCCTCTATCCGTGCCAATACATTACCCCCAACTCTATGAATCCTTATCTTATGGATAAGTCTTTTATGTGGCACCTTATCGAACACCTTCTGGAAATCCAAGTAAATAATGTGCTCGTTATGTCTTCAAAGAACCCCAGTGTGTTTGTGAAACAGGACCTGCCTTTGCTAAGACCATAGATTCACTCTGATAGATAACACACTGGGTTGTTGCTTTTACACGTGATGTTAGGATCCCCAACATCCCTCATCTGACTCTCCTGAGGTTTTCGTCGTGGTGTCCGATGGGTTGTAAGTGGCAACTGTGAAAGGAGAGACAGAGCAAACAAAAGATCGACCCAGTAACCACAGCCCACAATGCACCAGCATTTGTGGATCCTGGATTGTCTTCAACAGCTACCTGAGAACCCACCAATATATAACCCCTTAAAAGAACATCATACTCAATCATGTGATCTGCCTACAATAAATATAAATAGACACTATTTCATCTCGTATGTCAACTCATCAGATGGAACTAGTGGAGTCATTCTCAGCATGAATCTGGTCAGTCCATGAGTTGATGAGGAAGGCATGGCAGAGGCAGAATTGTAACACAAGGGACAACACCATGGCAGAGTTGGTAGAGCTCCTGTTTTGCAACTTCAGTGATTTGGGTTCATCTCTGCTGCTGACTGTGTGGAGCTTTCCTTAGGGCCATATAGGTGTATGCCAGATGTTTCAGTTCCTCCTGCAACTTAAAGATGTACACCTTGCTATGTCAATTGGCCACTGAGTACTAGGATCTGAGGGAAGTTCTTCAAAGTTTAAAAGTTCAAAGTAAATTTTGTTATCAGAGTACGTATGTATCACCATATACAACCCTGAGATTCTTTTTCTTTGTGGGCATTCTTTGCAAATCTATAGAAAAGTAATTTCAGCAAGATTCGATGAAAGATCAATAGAGTGCAGAAGACTACAAACTGTGCAAATGCAAATTTTAAGAAATAATAATAAATAATGAGAACATAAAATGACAAAATAAAGAGTCCTTGAAGTGAGACCATTGGTTGTGAGAACATATCAACAAATGGGCAGGTGAGTGTAGTTATCCCCTTCTGTTCGAGAGCCTGATGGTTGAGGGGTAGTATCTGTTCTTGAACCTGGTGGTGTGAGACCTGAGGCTCTTGTATTGTCAACCTGATGGCAGAAGCGAGAAAAGAGCATGGCCTTGGAAACATGAGAAAAATAAAATGGGATTAGTGTACGAATTGTGTAATGTGTATAATCACCATGGATTTAGAGGGACAAAAATCCTGCTTCTGTGCTGTATAACACCATGACAGTGTTTGGAATATAAATTAAAGCATTGTGACTGTTACCATGGGTGACTTATGCAAAGTCACTTTTCACTTTCTTCTGTCTTTTGACACTATGTTTGTGTGGGAGAGAGATGGTTTATATTATCCGCTCCCTCCTGTTTTGCAATACCTTTAGTCTAATTTCATTCCCAGTTAAAGAAATGATCACGACATGTTGCTTCAAAGTTGCTCAAAGCTAATCAAATTATTCAAAGATATTTCTCATTCTCATTACTGAGTTGTGTGGGCAATTACTTTAGAAGCCATTGCAGATATTCCTATAAATATTAAATAGATCTATCCCATGTATTTAGATCATGCAGAAACAGATTTTTGATTCCACAAAAAATAATTATTAATGTTTTTGAAATAATCCATCAAATGCAGTCAAAGGAAATATTTAAACAGAATCTATTTTGGGAAAAGTTGAGATCCAGACTGAAGTCTCCCCCAAAAAAGACTAAAGGTAAAGAATTGATGATTCCTGGTAATTGTGTAGCCTTCCCAAAATATCTAGACTCATGAAGAATAATAACTTGTGTTACCTTTAGTAGTGGAAGTAAATTGGGCAAACCTCTCAACACAGTTTATTAGAGTGGTGTTTCTCATGCTGAGGCATTTTTTAGAAAGAAATCATGGACAGATCTTTTATCCCTTTCTCATGCAACTCGTCAGAGACTAACAAACCAACTTCTGAGGACACAGGAGAGGAATACTGTGGCACTAACCTGAAAAGTATGAACTCTTGTATTAACCATTGCCCCCCACTCCACCCCCAGGGAAAAGCCTCTGGCTGTTCACACTATCCAGGACGCTTATCATCTATGCCCTCAGTGGCCACTTTATTAGGTATATCTGTACCTAATAAAGTTGTCGCCAACTGTGTGCTTATGGTCTTCTGCTGTTGTAGCCCATCCTCTTCAGGGTTTGATGTGCTGTGCATTCAGCGATGCTCTTCTGCACTCGACTGTTGTAACTCGTGGTTAGTTGAGTTACTGTTGCCATCCTGTCAGCTTGAACCAGTCTGGTTAATCTCCTCTGACTTCTTTCAATAACAGATCTGACCTCTTTCAATGCAGATCTGTTACTCAATGAATTTTTTTGTTTTGTTTCTTGCACCATTTTCTGGAAACTCTAGAGAATGCTGAGTATGAAAATTCCAGGAGATCAGCAGTTTCTGGGATACTCAAAACACCACATCTGGCACCAACAATCGTTGACCGTCTTAGATCACAATTCTTCCCCAATCTGATGTTTGATCTGAACAACAACTGAACTTCTTGTCCGTGTCTGCTTTCGTGTGTTGAGTTGCTGTCACATGATTGGCTGATTAGATCCAGTATTTACATGAACGAGCAGGTGTACAGATGTATTAAATAAAGTGGCCACTTGAGTGTACACCCCTATCAAATCACCTCTCATCTTCCTTTGCTCTAAAGAAATAAACCCCAGCTTGCCCATCCTTTTATCATGAGACATGCTTCTTCAATTCAGGCAGCATCCTGGTAAATCTCCTCTGCACCTTTTCTAAAGCTTCCACATCCTTCGTATAATGAGGCGACCAGATCTGAACACTATACCCCAAGTGTGGTCTAACCATTTAATGATCTATCATGCAATATTACTGAATTGCTCGACAGTTCTTTGGCAATGTTTCTGTTTAGTTTGGAGTGATTGAAACATATTAGCACTAATGTGATAAGCAAACAGTGGACATATTTTTAAAGTAAACAAAATTATTTCCATGATACGTTTCTTGGAATGTGTGCATTGCTGGCAAAACTAGCATTTGTTATTTATCCTTGAAATGATGGTGGTGTGTCGCCTTTTCAAAGTGCAGTAGACCTTTTGAAGATGCTATTCTAATAGCATGATAGGCAAAACTTCGACCAGGCAACTATTTAGGAATGACAACATACTTTCAAGTCAGACTGGTCTGACTTGTGGTTGCAAGGGAAACCACAGACAGTGGTTCTATCAAAAGCATTCCACCTTTGTTTTACTTGGGCTAGAGATCACTGTCTTGAGCAAGGAATGATCCACATGCTTTCTTTCTGGAATTCATTAAAGCTACGATGTAACACTTGCCGAGGAAAGTGATGATATCAGTGGACAGAGTGCCAATGCAGTGAGCTCTTTGGCGTTGACAGATTAAAAAGGTTCTTGAATGTGTACATAATGTTCCCTAGAAAGTTGAGCTAACCTTACAAAAGATTGGAGATTGGCATCTGCCTGTCTAGAAAGACAAAGGGTGATGATGGTCATCACAAGCCTGGGGGGAAGCTATGGAGATACTGAAATTCCCAGTTGTCAAGATCCCGCTCTCAGCCTCATCAGCATAGTCCAAAGGAAAGTTTATAAGGCAATGTGTTTGGAACCAACTTGCCAGAAGTATGTTCAATGACATCCACTCACCTTAGGGGCTCCACTCCGGAATTGCTTTCTGGATTTACTATCATAGACTTTGTCTCTCCTAAGGCTGGTCACAAGGCAGTGAGGCTATTTACCCAGTGCTGGGGGTCTGGCTCACAGTATACAGTACAGTACTCTATATTCCTTAAAGACAAAATAAAACAGAAAAAGTGGTCCAGAGTGACAATCAGGAGATACTGAAGATAGTTCAGATTAAAAGAAAGGGTTTATATTGCCAAAAAATTGTAGACAACCTGAGGACAGAGAAAGATCCGAACTTCATAAGACCATAAGACAAGAGAGCAGAGCTATGTCTGAATTCAGCAAAGAAAGACCAAGATATTGATACGGAAATGGGAAGAAGAAAATGAGGAATGATTTAGAAAGCAAAAAGGGCATTGTGGATTACTTTATAGGCAAGAAAAGAAGAGATCAGCTAATATGAATATGGATCCTTTACAGATTGTCATGAGAAGCATTATGTTTATCAATAAGGAAATAGAATTTTCTGTGGGCATGCCATGTTTGTGCTGGAAACATGTAGAAACCTGTGAGCTCTTCCCAACACAATCCTCAGATGCAAAACAAAACTGTATGTTTCAACATACATTGAACAAATAAAGCTAATCTTTTCTTAAATCCCCAGGATTTACATCCTAGTGTTTTGAAAAAAAGTAGATTTGGGATTAGTGGATGTCACTTACCTAAACTGTATGGATTCCAGAACAGTTTTCAAAGGAGAGAAGATAGAAAATGTGGGTCTCCTGTAACTTAAGAGAGGGTGGAGGGAGAAAACAGAATGATATGACACTTAGTATGTCATCTGAATAGCAAATTGCTGAATATCTATTATTAAAGAGGTTTTGCAGGTACTTATAAATTAACATAGATTTATGGGAGGAAAATAATATTTGACAAATCTACTTGTCAAATAAAGGTGAACAAGCTGTATTTGAATATTTTGATACCTTTTGCTGATGTGCCACACAGAAAGTAAAATTCTAAGATCATAAGATATAAGAATAAAATTAGGCCATTTGGCCCATAGGGTCTGTTCTGACTTTCCATCATGGCTGATTTATTATCTTTCTCAACACCATTTGCCTGCCTTCTTTGCACAACCTTTGATGTCCTTGTTAATCCACTTTAAATACACCCAGTGACTTGGCCTTCACAGCTGTCTGTGGAACGAAATCCACAGATTCACCACCCTCTGGCTAAAGAAGTCCCTCCTCGTCTCTGTTCTAAAGGGATGTTCTTCTATTATGAGGCTATGCCCTCTGGTCCTAGATTCCCCCACTATTGGAAAATTCTCTCCATATCCACTTCATCAATGTCATTCAATGTACAATGGGTCTTGATAGGTTAAGTAATTGAACAAAATTAAAGTGGATAATATTAGAGATCATGTATTGATATTGACTGAGGACATGCTAATAGACAGATAGCAGAGAAAATAAATAAATAGATTACTAATCAATCTGCAGGGAACTCAGTGGGTTAAGCAGCTCTTGGAAAGGAAAGGGATGGTCGACATTTTGGGTCAAAACACTGCTTCAGGTGTTGGGAACAGAGAGAAGGGTCGAGCCAATTCTGTTCACATTTCCACGACATTTACTCCTCGCTCCATGGTGCAGAAGCTTTATGGTGGTTTGCCCTGCTGTCTGATGAACTGAGACTGAGGCTATGGGCCTACTCCAGCCACTCCAGGCTTCGTGTCTATGGACTCAGTTTCATTCTGAATGCTGTTGCTTCCTTTTATTGTGAGCATGTGTGTGTGTTCTTTATCTGTCTCTGTGCTGGAAGATGATTTAAGCAAACAGAACCTTTCCTTTTTCAGAATTAGAAGAATAAGAGGTAATATCATTCCAAAATACAGAATTCCTAAAGTACTTGACAAATCAGATATAGAGATAATGTTTCCATAGCTGAGATACCTGAAGACAAAGGTCACAGTTTCAAAATAAGAGTTTGGCAATTCAGGGTAGAGATGTAAAGATGTTTGTTTGCCCAGAAGGTAATGAGACTTTTGGATTCACTAGTTGTGGAGATTCAATCATTGAGTGAATTCAAGGTGGATTTTGTTTAGATATTAAAGGAGTCAGGCCGCAGAGACCAGGATATTATTGAAAAGAGAAGCAGACTGCAAGAATGAAAATAGAACGTTCGGACCATGATAAATCTACTCCACGATTGATTTAACCCTTCCCTCCTACACAGTCCATTACCCTCCATTTTCTTACATCCATGTGCTTATCTAAAGAATCTTTTAAATGTCCCTATTGTATCATCAGTCTCTACTAGACCCCCGGCTCAGGTTTTCTGTGTAAAAAACCTACCTCTGGCATTTTCACTAAACTTTCACCCACTCCTTAAACAGCCTCTGCTATTAGCCATTCTTACCCTAGGTAAACATATTTATTGCCTCTAGGCTACTCATAATCTTATGCACCTCTGTCAAATCACCTCTCATCCTCTGTTGCTCCCAAGAGAAAAGCTTTAGCTTGCTCAATCTTTCCTCATAAGACACATTTGCTCTTCCTGGCAGGTTCTTCTAAATCTTATTCACTTATAGACCTTAGGCTGGAAAATAGTTTCGTAAATATATTAGTGTTTCTGTGGATAAGAACACGATTCCCAGATGGCATGTTGCCTCCCAGGTGCCAGGGTCTCTGATATCTCAGAATGAATCCATTCTTAAGTGGGAGGGTGAACAGTCAGATGTGGTCCACATAGATACCAATGATATGGATAGGAAGAGTTAAGAGGTTCTGCAAAATGAGTTCAGGGAGTTAGGTGTTAAGTTAAAGGGCAGAACCTCCATGGTTACGGTCTCAGGTTTGCTACCCATGCCTCATGATAGTGAGGCCAGAAATAGGAAGATTATACAGTTTAACATGTGGTTAAGGAGTTGGTGTTGGAGGGAGGGCGTATTATTTTTGTATCTTTGGGTTCTCTTCCAGAGAAGGTGCAACCTGTAAAGAAGAAACGGTTTGCAGAAGAGAACTGCAAGGGGACTAATATCCTAGCAGGAAGTGCAACATGGAGAGATTTAAACTAGATTTACAGTGGGATGGGAACTGGTGTGGCAGAACAGGTAGTGGAGGTGTTGTGGAGACCAGATGTTGCTAAAACCTCAGACAAAGTTGAGAATCAAAAGGTTGAGTGTGGTGCGACTTTTGTCCTGAGCTGTGTATATTTCAATGTAAGAATTATTGTGGGAAAGGCAGGTAAGCTCAGGGCATATGGATCAACACCTGGAATTATGATATTGTAGCCATTAGTGAGACTTGGTTGCAGGAGGGGAAGAGGAAGCAGCTGAATATTCCGTTGTTTTAGATGCAACAGAGCAGGAGGGATTAAAGGAGGAAGGGCGGCGTTACTTGTCAAGGAATATATCATGATAGTGCTCGGTCAGGACAGACTGGAGAACTCGTCTAGTGAGGCATTAGTGACCGATCAGAAAGATATGACCACGTTAATGGGGCTATATTACAGACCAGCCAACAGTCGGAGGATTTAGAGGAGCAAATTTAGAGAGAGATTGCAAGAAATATGAACAACACACACAAAATGCTGGTGGAACACAGCAGGCCAGGCAGCATCTATAGTGAGAAGTACTTCTCCCTGTAGACGCTGCCTGGCCTGCTGTGTTCCACCAGCATTTTGTGTGTGTTGTTTGAGTTTCCAGCATCTGCAGATTTCCTCGTGTTTGCTCGCAAGAAATATGAGGTTGTTATAGTAGGTGATTTTAACTTTCTACATATTGGCTGGGACTCCCATACAGTAAAAGGACTAGATGGGATTGATTTTGTCAAATGTATTCAGGAAAGTTTTCTTAATCAGTCCATAGAAATCCCAATGAGACAGAGTACTTGATCTGCTATTAGGGAATGAGATAGGGCAGGTGACAAAAGTTTGTGTAGGTGGGCACTTTACACCTGGTGATCACAAGGCCTTTAGTTTCAATGTAAATATGCAAAAAGATAGGTCTGGTCCACGGGTTGAGATTCCAAATTGGAGAAAGGCCAATTTTGAGAATATCAGAAAGAATCTGGCAAATGTGGATTGGGACAGGTTGTTTCCTGGAAAGGTGCACTTGGTGGTGGGAGGCCTTCAAAAGTAAAATTTTGAGAGTACAAAGTTTGTATCTGCCTGTCAGAATAAAAGTTAAAGATAATAGGTGTAGGGAACTTTGGTTTTCAAGAGATACTGAGGCTCTGGTTAAGAAAAAAAAGGTGGTGCATTGCAGGTACAGGTAGGTAGGAACTATTGAAGTGCTTTTGGCATATAAGAAATGCAGGAGAACACATAGGATAGAAATCAGGAGGGCTAAAAGAAGGCATGAGGTTGCCTTGGCAGGCAAGTTGAAGAAGAATCCTCAAAGATTCTACAGATTAGTTGAGAGCAAATGGTTTGCAAGAGGGACAAGTGGCCCGCTGGAAGACAAGGACAGCAATCTATGCCAGGAGCCAAAAGAGATGGGAGAGATCTTAAGTGCATTTTTTGCCTCTGTATTTACTCAGGGAATGGACGCAGACTCTCTAGAAGTAAGGCAAGACGGCATCAACTTCATGGACCCTATACAGATTGCAGAGGAAGAGGTGTTTGCTGTCTTGAGGCAAATTAGGGTGGATAAATCCCCAGGGCCTGACAAGATGTTCCCTCAGATCTTGCGGGAGGCAAGTGAAGAAATTGCTGGGGCCCTAGCAGAATAGTCAAATCATCCTTAGCAACAGGTGAGGTGCCAGAGGGTTGGAGGATAGCCTATATTGTTCTACCATTTAAGAAGGGCTCTAAATATAAACCAGGAAATTTTAGGCTGGTAGCTTGGCATCAGTAGTGGGTAAGATATTGGAAGGTATTCTAAGTGACCAGATACATGAATATTTGTATGGACATGGACTGATTAATGATAGTCAGCATGGCTTTGTGTATGGTAGATCACATCTAACCTATCTAATAGAGCTTCACGAGTAAGTTACCAAAAAAGTTGATGAAGGCACGGCAGTGGATGTTGTCTACATGGACTTTAGGAAGGCAATTGACAAGGTCCTGCATGGGAAGTTGGTCAAGAAGGGTCAGTTGCTCGGCATTCAAGATGAGATAGCATATTGGATTAGACATTGGATTTGTGGGAGAAACTGGAGAGTGGGAGTAAGTGGTTGCTTCTTTGACTGGAGGCCTGTGACTAGCGGAGTGCCACAGGAATCGATGCTGGATCATACATCAACACTCTGGGTGATAATGTGGTAAGTGGATCAGCAAATCAGCAATGACACCAAGACTGGGATTGTAATAGACAGCAAGAAAAACTACCGTGGCTTGCAGTGGGATCTGGACCCGCTGGAGAGATGGACATAAAAATGGCAGGTGGAATTCAATACAGACAAGTGCAAGGTTTTGCACTTCAGTAGGTTCAACCAGGGTAGGTCTTACATAGTGAACAGTAGAGCACTGAGGAGTGCTGTAGAAAAAAGGGATCTGGGAATGCAGGTCCATAATTCATTGAAAGCGGTGTCACTGGTAGATTGGATTGTAAAGAAAGCTTTTGGTACATTAGCCTTCATAAATCATAGTACTGCGTACTGGGGTCGGGATGTTATGTTGAAGTTGTATAAAACTTGGTGAGGCCATGCTTGAAGTATCCTGTGCAGTTTTAGTCACTACTTGCAGGAAAAACCTAAATAAAGTTGAAAGAGTACAGAGAAAATTTACGAAGATGTTTCCAGGTCTTGAGGACCTGAGTTATAAAGAAAGATTGAACTTTAAGTAGAATATTGCGGAGATTTGATAGAGGTATACTAAATTATGTGAAGTTTAAACAGGCTAAATTCAAGCCAGCTTTTTCCACTGAGGTTGGGTGGGACTACAACTAGAGGCCATGGGTTAAGGGTGAAAGGTCAAAAGTTTAAGGGGCCATGAGGGGAACTTCTTCACTCAGAAGATCATGAGAGTGTGGAATAAGCTGCCAGCGCAAGTGATGCATGCAAGGTTGATTTCAAAGTTCAAAAGAAGTTTGGAAAGGTACATGAATAGTAGAGGTCTGCAAGGCTACAGCCCTGTTACGGATCAATTGGAGTAGACAGTTAAATGACTCAGCACGGACTAGATGGGCAGAAGGGCTTATTTCTGTGCTCTACTTTTCCATGATTATATGACACTATATCCGGACCCTCTTGTCCTCCACCCTCATGGACTTGACTGACTGAATGGCCTATTTCAGGTTCATATCAGTTATCTCATGTACATTGAAGCAGGCAGTGAAAGGCATCATTTGCATTAACAAATAACACAGCCTAGCTTTGTACTGGGAACAGCCCAAATGTGTCACCACACATCTCCGGCACCAGCATAGCATGTCTACAATGCTCAACAGAATAACAGAGCAAAATAAAACACAACAAGCAACAAAACAACAAGAAGAAAACAAACCCCTTTCCTCCAAGCCTCCATTCTCCAGGCCTCAGCCATCGGGCTTTCACGTCAGGCAAAGTAATCACCCTATTTCTGACGGGGACATACAGTTGCCTGACTCTACAAAGGGAACAAAAGCAAGAGTGAATTTTCTCTTTACCCTGAATCAGTCTTTTGGTGATTTGCCAATGCAAATAAGGCATTCAAATTGAGGATCTGGGAGCCTCTTGAGTTTAGTTTGTCCTGAACAAACTGTGGGGTGTACGCACATATACTAGCTCAAAGGAGCACCTGCCGGATTGGAGACAGGTCACTTATCTGAATATAGAACTGCCAGACTCTCACTCATTAGCGCTGCCAGTCGCCGCTTTGGGACAGTCATCAAGAGAACTCCATCACTGTGTAACACTGTGTTTGGAGACCAAGAGAGAACTGAGATAGTGAACCATTGGCCTGCCGCTTAAAACTTCTGTGAGTGTAAGCAGGCATTTTTATACGCAAAGAGCGAGAGATTTGAAATATTACCTCAGGTGTGTAAAGCAGCAACTAATCTAATAATAATATCATGTTAAATATATTCTTTCCATTTGATGAATTAAGTTAAAAATATAGCTGTGACAAAGAACCTCGGACCCCTTGAATATCTATCTTGTCCCACAGAGGAATTCCTGTGTCTGGACGGGTGCAGGGTAATTTCATTCACCAGCGCTCTGATCCCACTAACAGTTTTATTTGCAAAGTTTGTCTTATTTTACACATTGTGTTGTTTGTCAGTCTTGTGCTTATGTATAGTTTTTCAAAGATTCGATTTATTTATATTTCTTTATTTCTCCTGTAAATGTGTGTGAGAAAATGAAACTTAAGGTACAGAACTCTGCAAAAGTCTTGGGCACACATATGTAGCTAGGGTACCTAAAACACCCTAGTACAACCTTGTATTTGTCCACGTGGAGTGGACAGCGAGTTTGTACATCTGGCGGGAGCAGAGGACCTTGGGAACGGTGAGGGTGGAGCTCTGTGGGGTGAGCATGAGACCGAAGGCAGAGAAGGAGCGTTGGGGTGGGGTGCTGGTGCAGGTGCAGACACGTCCAGCCCTGGGTCACCAGGCAAGGTCATTTGATTCCAAACAATTGGTTTATTAATCATTACAGAATGTCTCTCTGGTACCTCCTCTCTCCCTTCCCCTTTTCCCAGCCATGATTTCCCACTCCTTGCCCCCTTCCCACTCTCAGTCTACAATAGAGACCCATTTCAGAATCAGGTTTATCATCACTAACATATGTCGTGAAATTTGCTCTTTTTGTGGAAGCAGTACAGTGCAATATATAAAATTACTACAGCACCATGCAGAAGTCTTGGGCTATATATATGTCAAAGACTTTTACACAGTCCTCTACATATATGGTAATAGATACATGTACTTTCATAATAAATTTACTTTGAACTTTGAAGTGGGGTCATCTGGAGGAGAATGAGTTTCAGGTTTTGAGGCTTCTGCAGAAACTGACGCAGTCCCTTTCTGCTTCAAACTGCACAAATGTCATCAGATACATTGAGAGCCATTGAAAGTGAGTCCATAGGTTGTGGAATCAATTCGGTGAAGTTATCCATGCTGGTTCAGGAGACCTGATGGTTGAAGGGGAATCACTGTTCCTGAACCTAGGTGGTGAGAGACCTAACCTGCAACCCCCACCGGAAGAGAGCAGAGCCGGGATGGTGGTGGTCCGTGATGATAGTTGCTGCTTCCCTGTGGCAGCATGCCTTGTGGATGTGACCATAAGGTCAGCCCTGCAGCTGTGACAGTGCAGACACAGGGGGAAGAGGTGACCAAACAAAATGGAGCCAGGCACACATGTCTGAAGATGGTAAGGTGCAACACACACGCGATGCTGGAGGAAGTCTGTTGTTCAGGCAGCATCTATGGAAAGGAATAAACAGCAACGTTTTGGGCTGAGACTCTTCCTGGAAAGGAAGGGGGAAGAAGCCAGAAAATGCAGGTGGGGGAGGGGAAGGGTGTGATTGGTGAAGCCTGGTGAGCAGGAGGGGATGAGCCATAGAACCATAGAACAATACAGCACAGAAAAAGGCCTTTTGGCCCTTCTTGGCTGTGCCAAACCATTTTTCGGCCTAGTCCCACTGACCTGCACCTGGCCCATATCCCTCCATACACCTCTCATCCATGTACCTCTCCAAGTTTTTCTTAAATGATTAAAGTGAGCCCGCATTTACCACTTCATCAGGCAGCTCCACCACTCTCAGTGTGATGAAGCCCCCTCTAATGTTCCCTTTAAACTTTTCCCCCTTCACTCTTAACCCATGTCCTCTGGTTTTTTTCTCCCCTAGCCTCAGTGGAAAAAGCCTGCTTGCATTCACTCTGTCTATACCCATCATAATTTTATACACCTCTATCAAATCACCCCTCATTCTTCTACGCTCCAGGGAATAAAGTCCTAACCTATTCAACCTTTCTCTGTAACTCAGTTTCTCAAGTCCTGGCAACATCCTTGTAAACCTTCCCTGCACTCTTTCAACCTTATTAATACCCTTCCTGTAATTCGGTGACCAAAACTACACACAATACTCGAAATTCAGCCTCACCAATACCTTATACGACCCCACCATAACATTCCAACTCATACTCCATACTTTGATTTATAAAGGCCAATGTACCAAAAGCTCTCTTTACTACCATATCTACCTATGACAAAACTTTTAGGGAATGTTGTATCTGTATTCCTAGATCCTTCTGTTCTACTGCACTCCTCAGTGCCCTACCATTTACCGTGTATGTTCTACCTTGGTTTTTCATTCCAAAGTGCAATACCTCACACTTGTCTGTATTAAAAAAAACCATCTGCCATTTTTCAGCCCATTTTTCCAACTGGTCCAAATCCCTCTGCAAGCTTTGAAAACCTTCCTCACTGTCCACTACACGTCCAATCTTTGTATCATCAGCATATCTGCTGATCCAATTTACCACATTATCATCCAGATCATTGATATAGATGACAAATAACAATGGACCCAACACTGATCCCTGTGGCACACCACTAGTCACAGGTGTAAGAAGCTGGGAAGTCATAGGTGGAAAAGTTAAGGGACCGACGAAGAAGGAATCTAACAGAAAAGGAGAGAGGACTATGGGAAAAAAGGAAGGAGAAAGGGCACCAGGGGAGATGATAGGCAGGTTAGGAGAAGGCTAGAGATGAAAGGGGAGTCAAAGTGGAGAATGCCACAAGGTTGGAGGCTAAGCAAATGGAATCTGAGGTGTTGCTCCTCCTTCCTGACAGTAGCCTCATTACGGCAGTAGGGAAGGCCATGGGCTGACATGTCAGAAGGATAATGAGGATTGAAATAAAAATGACTGGCCACAAAGAAATCCTGCTCTAGCAGTCCCCGACCTACCTCAGGAACTCGGGTAGAGGAAGCCGCATCCGGACGTAGTAGATGATCACAACAGTCTTGCAGATGAAGTGTTGCATTGGAGTTAGGACTGTTTGGGGCCCTGAATGGAGGTGACTGGGCAAGTGTAGCACTTCTTGCTCTTGCAGGGATAAGTGCCTGGAGGGAGATCAGTGGGGACGAACAAATTGACAAGAAAATCATGGAGAGATCATGGAGCGGGAAGTAGAGAGCTGGGGAGAGTTAAAGATGAGTTTATTGGTAGGATCCTGTTGAAGACAGTGGAAGAATAATGTCTAGTATTGAATTCTGAGTATTGATGGGGAAAAGGTTTCACCTGGGAAGTTCAGTCACAGCCATTTCACCAGGATAACTCAAACCTTGAAAGAGGGAGGGGTGATAGAAAGGTCAGCAGAACGATGCCCATTGGGTGTTGCATAGTTAGGGATGCAGTCAGCTGTTTCTGTGTTTGTGGATCCGATTCCAAAATGGTAACTCACTTTCCTCATGCCAAGATTAAAAATAGTACTGAGCAAAAAAAGAATGTTCTGGAGCGGGAGAGTGGCCAGCACAAGGCCATGGTCTGTACCATTCCCAATGACACAAATGGAGAAAAGAATAAGACCAAAGAGCAGAAATAGGCCATTTGGCCCATTGACTCTGCTCTGCCATTCAATCATGGCTGATCCTTTTCTCCCCCTTCTCAGCTAAGACCAAGAAAAACTTGAGTTTCCGCTGATTACTGGAAGGATGCACTCCCTCAACAGGTCAGGATTATCTTAAAGAGCCAGGAAAGTGATGAGGAAGCAGGACCTCCAAGGTAGAAATCTCTGAATTACTCCTGTGCTGTGCACCATAGAGTCACAGAGTGCTACAGCATAGAAACAGGTCCTTTGGCCCATGTAGTCTTTGCCAAGCTGTTGTCCTGCCGAGTCCCATTGACCCACCCTTGGACCATACCCATCCCATCCATATATTTATCCAAACCTGTCTTATCTGATGCAATCGAAGCCCCATCCACCACTTCTACTGGCAGCTCGTTCCTTTGCATCATCCTCCAGGTGAAGAGGTTCCCTTCGTGCTCCTCTTAAGTACTTCACGTTTTACCCTTAAGTTATAACCACTGATTTTTTTTCTCTCTCTCTCTCTCACACACACACACACACACACACACAATGCTGGAGAAACTCAACAGTTCAAGCAGCACCTATGGAAGTGAATAAACAGTCAACATCTCCGCCCAAAAGGTTGACTGTTTATTCATTTCCATAGATGCTGCCTGACCTGCTGAGATCCTCTAGCATTTTGTTTGTGTTACTCTGTATAGGATGCCTGCTTGCATTTACCCTATCTATACCCTTCAGTTTTTGCATACTCTATCAAATCTCCTCTCATTCTCCAGCATTCCAGGGAATAAAAAGTCCTAATCTTTTTAACTTTACCCTATAACTCAGGTCTTCAAGTCCTGGTGACATCCTTGTATATGTCAAATTGGAGGATAATAAAAATGAATATATGGTTGAGGGATCAATGCAAAAGGATTGATTTTAGATTCCTGGAGGAGGTGAGATGCACATCAACAGTACTAGACCAATGCACTTCAGGGAAGGTGTCCTCCTGTTGTACTCCTAGTTCAACTAATTGGACAGGAGATGTGGCTCAGGAAAGTATCATTAAAAAGGATTAAAAATTTAAGAAGTATTAGGAGAGACAAGTAACGATAAGTTTTTAGACAGTTTATATAAAGTTTGAAGCACAGCGACACAGTTAGTAATGCCACTGCCTCGCAGGTCCAAAACCCAGGCTCAATCCCAACCTCAGGTGTACTCTGTAAGAAGTTTGCATCCTCTGACTCTCCTCTTACACGAGTAGATATGGGGGTTGTTAAGCTGATTGGTCACTGCTAGTGTGTGAGTGATAGTTTCTGGAGGGGGTGATAAGAATGCAAGTCGAGTAAAAACCAGGTCAGTAGTCAGCACAATTTTACAATATAGAACGTCTGCTCATATGTTCACATTTACTTAACTTTGATTATTGGCATTTAGGCATGCAACTATTCTGCTATTGTTGAATTCTCATGGCTGTTTGCAAGATTGTCTTGTAAATTGTTGGTTAATTCTGTGTCGTCTGTTATGCTTGGCACTGAAGCACAATCAATTCTGGTATGTCTTACATACTGGCAATAAAGGGATTCTGATTCTGATTACAGCACAGTACAGGCCCTTCACTTCACAGTGTTCTGGCAACCTTTTAGCCTACTGTAAAATCAATCTAATCCTTTTCTCCAACATAGCCTTCCATTTTTCTGTCATCCATCTGCCTAGCTGAGAGTTTCTTAAATGCCCCTAATGTATCTGCCTCTACCACTACCCCGGCAAAGTGTTCCATGCATGTTTTACCATTCTCTGTGTAAAACATTTATATCTTGCAAGCCACCTTCAACATTCCTCTAACCACTTTAAAATATGACCCCTCATATTAGCCTTTCTGCCACGGGAAAAAGTCTCTGACTATCCACTCTATCTATGCCTCTTATCATTTTGTAAACTTTTATCAAGTCACCTCTCATCCTCCTTCTCTCCAAAGAGAAAATCCCTAGCTCACTCAACCTATTGTCATAATACATGCTCTCTCTTCCAGGTGGTATCTGGGTAAATATTCTCTGCAGCCTCTCTAAAGCTTCCATATTCTTCCTATAATGAGGCAACCGGAACTGCCCATAATATTCTGAGTGTGGTCTAACCAATAAAGTTGCAAACATTAACTCGCAGGTCTTGAACTCAATCCCCCAACTAATGAAGGCCAACACAACATACACCACCTTAACAACCCTGTCAACTTGCACCAGAACTTTGATGGATCAATGGACATGGACCACAAGATCCCTCTGTTTCTCCACACTACTATGAATCCTGTCAGTAGCCCTGCATTCCGCCTTCAATTTCAACCTTCCAAAGTGAATCACTTCACTCCTTTCCAGGTTGACCTCCATCTACCACTTCCGCCATTTGCTAGACTGTAGGATGTGTCTTTGTGCTGTATCACTGTGACAAAAATTAGACTAAGCAAAAGGAGCTAGCCAGGTTTACAGAACAGGATTGCAAGGTGCATATCACAAAAGCTGGCGAAGTGCAGGTGCACTTAACCACACTTGATAATTACTGATCGAACAAGAGTTAAGAAAGGGTTACTAGGTATCCAGGAACACTGAAAAGGAGGGAGGGGTTTTATTGATTTTGCAAAGTAATGCTGGCTGCAGAGAGAAGCTCTTGTTTGGAAGGATCAAGGATAGAACCTATCTGTCAAGATGAACGATATTAAAGGTGTGATTATATTAATGAGACTATTACGTAAGCCACCAACTAGTGGGGGAGCTCGGAGGATAATGACAGGGATGAGTAAAAGCCACAGCATATTTATAATGGGGACTTCAAATTTTTAAATGTGGACTGGCACTGCAATAGCAACAAGCAAGAGAAGATTCTGGTGTATTCATGATGTGAGAAGTTTCTCAACCAGAATGACCCTGACTACATAAGGCCATAAGATGTAGAAGTGGACTTCGACCATTCAGTCGATTGAATCTGACCCACCATTCCATCGTGGCAGCTTTATTATCCCTCTCAACCTTATTCTCCTGCCTTTTCCCTGTGACCTTTGATGCCCTGATTAATCAAGAATCTCCACTTTAACTATGCCCAGTGACTTGGACACCACAGCCATCTGTGGCAATGAATTACACAGATTCACCACCCACTGGCTAAAAAAATACTCCCCATCTCTGTTCTAAAGGGACATCTTTCTATTCTGAGGCTGTGCCCTCCAGTCACAGGCTCAACCACAACAGGAAACATCCTGTCCACGTCCACTCTATCTAGGACTTTCAATATTCAATAGATTTCAATGTGATCCCCCCTCATCATTCTAAACTCCAGTCAGAACAGGCTCGGGGCCATCAAACGCTCCGCATACATGAAAGAATTGAGCAAAGAACATAAGAGTCAGCTGGGTGATGCCAGGTATTGGTAGGGAGCATCTATGAAATAATGATCATAATACCTTAAGGATTAAAATACACATTGTTCTATTTTCCCTGAAAAATACTATCAAATGGGAGGGAATAGGGAAATGAAAGTATTTGGATTACTGTTACATGGATTGATGGCTAAACGTTCTCCATCTGTGTATTAATCATTATGCAATTCTTTGATTTATGAAGATCAATGTGCCAAAAGCTCTCTTTACAGCCCTATCTACCTGCGAAGCCACTTCCAAGGAATTAGGGATCTGTATTCCTCTGTTCTGCCACTCCCTGCAGTTCCTCACTGCTCACAGTGCATGCCCTACCCAAGCTGGTCCTCCCTCAGCTTGTACAGGAAAGTGAGGAGATCATCAATCAGAGTGACAGGAAAGTAGCCACCCCTAAGTTGCAGGAGATGGGTAGCTGGGTGACTGTCAGGAGAAGGAATGGGAAGGAGAATAGGCAGTTAACAGGGAACACCCCTATGGCCATTCCCCTCAGTAATAAGTACACAGTTTTTGATACTCATCTGTCTGTGGCCTCCCAGGGGAATGCCACGGAGAGCTGGTTACTGACACTGAACATGGGTCCATTGTGCTTAAGGGAAAGAGGGAGAAGAGGAGAGTAGTAGTGATAAGGGGAGTCAATAGTTAGAGAAACAGACAGGAGATTCTGTGGACATGAACAGGACACCCAGATTGTCTGTTGCCTCTACATGCAGTTAGATTGGGAGAATCAGGTTGGTAATGGACCTCAAGAGAGTGAATTTATTGAATGGCTATGAAAAGAACTTTTTAAAAGTTGTTTATCATTGATCCTACTAGAGGATCAGCTATACTAAATTGGGTGTTATGTAATGAGTCAGAGGCAATCAGGGATCTTAAGGAAAATGGACACTTAAGAGCCAGTGATCACATTATTACTGAGTTCAATGTGAAATTCAATGGGGAGAAAGTAAAGTCTGACGTAGCAGTATTTCAGTGGTGTAAAGAAAATTACAGTAGTATGAGAGAGGATTTGGCCAAAGTAAATTGGAAGGAGATGCTGGCAGGGATGACAGCAGAGCAGCAATGGCTTGAGTTTCTGGGAAAAATGGGGAAGGTGCAGGATAGATGTATTCCAAAAAATATAAGAAATACTGAAATGGCAAAATAGTACAATCGTGGCTGACAAGAAAGTCAACACTAATGATAAAGCCAAAGAGAGGGCATACAACTACGAAAAAATTAGCGTGAAGATAGAGGATTGGGAAACTTTTAAAAACCTACAGAAAACAACTAAAAGAATCATTTGGAGGGAAAAGATGAAATATGAAAGCAAGCAAGCAAACAACACCAATGTGGGTAGTGAAAGCATTTACAAGAATGTAAAAAAAGGGATGAGAGTGGATATAGGACTGCTAGAAAATGAAGCTGGAGAAATAATGAAGGGGACAAGAGATGGCAGGATAATTAAATGAGTATTTTACATCAGTCTTCACTGTGGAAGACATTAATCCATGCATTCCACTGGGTGGACATACAGACTCCTTACAGACAGCACTGGAATTATACTCCAGTTTCCAGTTATACTCCAGTTCTGCCCAGTTTTGAAGGGTGTGAGGAATTAGAAGAGAGTGCAGTTACTATTACAAGGGAGAAGGAGCTAAAAGAGCTGAAAGACCTGTAAGTGCATACATCACTTGGAGCAGAAGAACTGCACCTAGGGTGCTGAAAAAGGTAGAGGTAGAGGCTGTGGAGGCATTAGTAATGATCTTACAATATTCATAGGACTCTGGCATGGTTCTGGAGGACTTGAAAATTGCAAACGTCACTCCACTTTTTTAAGAATGGAGGGAGGCAGCAGAAAAAAATTATAGACCAGTTAGCCTGACTGCAGCTGTTGGGAAGATGTTGGAGTCAATGAGGTTATGGAGGACAAGATAGGACAAAGTCAGCATGCCAATGACTAGAGGCAGTCCATAGCAGTCGGTGTTCTCTCACGAAGCTAATATCAAATCTAATTCAACAGAACATGCACAATATGCTGGAGGAGCTCAGCAGGTCAGGCAGCATCTATGGAGTTAAATGGCTGTTGACGTTATGAGCTGAGCCCTTCTTCAGAACTGGAAAGGGGACGATGTAGAGTAGGGGTTAGTGCAACGCTCCTACAGCTTGGACTTTCCGGAGTTTGGAGTATAATTCCAGTGCTGTATGTCTACCCAGTGGAATGCATGGATTTTTTTAAACAAGCAGCTGTACAAGTGTACCTAATATATTGGCCACTGACTGTATAATCATCAGCAAGAAACATTTCTGCACTGGAGAGAAAAATGACTGGAGCGAAATTGGTACATAAAACAATTGGAAATAAAGCATTGTACAAGTGGGTATTTCACAAGCCAATGCAGGCTGTCGGGTCTAATTTGTTTAATAGATTGTTCATTGTATACAAAAGTATTTTCAGAGGTTCTTTGGGAAAACACGTTTGTAAATCATCCAGTTGTGCAGTCTGTGTCCTGACTCACACCAACAGCCAAATTCCTTCCATCTCTGTGCCTACTCACCATGTCCTGGTCCTGCACCAGCTCTCAACTTTTCTCTCTCCCTGTACTCTTTCCCCAGGCCAGACCAAGTCCCATCAAAGACTGGGCTCCCTGTGCTCACTGACGAGACAGGCATTATGTCCAGCAATGACAGACTTTTACAGATCTCTTCCTTGATTTAGTCTCCTTTGAGCCTGCCCTTCCCGGTGTCCGATGCCACCTCCTACCCTGCATGATTCTGAGACATCTGTACTGATACCTGTATCCATCATCAATGATCCTCACCATCTGGGCAGTTACTACTCCTCATCCACCAGGCTCTTGAGCAAAAGGGGATAACTACACTCATTTAAGAGCTCTTTTATCTTGTTATTTCATGCGCATTATTTATTGCTATTTATTTACTACCGGCGCTTGCAGTTTGTTTGAAGTTTACAGTTCCTGATGTTTACCATAAGCAGATGCTACTGTTCTAAAGATTTTTTAAGTATGGCCGCAAGAAAAGTATCTCAGGGTTGTATGTAGTGACATGTACGTTTTGTACTCTGATAATAAATTCTGCTTTGAACTTCAAATTGTTTCAATTCCAGGTCCTTGTGCATCACCAAATTTCATCTCCTTACACTTTGGAATCCCCTTTCTAAACCACTCATTTTTTCTATCCCTCTCTCTTCTTTTAAGATGTTCCTCCAAAACCTCTTCCAAGCCTTAGCTCTTCTTCCCCAGTAGCCAATATATGATTTGGTGTCAAATTGTGTTTGACAATGTACCTTTGAAAGATTTTATATCAAAGGCACAATGCAAATGTCAGTTGTACATTCAGAGGCAATTATCAAAGAAATTTGGGTTTCTCTCAGTTATCAGATATGAGTCTACTGATGAATGGGATTGCTAGGGTTACTCTACTAGGCCTTGGTATGGACTCTGTGGTCCAAAGGCCCTCTTCTGTGCCATATCTATCCTATGATACTCTCTATATGCATATCCCATCCTAATACGTGTAACTTCCCTTGTGAATACAAAAGCCCTTCAAAGAAAGTCAGTTGTCATATATTGGATAAGGACAATTAGACCACCTTCCCTGAGAGATGTTAGTGAACTAGCTCAGATTTGACAATATTCTAACAGTTTCACTGTTGCTTTTAGAGAGACATAAATTCAGTGGCTACGTTATTAGCTACACATGTACACCTACTAATGTACACATGTACATTAAAGCAAGTATCTAATCAGTTAATCATGTGGCAGCATGTCTATACTTAAAAGCATGCAGACATGATCAAGAAGTTCAGTTGTTGTTTAGACCAAATATGCAAATGGAGAAGAAATGTGATCTAAGTGACTTTGACCATAGAATGACTATTAGTGCCAGACAGGGTGGTTTGAGTATCTCAGAAACTGCTGATGTCAAACACAAGTCTCTAGAGTTTACAAAGAACTGTGAATGAAACAAAAAAAAACGCCCAGCGAGTAGCAGTTCTGTGGTGAAAACACCTTGTTAATGAGTGAGGTCAGAGGAGAATGATCAGACAGTTTCAAGCTGACAGGAAGATGACAATAACTCAAATAACCATGAGTTACAACAGTGGTGGGCAGAGGAGCATCTCTGAATGCTCTACAAATCAAATATTGAAGTAGATGAGCTACAGCAGGAAAAGTGCCCATTTAGTACATTTGTTAGTTAAGTTAATTTCCCATTACGTTGCTGGCATTTAGGGCAGCAGTGAAGGTCCCCCATCTCTGTCTGTCCTTGGCCTTCTTCTGAACTGTGTCCCAGGTTCAGAGTCCTTATTTCTGTCTACAATATGGTGTCAAGTTGTCTTTGGTTCCCCGTGTTTCCTCCACCCTTCAGGGGTCCAAAGATGTGTTCCACTTTTCTCATCATGTGCCCAATCCATCTCCAACAACTCTGCATGATGATTGTGGCCACGTCCTCTGAAGACACTGAAGGTGTAGGGTGTGGTTGGAGACCTATTTCATCCAGACCTATAGACGATCTTTGGAAAGCTCATGGTGGGAAATGATGCCAGCTCAGCAAGGTCACTCTGTGTCATGCCCCAGCATTCTGACCCGTTCAGGAGTGTGGACAGAACACAGCTCTGGTATATAGCTTCCTCTTAGTGTGGACGCTGTACTTGGGTGATTCTGCTCATTGATCTGATGAAGTTTCTCACTTTGCTGAATTTGCACTTGATTTTGTCCTTGATCCCACCATCCCACCAACTGATGTTGCCCAGGTAGTAGGGTCTGCCAGTGCTGGGTAAGTCTATGCCCTGTGGCTTGATGGGAGAAGGAGACTCCACATTCAAGGACTTGGTCTCAGTCTTTCTCTGGCGGACTAAATCCAGCCTATCCACCAAAGGTATGCAGGCACTTTTACACGCTGGTGTGTATGTAATAGTAATGTGAAGTCATCCACAAAATCAAAGTCTACCAAAGTAGAGAATAGAGTCCACTTATTGCCTCTCTGCTTATCTTTCATTGTCTTTCATGTCCCCATAACTCAATCAATCAATGATATTGCTGACTTCACACAGCCTTGCCTGACTCCTGTCTTGACTACAGAGCAGTCCTCAACTGTGCAGGAGAAGCTAACATAGAAATTCTGGATAAGCTGGACAACTTTGGGAGAGATCCCGTATGATCTGAGAATTTGCCAGAGGCTCTCCCTGTGGATGCTATCAAAAGCCTTTTCAAAGTTCATGAAATTTACATGCATTCGTCTCTGCCACACTGTGCACTGCTCTGTAATGTTACACAACCGAAGATCTGGTCGACACAGCCTCTGTTCTTTCTGAAGGCCGCTTTCTCCGTCCTCAAGCACATATTAGCATCATCTGTAGTCCACTGGAGAATGACTGGCGAGAATCTTGCAGGATACTGACGAAAGTGTGATGCTGCACCAGTTGTTGCAATCACTTAATCCTCGTTTCTTGGGGATTCTAACTATAACTCCCTTTCTCTAGTTCTTGGGTACTTGTCATTTTTCCCAGATTGTAGTGAACAGTGGATGCAGGATGGTTGCTGCATCTTTTGGTTCAGCTTTGAACGGTTCGGCATTCAAATTGTCACGTCCTGGAGCTTTGCTGGTCTTCAATGGTTTAATTGCAGCAACAATCTCTTCTTTCGCTGGTGCATCGTGTTGATGTCTAGGCTCTCTGCTGCCTCTTGTATGTCAGGTTCTTCATTTAGTGTAGTCTATTCAGTAATTCTCCCAAATACTCTGTCCACCGTGCTTCTTGTTCTTCCTCAGTTGTCTAAAGCAGACCATTATTACCTCTCATGGGACAATTGGTCCTGGCCTGGATCTTTCTGCACACCGATTTTGAAATCTTGTATATAATTCCCTGATCACCTTGATTGGATGCTGCTTTAGCCTCCTCTCCAAGGTCTTCCATGTTAACAGAGGCTCTCTTATCCTTTCTTACAAGTCTCTTCACTTTTTTGTTGGCTTCAACGTATGCTAGTTGAAGTTCCACCTTAACTTCTGTTGGTTTTGCAACTAACACTCTCTTCTTAATTTTCCATCTTTCTTCTAGGACTGATGCACCATCAGTAACTCACTCTGAGAAATAAAGGCGAGATATCGGCTTTTATTGACTGGAAGAAGGAACGAGCAGTGAGTGACCACCATACTACATCCTGGAGACTGAGAGGCCGGGTTCAGGCCTTGATCACCTTTATCCAGGGGTCTGTGGGAGGAGCCACAGGAGCAGTCAGCAGGGGGCATGTCCAGACAGGTATATGTAGTTCACCACAAGAATCGTCCATATTTCCTGCTGTATCCATTTTTGTTCTTCTTTCCGGCTCCCCCCATGAAGACTGAGGCCATTTCTTTCCTCATTATTCCAATCCTGTCTACAGACACATCCTCTTCAAAGTCTTGCAAGCCCTGAAATCTGTTCTTAGGCTGAATGGTGAAGGCAGGTCTCACACTGGTGTCCTTGAGCTTCTCAACATCAATACATCTTTGTACACGTGTTCTGGTCCCAGAGCTCCTCTGGGTGAGTTTCATCACTACTAGAACAAGGTGGTGATCACACCCTCTATCTGCTCCTTGCCTCACCTTTACAACCCGCAGGGATCATTTCTACGTACCAATGATCTTCAGATGATCTATCTGGTTCTAGTCATACCCATAGGCTGGCCACCATGTCAGTTTGTGGACTTCACAGTGTGGGAAGGAAGTCTCTCCTATGACCAGATGGTTCATAACACAGAATTCCACCAGTCTTTAACCATTATTATTCAGCATTCCACATCCATGCATGCCCATGACCTAGAGAAATGTAAGTTGTTTTTTTCTCAATTTGATGTTTAGATCTCCCAGAATGACAGTTATGTCATGGCGTGGTGTTGTTCATAGAAGAAGTCCTTTTCTTCACTATCAGTATCATTAGTTGGAGCATAGCACTGGATCACAGTCACGTTCACTTGCTTCCCTTTCAGCCTGACTCTCATCAGCCTACAATTGATTGGTTTCCATTCCAGCAAGCACTTCTCAACTCCTTTCTTCAAGCCGACAGCTATCATCCTGATGCTGACCATCTTCCCTTCCTGAGTATAAAACTGTTTCCCAGTTGCTGCCTAGCCTGCCAAACCCTGTCCATCTGCTTTCACTCATGCCCGTTAAACGTTGGTTGTAATGATGCATTTCTGTGGTAATTGTACAGTGTTGTACATTCCAAAAACCAGTTTGGGTCTTGGTCTTGGCAGTGTTCAGGGCTTCCTTCATCATGCCAGTGGCTTCCTCTCGGTTTTCACTACTGTTGGCCATGCAGGTTTCAGTTGGAGACTCAGGAATACTGATATTATATAGATATAGAAGAAATCTTCAATGCTGTTTCATTAAATTTTTATTTGACCAGTCTGGGTTGTTAGTCCTGAGCTGAACCCCCAAAATTGGAAGACTGTTGGACCACACTTAGTCTGATCTCTACCCTTTGACCTCTTCGGCATGGGGTGACCCTACTAACAGCCAAAGCACAAGGCCCTGATTCCAGCCAGCATAGCTCTCTGGGTCATTGAGGCACGCGAGCCTCCAAACCCTATGACAAGTTGTGGTCCTCTTGAGGTTAGTGCATTCAGTAGAAGAGAAACGTCTTTGTCACACCTTCCTTGACAAAGAAAAAAATGCTATTCCTTTATCCTTCTCTAACAAGAACTGTGTTCAAACATCTATGCTAACAATTTTTGTGCTTTCAACAGGGGAATGAAGAGTAATTTAAATTTGATATGTGCTAGAGCACCCTAATCAGACAATGTTATACATGCCATTAAGCCCATAACTTCAATGTGTTTCATGTTTCAGGGAATCCAATCAGTTCACCTCAGTCTGTACTCTTAATATTAAGTAACTAGTCCCCTCGTTATCTCAGAAACTGCTGATTTCCTGGAATTTTCACACACAACAGTCTCTACCGAGACGCAACAGAGTTGACAGTGAATGATGGCAGAAACAAAAAAAAAATCCAATGAGTGGCAGTCCTATGGGCAAGAAATCTTGTTAATGAGAGAGATCAAAGGAGGATGACCAGACTGGTTCATGCCCATAGGAAGGCAACAGTAACTCAGATAATCACGTGTTCCAGCAGTGTGTAGAAAAACATCTCTGAAAACACAGCACAACAAACCTTGAAGTGCAGCAGCAGAAGTTTACAGACGTACACTCAATGGCCATTTTTATTAGCTAGGGGACACATCTAATAAAGTGGCCTCTGAGTGTATATCTTGCGACCAGATTTTCGGAAAAGAGCTCTGGTGATTTGAATTTACGTTTGCCGAATTACCGATCTAATAACATAAACGCCACGGTTCGTTACCTCTTAATCAAGTTAATAAACCAACATCCTGACAGCTGAACAAGGTTTGGACTGACCATGCACTCACTAGTTGCTGGCTTTTCCTGTGATCTGAGAAGAAGAATTTTTTTTGGCCATTTGGGTAAAGAAGTAGAGGGAGTGGATGGGTTAAGGACTGAGCAGTGTGAAAGTACGCCACCTGCTGTAAGATATGCTAAACAAGAGATCCTGCAGGTTCTGGAAATTCCAGAGCGTACATACACTAAATGCTGGAGGAACTCAGCAGGTCATGCAGCATCTGGGGAATGGAGTCAAGAGTCGATTTTTCAAGCCAGCAAGACCCTTCATCAGGAATCGGTGACTATTTATTCCTCTCCATAGATGCTGGGAAAATACTGCAGGGAGAACACGTGAAAGCACTTCTGCTGAATGGCATATCTTTTGATGTAATTTGTTTCCAGACAACTCTTTACGTATTTTAACAGTGTCTGTTTGCATTGGTCTGTGAACCCTCCAAAGCTTTGTTTCAAGTCTATAGAAGCACAATAGTTCTTCAGTGGTAGCTGTGCCTATAATGCATCACTGTGAAATTTGGAATTCTGCTGCAAAACAATGTGAACCCAGGAATATCTGACTGGAACTTTAACTATGTTGAATGTTCACTACACATCCTGGCTCACGTATTTGACTTGAAGCTGGGTGATGTAGTGTGGAGATTAAGTCGAGGGTCCTGATGAAGGGTCACTGCCCAAAATGTCAAATGTTATCCCTCTCCATAGAAGGGTCTGACCTGCAGAGTTCCTCCAGCATTTATAAATTATAGGAGCAGAATTAGACCATTCGGCCCATCAAGTCTGCTCCACCATTCCATCAGAGCTGATTTAATATCCCTCTCAACTCCATTCTCCTGCCTTCTTCCTAAAGTCTTTGACACCCTTACTAATCAAGAACCTATCAATCTCTGCTTAAAATATACCCAATGACTTGGCCTTCACAGAGATCTGTGACAATGAATTCCATAGATTCACAGCTAAAGGTTTAGTGTTTGTTACTCTGGATTTCCAGTACCTGCAGAATCGCTTATGTTTATAGTGGGAGCCTGAGTCTGGGGCCATTAAATAGCCCACTATCAGCGTGGAGAAGTTAAATTCAAAGAACTAAATAAAAGACTGGCCTTGGTGGTATAAACTATGAAACTAGTCCGTTGTTCCGTAAAAACCTATTTAATATCCTTTAGGGAGAGAATGCTACAGACTTTTAACAAGTAAACAGTAGATGGGCACAACAGACAGCATCTTACAGTGGACCAAAGGGTTCGTTTCTGTCCTGTACAACTCCATCGATATCGGTGTCTGGCATGGTCTACCAGTGACTTGGAGAAGTTTGTCACCTTGTGGTGGTGGAGAGGCTCATGGGTCCCTGAGATCCTGAGAGTGATGCTGGCTGCAGCTGGAGCTGGTGGAAGATAATGACAATCAGAATGGCAGTGAAGGTGGAGGAAGGCTGCAACAGTGACTGTTCCCCGGTCGTCTTGCATTCGATGCCACTGGACCCTGACCCCGATCTGTCAAAGACCGTGTGGTGGCTGCCCGTGCATCAGCCTCCCCGTGTTATACAAAGTCACACACAGGAACTGTCCATCGCAGATCGGCCTCGACAGCCACCTGAAGCTCACTAATAGACAACCCGAAAGAGCATCACGCTCGATGCGAGTGATCACACTGCTCATCTCCCCCTCTTCTCGTGGGTCTGGGGTGCGGCAGTCTGCTAGGCCCAGGAGTAATTGCTGCCCTGCAGCCATCGGGCTCCTGGATCGGGTTCACTCGCCTGAGACTGATCTGACTCTGTAGCTGCGGACTGAACTCACTTTCAGGAGCTCTGCAGCTCACATTCTTATTTGCTTACCTATTTTTATTATTTGCTTGATTCGTCCCCTTTTTCTCATTAAATGTTTCTCAGTCTTTGTCGTGTGTGGTTACTTGTGGATTCTATTGTATTCCTTAGTTTTCCTGTGGGTGCCCACAAGAAAATGAATTTCTTACCTTGTTAATAAATTTACTTTGTACTTTGCTCTAGGGTGGTGGGGTGGAGATACATATCAGTCCTGATGAAGGGTCTCGGCCCAAAACGTTGACTGCTCATTTGCACGGATGCTGCCCGACCTGCTGAGTTCCTCCAGCGTGTTGTACGTGTTGCTTTGGCCACAGCATCTGCAGTGTACTTAGTGTATCTACCAAAGGAGGTTTAATGTGTCCCTTCCCTCTGCTAGCCTGCAGGTCACCCTTGGACAAGGTGTAGCACCTGAATTGAATTGAATTGACTTTATTACTTACATCCTTCGTATGGATGAGGAGTAAAAATCTTTACGTTATGTTTCTGTCTATATGTGCAATGTGAAATTTATAGTAATTTGTAATAAATAGTATGTACAACAGGACAGACAATATAAAGAGAAATATAATTGTATCAGCTTGAATTAATCAGTCTGATGTCCTGGTGGAAGAAGTTGTCCCGGAGCCTGTTGGTCCTGGCTTTTATGCTGCGGTACCATTTCCCGGATGGTAGCAGCTGGAATGGATTGTGGTTAGGGTGACTCTGGTCCTCAATGATCCTTTGGCCTCTTTTTACACATCTGTCTTTATAAATGTCCTGAATAATGGGAAGTTCACATCTACAGATGTGCTGGGCTGTTCGCACCACTCTCTGCAGAGTCCTTCGACTGAAGGAAGTACCGTTCCCATACCAGGCAGTGATGCAGCCAGTCAGGATGCTCTCAATTGTGCCCCTATAGAAAGTTCTTAGGATCTGGGGGCCCATACCAAACTTCCTCAACTGTCTGAGTTGAAAGAGGTGCTATTCTGCCTTTTTCACCACACAGTCAGTATGTGAAATTCACGTGAGATCCTCAGTGATGTGTACGCCAAGGAACTTGAAGCTGTTCAGTTCACCCTCTCAACCCCAGATTCGTTGATTTCAATAGGGGCTAGCCTACCACCCTTCCTCCTGTAGTCCACAACCAGCTCCTTTGTTTTTTGTGACATTGAGGGAGAGATTGATTTTTGACACCACTGTGTCAGGATGATGACTTCTCTGCAGGCTGCGTCATTATTACTTGAGACTAGGCCAATTAGTGTAGTGTTGTCAGCAAATCTAATTAGCAGATTGGAGCTGTGGGTGGTGATACAGTCATGGGTATATAGAGAGCAAAGGAGGGGGCTTAGTACACGGCCCTGAGGGGCACCTGTGTTGAGGGTCAGAGGGGCAGAGGTGAGGGAGCCCACTTTTACCACCTGCCGGCGATCTGACAGGAAGTCCAGGATCCAGCTACACAAGGCAGGGTGAAGGCCGAGACCTCTTACCTTCTTATCAGAGTCACGTGAAGCCATGAGAGTAGGGAGTAGATGGTCGGATGAGCAGCTGGTGCACATCACAAGACCTGGTTATTCGACATTGGAGGTAGTGATAATGGCTGGGGTCACCCGTCTTGTAGAGACACTGACCAGAAGAAGGCAATGGCAAACCACTTCTGTAGAACAATTTGCCAAGAATCATCATGGTCATGGGTAGAGAAAAGAGTAAGAACAATAACGTGAAGGAGATCTTAAAGACAGATGGAATGTCACGGGGAGCCACACCACTTAATGACGATGATGACTTTGTACCACATGTGACCTCAAAGCTATCTTTGTTAAATGTTCCAGGATAATTAGATACGGACACTAAGTACTCTCCATGCTGTCAATTTCCTTATTTCTGTGAGCAATCAATATGGAATGGTATTTCATTGAAGTGTTCTGAAAACCTCCAGCGTCAGCGTGTCTTCCTTAAACCAATTGATCCTTTCAATCAATTCTCTATATGCGTCTGTTAAAAAGTAAGAGGCTTCACCATTTCACCAATCACTTTAAAATGAGTTTGCTCAGTGATTCAGATGAGAATATATAATATATAGCAAATAGGTTTGCAGGGATAGTATTGACAGCGAGAATCATTATCAGCACTTGATCAGCTGGGTAAGTGGGCTGAGGAATGGCGAGTGGAGTTTAATACAGATAAGTACAAGGTGTTGTGTTTTGGGAAGACAATGAGGGTAAGATTTTCACTGTGCACTGTCAGAAAGTGATGCGGTACAGAGGGAACAAGGAGTACAGGTATATACTTCCCTGAGAGCGGTGACACATGTAGAGAGGGTAGTATAGAAACCTTTTATTACTCTGGCCTCCATTAGTCAGGAAACTGATTACAGGAGCTGGTGTGCTAAGTTGCAGTTGTACAATGGCATGGTAGTGTAGCGGTTCACTCAATCGCTTCAAAGCGCAGGGATCATTAATGGGGGTTCGATTTCTGCTGCTGCCTGTACGTTCTCCCCATGGCCGTGTGGGTTTCCTCCAGGTGCATTGGTTTCTTCCCACAATCCATAGGCATATAGTTAGGTTAAGAGCTAGGGAGTTGTGGACATGCTATGATGATGCTATGGACTGCCCTCACCACAATCCTCATGGATTTGGTTTGATACAAATAACACTTTTCACTGCATATTTGTTTTTTTTGATGTACATGTGACAAATTAAGCTCATATTTAAAAACAAGATGTTGATGAAACTGTATTTGGAATAGTATTTTAGTTTTGGTCAAGCTGCTAATACAAAACATACCAGTTAGCTAAAACGAGTGCAGAGGGGACGTACAAGGATGTAAGAGACAGAAGTATGAAGTGAGGCTGAGTAGGTTGAGAGTATTTTCATTGAAGCATAGAAGAATGAGGAGTGATCTTAAAGAGGAATATAAAACTATAAGGAGCATTGACAGGGTGAATGAGCACAGTCTTTTGCTCAGATTAGGGGAAAAGAATCAGAGGGTTAAATTGACAGGGATGAGATTTGATAAGACCTGAGCGGAGACTTTCTCCACCCAAGATTTGAAATGAGCCGTACGTGGTTAGGAAAGGTTTAGGAGGATAGGAGATAAATGTGGGCAAACTGGAATAGTTGAGACTTTTGGTCAACATGGACCATTTGAGCTGAAGGGCCGGTTTCTGTGCTTCTTGACTCTATGGAGAAGGGGTGCTCATGGTGAAGTACAAAATCATGAATGGCATGGATAGACTCGCCACAGCAGAGGTGTCTTAAACAAGGGAGCAGAAGTTAAATAAAGCCATGGGAGATTTAAAAGCAGACAGACAAGGATATTTTCTCACTCAGAGATCTGGTGGAAGTTGGAACGCACTGTAAGTATAGATGATGGAGATAGGTACTCTCACATACAAGAGGCATGTAGACGAGCACTTGAAGCACCGTAAAAGGCTATGGACCAAGTGTTAGTAAATGGGATAGGTTTAGATGAGTACAGTGAGTTTGGAAAAGATAAAGATAACCACTTTTCATCTTTTATTGCTGCCATTTCACATATTCATACTACTGCTTGTTTTATTACAATAGTGCTAGTAACTTTATACTGTCTTACATTAAATTGCACCTTGTACTCTATGTCAACCTGTCAATCTTCAGGCCATGCCGCTCAGGGACTTGAGGTAATGTTACTTAGGACTGTATCCGCTGGTCTGTAACGATATGTGCTGTGAGTGTGTTTACAGTATGTACTGTGCTTTGCACCTTAGCCCCAGAGGAACCCATTTCCGTTTAACTGTACACATGTGTATCGTTGAGTGATAACAAACATGAACTTGGTTGACCAAGATATGATGGGCCGAAGGACTCATTTCCTTACTCTAAGACTTCATTTCCTTACTCTAAGACTTTATTTCCTTACTCTAAGACTGGGTCTTTAAGTTCTGACTTCTTGCTTCAATCAGCCCAGGGGTTTCATATCTCAGAAACAGAATCAGATTTATTATCACCGAGTTATACAATGTGCAATTTGTTGTACGGCAGCAAAAATTAGTGCTGTTTCCTTCCTGCTTGGAGGGCAATGATTTTCACTGCAGTTCACTCTCCTGTGCAGATATATCTAATTGATGTTTTTATAAAACTCCTGTGGTCAGGAAGTAAATCATATTCTGCACAGTGGATGTGCAAATTTGGGTGATTTATCACATGATATACTTGTTAACAGATCAGAACATTGTGATTTATAATGAAAAGGTATTTTTTTATGGCAGAGTCTAGAATCCCCACATACCCAATAATCTACCCCCTCACCTGGCTTCAACTACCATCTGCCAGCTTGTACTCTTCCCCCTCCCTCCACCTGGTTTCCTCCCCAGTTCCTTTCCAGTCCTAATAGAGGGCCTTATTCCGGAATGTCAACAGTTTAAACCATAAGATATAGGAGCAGAATTAGGCCACTTGGCCCATTGAATCTGCTCCGCCATTTCATCATGGCTGATCCAATTTTCATCTCAGCCCTAATATCCTGCCTTCTCCCTGTATCCCTTCATGCCCCGACCAATCAAGAAGCCATCAACCTCTGCCTTCAATATACATAAAGACAGCTGCCTGTGGAAAAGAATTCCATGGATTTACCACTTTCTGGCTAAAAAAATTCCTCCTTTATCTCCATTCTAAAAGGATGCTTTTCCATTCTGAGGCTGAGTCCTCTGGTCTTAGACTCTCGCACCTTAGCAAACATCCTCTCTATATCCACCCTATCAAGGCCTTTCACCATTCGATAGGTTTCACACCTCATTCTTCTGAATTCTACTGAATACAGACACAGAGCCATCAAACGCTCTTCATATGACAAGCCACTTAATCCTGGAATCCCTTTGTCTATGTTAGTGTAGAATCCCTAGATTGCTGCGATACCAGTTGCAAAACAGGACATCACCTCCCCTTACCCTCTCAGTGTCTCGTGGTTTCAGAGGCTGCCAGCTAAATGTGTTCAAACTCAAGCATGTCTATCACTCAAAAACTGTAATAAAGAACTATAGCTGATTTTAAAATATTCAGGCTTTCAAGTTTTGAAAATCCTACTGTTAATAAGAACAGCCAAGTGCTTATGCAAGTCAAAAATGAAGCAAGGGTGTCATGTTCTGCTTTCATTAACTATGGTCAAAACATCAATTGTCTTGAAGACAACAATATGTATTTGCATCAAATATAACAAATGTAAGAGTCCCGAGGTAATTGCTGCTGAGATAACAAAGACCAGAATCTGAAAACATTGAAGAAAATGCAGCGTATAGTAATTGGGAAGAGGGTTATAGAAGGCTTGGCTATGGTAACACGTGACTTATCCATTTATATCTTGAGAGATCTTTTCATGTCTGAAGCACGCTGTGATAAAGGAAGCTATTTTTAGAAGGAAAAATTAAATGTCATCTTTATTATTCTGTGTTTTCTTCCCCTCTGGTGCAGCTTTTCAGGGCACTGAGAGCATATGATTATTGCTACATGAAACAGTCGTCATGGCAACCAGACATGAAAGACCCAGTTACTCCAGAATTTCAGCTCTGAGAAATCTTTATTACAGAGTCTGGAGAAACCCCCTCAGAACACAAGGCTATACAAGACTCGAGAATGAGGTGCCTGGCCGCAGAATTGTGATTCAAAATCACAGGTCCATCAAAGGCAGCTATTTTCAATCACAAAGTCCTTATACTGGGAATAAGATCTGCACCACCAAATACACACTGCTCACCTTCATTCCAAGGAACCTGTATGAGCAGTTTCACAGGTGTGTATTATTTTTGTTTATGAACCTCTGAATAATCTGGTATCTCACATTATCATCTTTTATCAGCCTTTTATTGTCCTGCTTTAAAGTAATGTGCGACCATCTATGAGATATTGTAAAATGTCAACTAGGTGTTGTTGCTAAAAAGCCAAAAATGTAAACAAAGGATTCTGCAGATGCTGGAAATCCCAAATAATACACACCACAACGTACTGGAGGTACTCAGCAAGTCAGGCAGCACCTATGGAAGGGAATAAAGAGTCGATGTTTCAGGCCAGGACCTTTCATCAGTCCTGCAATTGGTTGGTGTTCCAACCAAAAATGTACATTTTTATACATTCATTACCAACCTTGATCAGTATGTAGAAAAAATTCAATTTATTGTAACACTTCAGGCAAAATCCTCTGTTCATTCAGTTTCCATGGAAATTCTCGTAAATTTGGCTCACCAATCACTTCTCATTTCTTGCCCCATTAAAATCATGGTGGAATGGCAGACCAGACTTGATGGGCCAAATGGCCTAATTCTGTTCCTTGTCGTCATAAATGTCTAGTCATATGAACAAAATTTGGAGATATATAATTTGCTTTCCCAACATGAACAAATTTCCACAAGGGATAGTACTGTGCAAAAGTTTTAGGCACATATGTGTAGGTAAGGTGCCTAAGACTTCTGACATAATGCTGTATTTGTCAATGTGGAGCAGAGAGCAAGTTTGTAAATCTGGCGAGAGTAAAGGATGTTGAGAATGGTGAGGGTGGAGTGCCGCAAGAAGCCTGTGGGACAGGTGGCAGAGAAGGAGTACCAGGGGTAGGGGATGGCACAAGTGCAGACATACCCAGCCCTGGGACACCGGGCAAGGCCATTTGATTCCAAATAATTAGTTTATTGATCATTACAGAATGTCTCTCTGGTGCTTCCCACTCCCTCCACTCTCCCTTCCCCTTTTCCCAACCATGATTCCCCTCTCCCTGTCCTCTTCCCACTCTCAGTCCGCAAATGAGACCCACATCAGGATCAGGTTTATCACCGTTGTGATGAAATTTGTTTTTTTTTTGAGGCAGCAGGACACAGCAATACATAAAATTACCACAGTACTGTGCAAAAGTCTTAGGCACTCCAGCTATAATATATGTGCCTAAGTGTTTTGCACTGTACTGTATATGAGACCATTCAGTCCACCAAATCTGTGCTGACTCTCAGAGCAACCTTCCCTCTGAGTTTCTCCTGTAACCATGTCACCCTAGATTCCCATTGAATATTCCCTCCACCCATAGAGCCGACCTCAAATGTACACACACAGTGACCCATTGGCCCTGTACACCTTTGGGATGTGGGTGGAAACTGGAGTGTAAGGAAGAAACCGATGCCATCACAGAGAGAACATGCACTCGGAACACCAGAACTTCCAGTCCAAAGAAGTTCAGGTTCAAATATATTTTGGCAGAGGCATAAATACACAAGGTATAAATGCCAAAAAACTTAACTTTTTTCAGCAGCACAACAAGCCCTGGATCACCAGTGACCTGAAAGAACTTTTGAATATGAAGAAGAAAGGCTTCAGGTCTGGAGATAGACAAGAACAGAGGAGAGTACAGAGTGAACTGAGGATAAAACTGAGGGAGTGCAAAGAATCCTACGAGAGAGTACAAGAGACGTAAGAGACATGTGGTCGGGCATGAGGCAGATCACTGGCTTTGAGGTTAAGGAAAGGAAGATCAAGGGCTGCCTGGACAGGGCCAACAAATTAAACTTGTTTTTCAACAAGTTCAGCATGGGACCTCCTGCTTGACCCCTCCCTCGCTTGCCCAAACCACTCACCCTCCCTGCCCCTGAAACCTTACCCCTTCCAACCCTCCCTCCCCTCTGATGAGTGCTCCAAACTCCCCAATTTTGGAGTATCCGGCCTCCATGGGGTTGGTCACCCTCCCCCAGCTGACCGTGACTGCGGGTCAGGTTAAGAGACAGCTGGAGAGACTACATCAAGGCAAGGCTGCTGGTCTGGAATGTATCAGCCCCAGGATACTGAAGGCCTGTGTGAGCCAGCTGCCTGGTATTTAGCAGCATCTTTACAATCTGAGTGTGAGTCAGGAAAAGAGAGTGCGATGGAAGACTTCCTGCTTGGTCCCTGTACCGAAGAAGGCGACTCCATCTGAATTTAATGACTAAGACCAATTACCCTCACATCTCACGTGGTGAAGACGCTGAAGAGGCTAGTCCTGTCTTACCTTGGACCGGAGATGAGATCTTCATTGGACCTCATACAGTTTGCCAACCAACCTCATATAGGAGTGGATGATGCCATCATCTACCTGTTGCAGAGAGCTCACTCTCACCTGAATGATGCTGGTGACATTATTAGAATCACATTTTTTGAATTCGCTAGTGCCTTCAATACAATCCAACCACTTCTTCCAAGTGAGAAGCTGCAAAGGATGGGCGTAGACAAATCCACTATCTCCTGGGTTACTGACTACCTGACAGATAGACCCTGGTTTGTACAGCTGGGTAGTTCTCTGTCTGAGATGGTGGTGAGTGGCACTGGAGCACCACGAGGGACTGTCCTGTCTCCATTTCTGTTCACACTGTACACCTCAGGATTTCAGTACAAATCTGAGTCTTGTCACTTGCAGAAGTTCTCTGATGATACTGCGGTGGGTGGGAGTATCAGAGATGGGCAGGAGTCGGACTACAGAGGATGGTGGACAAGTTTTTGGGGTGGTGTGGGAGGAATCACCTGCTCCTGAATATGGCCAAAACCAGGGAGATGGTGATTGATTTTAGGAGGAAGAGGACTGTGACGAGTCTGGTGTACATTCTGGGAGAAGAAGTTGCAGTGGTGGAGAAGAAAAAATACTTGGGTGTTCACCTCAACACCAGACTTGATCGGAAAACCAACACCAAGGCCTTTTACTAGAAGGAGATGAGCTGACTCCATTTTCTAAGGAAGTTGAGTTCCTTCAGCGTGTGCAGCAGGATGTTAGAGATCTTTTACCGGTCTGTTGTAGCGAGTGCAGTCTTCTTTGCTGCTTTATGTTGGGGGAGCAGCATCAGTGATGGCGATGCAGAAAGTCTAAATAAACTCATCAGAAAGGCTGGATCCGTCCTTGTCTACAACCCAGACTCGCTTGAGTTAATGGTGGAGAGGAGGTCACTAAACAAACTGTTATCCATGATGGACGATCTCTCCATGACCTACTGAATCAGCAGTGGAGCACCTTTTCGAACAGACTCATTCAGCTCCGCTGTTTCTAGGATCGTTACAGAAAATCTTTCCTACCGAATACAAAAAAGCATAGACACCAGCTCATCTCCATGTGACAGAACACACATCATAGTACAATAGTCTCTGCTGTATTATTTTGTACATCATTGAAAGAATTTCCCACTCAGGATCAATAAAGTACTTACCATTATTATTATTATTATTGCAAAACAAGTTGCAATAAACTTAAATTAACCTAAACATAAGATTGTTTAGTGCCCTCGAGTCGTCGTCAGTTCATGGCAACCCTATTGATAGTATTGTTGCGCATTGGGTTTCGTGCCAAACATTTCTTCCACGCGGGTACTGCTGCTGCTCAGCTTGGGCCCCAACTAGATTCGAACTCAGAACCATCCACCTAAAAGCCCAGTGCTGATGCCACTACACCACCAGCTGTCCCATAACGAGTGCATCTACAAAAATAGACAACACAATGTTCATCTCAACTCTAGTTCAAGCTTGACAATAAAGGCATTTAGACAGGTACTTGGGTAAGAATATTTTGGGGGAGGAAAGGAAGACAAAAGGGAAAATTTTGGGAGGAAATTTAGGTCAAATGGAGGCAGATGGGACTAATTTAGTTAGGATGATGGTTGAAGGGTAATAACTGTTCCTGAAGCTGCTGATGTGAAAACTAAACCTTCATCAGGTCTGATAAAGGGCCCCAGACCAAGAAGTGTCAAATCTTTATTTTTTTTTCCACAGGTGCTGCCTGACCTGCTGTGTTCCTCTGGGATTTTGTGTGTGTGTGTGTTACTCTAGATTTCCATCATCTGCAGAATCCCTTGCGTTGAAGTGAATTCAGAATTGGTTTAACCAGACTATTTTTTTCAACCCATAATCCCTCAGACTTTAGTGGAAAGTGAGTTAGATCAGTGAAGGAACAGGCTAAAAATGCCCCAAAAGAGACTGTTGTGTTCAAGTCAATAGAAGACTAAACTGATCAAACAGCTCTCTGCTAGATACAGAATCACACACTGTGAAAATGAATAGTGACTCTCCTTTGTGTCATTTGAAAGCACACCACGTTATAGAACACCAAGCAGTTACAGGCTAACTGGTGATCTCAAAGCACATTTGATGTACACTTGGTTTGGCTAGTATTGATTGCCATGGGAGAATCCATGGGATGTCGCTGCGGCAATAAATGTGCTTCTTGTTAATCATCTCACTCTATTTTCATTCCATCAACGGGAAAAATCGACAACAGGGGGCTGAAACAATTTTGCCTGTTTAATATCAAACAAGACACAAGTTCTTCACACGTCCTACTGACATGTCAAACACCAGAGAACATGCTTTTAAGAGTTGAGAGAGGAGGTTTAATGGTGACATGAGGTGGCACTACCATTGTTTGATTCCACTGACTTTAATGTTCACATGGATAAGGGAGCATGACCTGGAGCTACAACCTACTCCTTCCTGTATTTCTTATGTTCTTAATATTATATTTGTAGAATATCAGTGTACAGAAAAAATTCTATCCCTAAGAATCTTGTAGCAGGGAAGAAGCCATTCATCCCATCTTATCTATGCCAATTTATTAAAGGAGTATCCCATTTGTCCCTCTCTCCTATGTTCCCATGGGGCTACATATGCTTTAGTTCCAAATGAACTTACTTCACCACTGATTTAGTGTATTTCAGAAATTAGCAACCTTCTGCAAAAATAAATGTTCATTAATAGTTCTTTTCCCAGCCATCGGCAACCCATATTTTTTTCTGTTTATCAGCTCTTTTGCCCATATTTCAATATTTCCATTTAATATCAGAGAATGTTTACAATACACAAACTGAAATTCTTGTTCTTCACAGACGTCCACAAAAACGGAAAAGCGACCCAAAGAATGAGTGACAGTGAAAATGTTAGAACCCCAAAGACCCCCTACTCACCCCCTCCCAAGCACAAGCACCAGCAAAGTGTCAACACTCTCCCTCCCACACCTAGTTCAACAAGAAAAACATCAGCACCCTCCACCCACCTAGCAGGCAACAGCAAAGATGCCAAGAAAGATCGTGATCTGCAGTACAACAAAAATTAATTGTTCAGCTGACAATTCGACATACCACAGACTCTTTCTCCCTAATAAAGGGAAAGAGAGGTGTCCCCCTTTCACAGCGAGAGGCCAACAAAGACAACTTGATGATTTATGGTTTTAAAGTCTGCTGCATTGCTTCCCTCTCCCCCAAATGTTGTAACTTGAGAACCAGCAACAAACTTTCCCCCACCAATGAGAGAAAGAGAGAGCACGCGATTTGCTGAGTACAGAGCCCCTGTCAGTCCCTTTTCCCCTTCTTACCCCTTATTTATTTATCTATCTATCTATCTATTTATTTACTTATTTGTTCATTTCTTTGTTTATTTATTTATTTATTATTCTTTCTTTCCCTCCCCCCCCCTTTTTTTCTCTCTCTGACCCTCTTACAATCACTCCGTGCCTGTTCTCCATCTCCCTCTGGTGCTCCCCTCCCCCTTTCTTTCTCCCTATGCCTCCCGTCCCATGATCCTTTCCCTTCTCCAGCTGTGTATCCCTTTTGCCAATCACCTTTCTAGCTCTTAGCTTTAGCCCTCTCCCTCCTGTCTTCTCCTATCATTCCAGATTTTCCCCTCTCCCTCCCACTTTCATATCTTACTACCTTTTCTTTCAGTTAGTCCTGATGAAGGGTCTCGGCCCGAAACGTCGACTGTACTTCTTCCTATAGATGCTGCCTGACCTGCTTTGTTCCACCAGCATTTTGTGTATGTTGCTTGAATTTCCAGCATCTGCAGATTTCCTCGTGTTTGCAAGGCAGAAATTAAACTGTTTCTGCAGATAAGCTCGAAGGAATCACTGTTGAGCACCATAGGAACAGTTTCCCTCTTAGCTGTCAACCTGACCGAAAACCTTGAAGTCACATTAAAACATTTTGTACAGCAAAGGGTTAAGTGTAAGTCAACTAGACCTTCTGCAGGGCCTTGTGCTGAAATGATATAAAGCACAAGAACAGCTCAATGTTCCCATTGCCTAACAATGCCAGGAAGTGTAAGATTCCACACACTGTCACTATGCTAAATAGTACTACAGTATTTGCTTTTAACTATCAATGCAAGTTTATTCGTTCTGACATTTTTTATTCACAGTACATTATAGTAACACACATTTAATGCAAATTTTGTACTTGCTGAAATTAGTAGTTGGATTTTTATTGTGTTTGATCATCCCATTTGTAATAACCCATTATTGACAACAGTGCAGATTGAAGGTTGCTACAAAACTTCTACCATAACCACTAGAGGTCTCTAAATTCTTGCTCTGATAATTCGCAGTGCCCCAAGTCCAGAATCTGAAAACTATGTAAATCCCATTTTATCAATTGTTTTAGCGGTTAATACTTTGAGGTTAATTGTGTGTCAATACAGATTTTGAATTCCATTTCATATGATCAATATGATCACTGCCTGGTATGGGAACTGTATATGTATATGTACTTCCCTCAATCGCAGGACTCTGCAGAGAGTGGCGCGGACAGCCCAGCGCATCTGTAGATGTGAACTTCCCCTCTTCAGGACACTTACAAAGGCGGGTGTGTAAAACAGGCCCGAAGGATCACTGGGGACCCAAGTCACCCCAACCACAAACTATTCCAGCTGCTACCATCCGGGAAACGGTTCCGCAGCATAAAAGCCAGGACCAACAGGCTCTGGGACAGCTTCTTCCACCCAGACATCAGACTGATTAATTCACACTGATACAATTGTATTTCTATGTTACAATGACTCTCCTGTTGTACATATTATTTATTATAAATTACTATAAATTAAAAATTTGCACATTTAGACAGAGACATAACGTAAAGATTTTTACTCTTTGTGTATATGAAGAGTGTAAGAAATAAAAGTCAATTCATTTCAGTTCAACAAACTGTGGGATAGACCTTCTGCCTTGCCATGAGAAATCAGCTAGGTCTTTTGATGTTTGAAACTGGACCGTGAGATAATAGCACACTAATACTCAGTACATTTGTTTGAAATCACTCTCTATTGCAGGAGAGCCATTGTCCATCTTAAATAAATGAGGAAGGCTTTGCACCAGATTACAGAGGGAAATCAGAATTCAGTAAGCTACACATACAGGTTCTGCACATACATAACCTGCCTTAATGACTATTGTCCAGTAGCACTTATATCCACTGTGGTGAAGTACTTTGAGAGATTCAAAGTTCAAAGTAAAATGTATTATCAGTGTGCGTACATGCCCCCACATACAACCCTGAGATCAATTTTCTTATGGGCATATTTAGCAAATCCGTAGAACAGTCACTGTAAACAGGATCAATGAACAACAAACTGTGCAAATGCAAATATAAATAAATGGCAATAAATAACAAGAGCATGAAATAACAAGATAAAGAGTCCTTAAAGTGAGACCATCAGTGTGGGAAACACCAGAAGTAGACTGAGCGTAGCTATCTTCTTTTGTTCAAGGGTTTGATGGTTGAGAGTAGTAACTGTTCTTGAGAGTCCTGAGGCACTTTTACTTTCTACCTGATGGCAGCAGTGAGAGAAGAGCATGGCCGAGTGGTCATGAAACATCAATTTCTACCTGAGTCACGTCTTTGATTTACTCCAGTTTGCATTCCGTCACAGCAGACGCCATTTCATTGACACTTCATTCAGATCTGGAACATATATGCATATTGGTAATAAAATTGCTTTGAACTTTGTACCCATGTGCTTTTGGTACAGTGAGAAAAATTATTACACCTACCTCCACTACCTGCCCCTGTGAGGAAGCAGCCCTACTAGATGTGGCACTGTGGTGCACCATCTCCACTGTGCCAAACTGTGTACATTGCTCCACATTCCACGCTCCTGATCCTTTCCACTCTGTGAACGGAATTGCTAATCTTATGTCAAAGTTCATAAAGTTCAAAGTAAATTCACTACCAAAGTATCTACTACCTTGAGATTCATTTTCCTGGGGGCATTCACAGTAAATACAGCAATCAAATCAGAGAGAAGCTGCACACAAAGACAGACAACCAAGACAAGTTGTGGAAATACAAAACAATAATAAATAATATTGTGAACATGAGTTGCAGAGTCCTTGAAAGTGAATGCAAAAGTTGCTGTTATGCTTTGCAAATCCAGAAACTAATCAAAAGAATAACAAAGGAGCCAGGGATTCTTGTCTACTGAGATTTTCTTTAGTGAGACATGCACATATTTTATGGAGGCAAAATAACGTAGACATATACATATTTCATGGTGGTGTAATGACGCAAGCCATTCACGTACTTCTTACATGTTACCCGTAAAGAATTATGTAAACAAAGAATGTTTAATCAAACAAAATATTCACGATGTTACTCAAATATTACTGAAATATTAAATACCCTACAGTTGTGCAATCAGTTCCGTGTGAGGCTAACTTAATGCAGGCTCCACATGCAGAATTTATGGTGCTAACCATTAGAGAATTGAAAAAGTTCACTCGTCCTCATCAGACTCAGAGCATGTGAGCACTCGAACAGGAATTGTCACAGGAGTGGGTGAATTATCCTCTCAAAAACTCTCCACTGTTCAGTCAGATCATGGCTGATCTGATCAGCACCTCAGCTCCTGAGCCTGTATCTATCCAAAGTAACCTTTCACCTCCTGGATTATCGGGAACAGAATCTATGAGGACAGATTGTGATTTCTGAATCTGTGTAGAGTTCTAAACTTCCACACGATTAAAGAGGAAAAAGTCAACAGGTTTGTGTGGCTAATGAAAATCGTAAAAACTGCAGATACAGGAAATCTGAAAAATAAACAAAATTCTGTCAAAACCGAGCAGATCTGTGGAAGGAGAAGCAGCTATTGTTACAGGTCAGGGTCCTTTCATCAGAACAGAGAAAAAGAGAAACAGATTAGTTTAGGAAGCAGAGTAGGTGGTGAAGGTGATAGGTAGAACAAAGGGAACAAACTTTCATCCCAACAGTGTCCACAATGTCAGGAAATGTAGAGGAGGCTTGACCCAAAAGCAGAACAGCAGAGACAATTTAGCAGTAAACCATATTTTATTAATAAACTGTAAAATAACAAGCGACGAGGGCCCACAAGACAACAGGTACTTGACTCAACAAGGCAATGAGGTAACTGAAAGCTTGGAACAGCTGGATGGTGAATGAAGAACCGTGGTTGAGAGCTGGGTTTCAATAGGCTGCAGGTGATGAATTGAAAACAAGTGACAGGTGATTCCTATTAGCTGGATGGAGACTGGGAGGTGCATGATTGTGCAAGTCAGACACCATTCAGCTAGATTTGAGTCCTGATGAAGGGTCTTGGCCTGAAATGTCAACTGTTTACTCCCCTCTATTGATGCTACCTGACCTGTTGAATCCCTCCTGTATTTTGTGCCTTGCCCTACAATCAACAATTGTCCATTTTTTCATCCTATAGGGCTAGACTACAGACAAAATTTTCCCTCCATTCTCCTCCACTTCGAGCATTCCAAAGGGGACGTTCTATCACTTCTTGGTCCATTCTTCTCTCTGCTCCATTCACTCCTATTTAAATCATAGTTACTCATTGTTTTACATTATAGTAACCCATCATTTCTTCTTATAACCTTTCATAATGATAACCCACCATTTATTCTTATATTTGCAGGTGCGCCAATATCTACTTCTTGTTTTTGGCTCTTTTGAATTGGGTCCCTGTTGTCGAAGCATTCAGGAAAGATATCACCATGATCCCATTAGTTCTTGTTCTGGGTTTTGTCGCGATCAAGGATGCCATTGAAGACTTTCGAAGATACAGATTTGACCGAGCACTCAACCATCAAACAGCCGAGCTGTGGGACAGGTATTTAAGTACCATGATTATAGAGCTTGGGTACATAACACTTTCAAAATACAAAAGGATTTTCAGGAACTTATCAATAATTAAACAGTTCATCTTTCCAATGTACCTTGCACTTTGGAAAAAGGAATAAAGGCGTAGTCTATGTTCTAAACCAGAAGCAAATTCTCATGAAGGATTCCCTAAAAGTTAACTTGCAGGTTGAGTCCATGGTAAGGAAGGCAAATGCAATGTTAGCATTCATTTCAAGAGGACTAGAATATATGAGCAAGAATGTAATGCTGAGGCTTTATGAGGCACTGGTCAGATAGCACTTGGAGTTTTGTGAGCAGCTTTGGGCCCCTTATCTATGAGAGTTAAGGGCTTTGTGCTGGCAACAGAGGCGGTCCAGAGGAGGTTCATGAGAATGTACCTGGAAATGAAATGATTAACATATGAGGAACATTTGATGGCTTTGGATCTGTAGTCACTGAAGTTTAGAAGGATGAAGGGGCCTTATTGAAATCTATTGAATATTGAAAAGCCTAAATATAGTGGATGTGGAGAAGATGTTTCCTAAAGTGGAGGAGTCTAGGATCAGAAGTCACAGCCTCGCAATAGTAGGACACCACTTTAGAACAGAGATGAGGAAGAATTTCTTTATCCTGTGAGTGGTGAGTCTGCGGAGGCCAAGTTATTGGATATATTTAAAGTGGAGGTTAATTGGTTCTTGGGCAAGAAGGAAGGAAAATGGGTTTGAGACAGATAATATTGGTGGAATGGCAGAGCAGTCAATGGGCCGAATGGCCCACTTCTGCTTCTATCTCTTATGTTTACTTCAAAAAATTGAAGCTGGTTAAAGCACTTCTCACTGTAGATGAGCCTTAAAAGTGAAAGAACATCTCTAAATTTGGTGCCTTCCTTCAGATAAATTTCTAAAAACCTGTCAAGTAGACAATATATTTCTTGTTTGAAAACTCTTTCAAATTAAATTTCTCCTGCAATTTTTTGAGATTTAGGAAAGGAGATCAATCTCTTGTGTTTATGATTTACTGTCCACTGTGAAGCGCTTTGTTGTATGTCTACCTGAAATAAATTGAATCTTCTCTTCGAAGGGAGTTAAGACCTTCACTCATTGCTTCTCCTCTGTGATCACTCACAGGTGACTCAGGTTGGAGGAACAACACCTTATATACCGGCTGGGTAGCCTTCAACCTGATGGCATGAACATTGACTTCTCTAACTATCTGTCTCCGCTGCATCTGCTCTCAGGATGAGGCTTTTCATTCCAGGACGAAGGAGATGTCTTCCTTTTTTAAACAAAGGGGCTTCCCTTCGTCCACCATCAACTCTGCTCTCAAACGCATCTCTCCCATTTCCCGCACATCTGCCCTCACCCCATCCACCTGCCACCCCACTCGGGATAGGGTTCCCCTTGTCTTTACCTACCACCCCACCAGCCTCCAGGTCCAATGTATAATTCTCTGTAACTTCCGCCACCTCCAATGGGATCCCACTACCAAACACATTTTTCCCTCCCCCCCCTTTCTGCTTTTCACAGGGATCACTCCCTATGCAACTCCCTTGTCCACTTGTCCCCCCCATCCCTTCCCACCGATCTCCCTCCTGGCACTTATCCTTGTAAAAGGAACAAGTGCTACACCTGCCCTTACACTTCCTCCCTCACCACCATTCAGGGCCCCAGACAGTCCTTCCAGGTGAGGTGACACTTCACCTGTGAGTCGGCTGGTGTGGTATACTGCGTCTGGTGCTCCTGGTTTGGCCTTTTATATATTGGTGAGACCTGACGCCGACTGGGAGACCGTTTCGCTGAACACCTACGCTCTGTCCACCAGAAAAAAGCAGAATCTCCCAGTGGCCACACATCTTAATTCCATGTCCCATTCCCATTCTGATATGTCTATCCATGGCCTCCTCTATTGTCAAAATGAATCCAAACTCAGGTTGGAGGAACAACACCTTATATACAGGCTGGGTAGCCTCCAACCTGATGGCATGAACATTGACTTCTCTAACTTCCGTTAATGCCCCTCCTCCCCTTCTTACCCCATCCCTGACATATTTAGTTGTTTGCCTGTTCTCCATCTCCCTCTGGTGCTTTCCCCCCGCCCCCTTTCTTTCTCCCGAGTCCTCCCGTCCCATGATCCTTTCCCTTCTCCAGCTCTGTATCACTTTCGCCAATCACCTTTCCAGCTCTTAGCTTCATCCCACCCCCTCCGGTCTTCTCCTATCATTTCGCATTTCCCCCTCCCCCCACTACTTTCAAATCTCTTGCTATCTTTCCTTTCGGTTACTCCTGACGAAGGGTCTCGGCCCGAAATGTTGACAGTGCTTCTCCCTGTAGACGCTGCCTGGCCTGCTGTGTTCCACCAGCATTTTGTGTGTGTTGTTTAAATTTCCAGCATCTGCAGATTTCCTCGTATTTGCTGTTAAGCAGAGGCCCTGTTCTTTCTCATTCTCTCTCTCTCTTTCTCTCTCTCTCTCTTTCTCTTTTTCTGTGTGTGTGTCTCTCTTTCTCTGTCTCTCTCTCTATTTCTCTTTCTGTGTGTCTCTCTCTTTCTCTCTCTCTGTCTCTGACTCTCCCTCTCTCTCTCTTTCTGTGTGTATATCTCTCTCTCTCTCTGTCTGTCTCTCGCTCATGTATGTGACCCACGGGCTCTGTTGGCTGCGTAAGTCTAGGGAAGACAATCTCTGACCTGGCCAAATGGGTGAGTCCACCCCGAAACCCCCCACACCCCATTTGTGAGAATGCTACGTGATTCGTTACACTGGTACAAATCAGTACCATGAAATAGCAGACAGTACACCATGTACAATTAAACAATTTAGCTTTATAATTTGACTACAGGGTTAGTGAAGAAAAAGCAAAGAAACAAAAGGGCCCATTTTACTGAAACAGTCTAATGGGCACAAGTTGGATCTCAGGGTTTCCACTTCACCGATCCTCCTTCGATCTCCCAGGGCTTCGTTGATTCCCGGCCCCGCTCCAAGTCCACTCCTATGATTTCTCCTGTGTCTTCTCTCTCTTCTCCTGCCGAACAAAAGACCCAGACTTCCTCGGTGTCAGGCACACAGCACGAAAACACACTCCCTTCATTGGACGGCTTACGTTCCAATTAACCATAACCCAAACGCTGCTTCTACAGAAAGATCATTGCATTAGCAGTGAAACCTTTCCCAGGGCGTTGCATGTACATAAAGGATGTGATTCTAACAGATCTTACAGCAGGAGAAAGCCATATGGTTCCTCCAATCCACTCCACCATTTACCAGGTTCACAGCTGATCAGATCTTGGCATTACAAAGAGTGTTGATGAGCAGAGGGATCTTGGAGCCCAAGTTCATAGCTCCTTGAAGATGACTACACAGGTTGATAGAGTGGTTAAAAAAGGCATATAGCATGCTTGCCTTTACTTGTCGAGAGATTGAGCTCAAAGGTCAGGAAGTTACATTGCGGTCTTATGAAACTCTAGTTTGGCTGCATTTGGAGTATCGCATGCAATTCTTCTGTCAGGAGTTCTTCCTATTATAGGAGGGATGTCAAGACTTTGGAGAGGGTGCAGAAGAGATTTACCAGGATGGTGCCAGGATTACAGGGCATGTGCTAGAAGGAGAGGCTGGACAATCTTGGGTTGTTCTCTCTGGAACAGCGGAGGCTGAGGGGAGATCTGATAGAGATTTATAAGATTATGAGAGACATGGATAAGAGTAGGCGGATAGTATTTTTTCCAAGGGTTGAAATGTCTAATGACAGAGGGCATGCACTTAAAGTGAGGGTGTAATTTCAAAGGAGATGTGAGGGACAAGTTTTTTTTTCACATAGATTAATGGGTGCCTGGAATGCCCTGCCTGGGGTGATGGCAGAGGCAGATACATTGGAGACTTTTAAGATACTTTTAGATAGGCGCAAGGATGTGAGGAAACTGAAAGGATATATACCTTGTGTAGGCAGAGGGGATTAATTTAGTTGGCCATTTGATTACTAATTTATTTAGTTCGGCACAACATAGTGGGTCAAATGGCCCATTGCTATGCTGTATTGTTCTGTGTTCTATCTAAAATTTCAGGTCCTGAAACCAATATCAGAATGTTTCTGGTAAATGACCAGCAACATTCACACTGTTTCTCGCAGACCTGCTGAGTAGAGGCAGCATCAGCAAAACTTACCATCCACCCGAGCAGGGAATCCTGCAGATAATCGATCTCCAGTTGTGTAATCCATTTGAAGCAGTTTTAATTGTTTAGTCATACAGTGGATCTTGCCGGCCCTTAACTGATGGAGAGGAAAACAACAGAGATAATTCGCACAGCAGAACAGAATTTGCAGCATTAAAAAGGAACTCAGTGGGTCAGGCAGTAGCTACAGACAGAACTGGAGAGTTCAGTTTCAGATTGAGACCCTTTACCTGGACTGCCCAGGCTCATTACAAAAACTACTCTGTAAGTGGGTCAATCCCGCTTACAAGTTGACGTTGGAAAATTACCACGTGGCCTGCACTGCAAACTGCACAGACTGCTGAAGCTCAGAGTTTGTCTGGCCTCATGTCCTACAATGTACTCTATGCACTACTGCAATGAGCTGAGCTAAAGGCTAACTACACCCTACACACACACACACACACACACACACACACACACACACACACACACACACACACACACACTCACACACACACACACACACACACACACACACACACACACACTCACACACACACACACACACACACACACACACACACACACACACACACACACAATAGGCCCTTCAGCCCAAGTCTAGTCTGGACATCAACCACCCATTTACACCAAGCATGTATTTGTCCATTTTTTTCATTCTCACAAATTCCAATCAATTTTCCTTTTCCCATATTGTTATTATCTTTATTAATTTATTGATCAGAACAGGCCCTCTGGCCCTTCGAGCCACGTTGCTGATTTAACTCTAGCTAAATCACGGGACCAATTAACCTGCCAACCGGTATGTTTAGCAATCAGCTATACAAGAGGATCAACTTACGGTAAAACCTCCCAATGTTTGGGGTATTAGAGGAAACCAGCATTCCTGGAATAAACCTGGATATTTAGTGGGAGAGCATGCAAACTCCAGGTAGGCAGCACCATAGGTCAGGTCTGACCCCATGTCGTTGGTGCTGTGAGGCAGTGACTTCACTGACTGTGCTGCTGTGCAGCTCTTCTGTGTTAGGCCCCATTGAGTTTCAACTCTCAGATCCCAATTGGCACTTTTATATTTATTTTCACATTCAAGTACCACTGGCAAGGCAAACGTTTATGATTCATCCTGATTTGCCCTTCGGAAGGCGATGGTGAGGCATTTTGCCCTTGAGATGGTGAACCATTTTCTTAAGCATCTCCCATCTGTTTGGTGAAGGTGTTCCCACAATGCTGTTGGGGATGACATCCCAGGATTTAGACCCACTGATGATAAAGAGCCAGTGATATGTCTTCAAGCCAGCATGCTGTGCAACTTGGAGGGGAACCTGTGTGTGGTGGCGTTCCCACGCACTTGCAGGTATTGTCTTTGATAGCAAAGGTTATTTTAGTCACTGAGAGATGCAGCACAGTAACAGGGCCTTCTGGACAAAATAAGCCCGTGTTACCCACTTACAGACACACATCATTCGTAATGTGAGAGGAAGCTCACACAGCCACGAGGAGAACGTACAGACTCCTTATAGACAGCAGCAGAATTGAACCCAGGTCGCAGAGGCTGTAAGAGTGTGACACCAACCACTAGGCTACCATGCAGTGCCCCCCCCACCCCCATTGCAGATTTGGGAAGTGCTGTCACAGTACTTGGGTGAGTATCTGCAGTGAATCTGCACAGAATAGTTAAAAAGTGATTTTTTTTTTAATTTGTTTTAGCTCTGGAGTGCTTTCATAGATGTTACCAATGATCTGTAAGATAGGGCACTTTCAGATATTAAAAAATCACTCAACCTCCAGTTTCTACAAAGATCACCTAAAGCTACACTCTGTGAACACTTTGTCAGGTATCTTCCGTACCTAACAAAAAGGTCACAGAGTGTACACTTATGGTCTTCTCCTGCTGTCGCTCATTGACTTCAAGTTTCAGTGTTTTGTGCATTCAAGGATGCTCTCCTGCACAGCACTGTTATAATGCATGGTTATCTGAGTTTCTGTCACCTTCCTGTCAGCTTGGACCAGTCTGGCCATTGTCCTCTGACCTCTCTCATTATCAACGCATTTTTGCCCATAGAACTGCAACTCACCGGATGTTTTTTTCTTTATTTTCTGCACCATCCTCTGTAAACTCTAGAGACTATTGTGCATGAAAATCACAGGAGATCAGTAGTTTCTGAGATACTCAAACCACCCCATCTGGCGCCAACAATCATTCCATGGTCAAAACCACTTAGCTCACATTTCTGCCGCTTACTGATGTTTGACCAGAACAATAACTGAACCTCTTGACCATGTCTGCATGCTTTTATACACAGAGTCACTGCCACATGATTGGCTGATTAGGTAGTCGCATTAACGAGCAGGTATACAGGTGTACCTAATAAAGTGCCCATTGATGTTCGTGGCAATTACCAAACGCTTCAGACATTGCTTTAATGATTTATTCTTCAGATTATTCAACATTATTTGCAGTTTCTCTTACAAAATGCCAATTTGTTTCTCCTCCCATTCCGGGCATCACTTCTGTTCTTCCCTCCTCTCACCCCGCCGACTGACAGATCCCACAGAGAAACTAGACTGCTCAGTCATCTGAAAGCCACCACGTGAATGACTGTGTAATTTTAGCACACTTGGTATTTATTTCTAGCACTGAATTTTAATGGTGTGTAAAAAAAAACATGTTTTCCAGTTATGTCCTCAGGGATGTATCTTTGGTTGAAAACGAAAAATTCGTACCCTGAGAATAGTGGTTGGTGAAGCTCTAGAGATATTTTGTCTGTTGTTTCTTCCACCTAGCGCTGTTGCCACAGGGATAGCTGCTTTCTGCACGGACACTATATTTAACTCGGGGTAACAAGGTTGTTAGATCTGGCAATGGGTGCCTTTTTTCCCCCAATTTATAGCACTCCTCAAATCAAAGTTCAGCCATCAGTTTTCCCAAGTACAACACTTCTGTGTATCTAATACATTTACGTATAATTAGATATAATAAACACTTGTTTCATTGGCAAACATATTTAAAATATGCATATCTGTTTGTATGTACAGTCTAATTCCAGGTAGATAGTAATTTTGTTGTACAAATGGGTTATGTGATTGCAAAGGACCGCATTATGGCTTCAGGTTTGAAAATGAGACAAATAATTCATTGCAGCCTCAGTCGTTAGCAGCTGTTTCCAGAAGGGTACACGAGAATCCATTTCTTTGGGGAAATAGTATTTGTACACCAACTTCAAAGTAAGGGGTTCAGAGGTGGGTAATATTAAGTTATTATTTCTGGTGCTCGTTACTAACAAAGTAATCTGCAGTGGTCTGCTGCTGCTGTGCGTTCAGTCTGCTCGACAGGACTAATTGCTTGAAAAAAAATTGGCGCAGTCTCCCTGATGGCTCAGCAAATTTATAGAGGGAGTCACACAGAAACTGCAGAATGCAACACGTGACCCCACTCTGTGTGCACTACCTGTACGAGGTGAATTGTGGCTTGCTCCTCCTGTTTGTCCCTGGTGCCTATTTTCCACTCAATTCCTGATTGGCATTTAAAAAAAAATTTATTTGTTCATTTACAGGACGTGGGTATCACCACCAAGAGCATTATTGATTGTCCATCCTTAACTGCTCTTATAAACCTAGTAATGAACCACATTCATGAACTGCTGTGAAGTTGTCCTATTGATGCCCAATAGGTCAATAAAACTATTGAATTGAGTTCAATGAAGAAAGCATTGATTTCTCTAACTTACAGTAATTTTCCACCTCCCTCTTCCTCCTTCTTCTGTTATCACTCTGGCTCTGTCTCACCTCTTTTCTCCTCCTCACCTGCCTATCACCATCCTCAGTGCCCCCCTCCTTCCTTTGCTCACATGGTCCATTCTCCCCTCCTATCACATGCCTTCTTTACACCTTTACCTTTTCCACCTATCACCTCCCAGCTTCTCACTCCATCCCCCTTCCCCTACTCACCTATCTTTCCCCTCACCAGAGTTCACCTTCTAGCTTGTACTCCTTCCTCTCCCCACCGCCCACCTTCATATTCTGGCTTGTTCCTGTTTCCTTTCCAGTCCTGCTGAAGGGTCTCAGACCGAAACTTTCACTGCTTTTTCCTTTCCAAAGACACTGCTTGATCTGCTGGTCCCTTCAGCATTTCATATGTGTTACTTTAGATTTCCAGCATCTGCAGAGGAAGAAAAATCCCTCCCCTTCTCCTCATCCTCTATTCCCCAGTCTGGCTTTTTACCTCTTCTCACCTGCCTCTCCCTACCCCCTGGGTCACCTCCACTTTCCATTTCTCCCATGGTCCACTCTCCTCTCCTATCAGATTCCTTCCTCTCCAGCCCTTGACCTTTCCCACCCACCTGGCTTCACCTTTCACCTTCCAGCTAACCCCCTTTCCCTCCCCCCACCTTTTTTTATTCTGGCGTCACCTCCCTTCCTTTCCTGAAGAGGGGTCTTGGCCCGAAACGTCGACTGTTTAATCATCTCCATAGTTGCTGCCTGACCCGCTGAGCTCCTCCAGCATTTTGTGTGTGCAGATTCTCGAGTGTTTACGATGAAGAAAGCAGTGTTTTTGCAATCCAGAAAGACGCCTGAATTGGAGAAGAACTAGCAGGTGGTGGTGTTCATTCTCCGCTCCTGCCTGTGTACCTCTTGGTGTTAGAGGTCTCAAGTCGGAGACATCCCATTGCAATCTGTTCTTAGGGACAAATGAAGCTTGGCTTCTCCTACCATTCCATGGTGAGTAATGAGTCCCACGTGGAGGCTGCAGACTTTACTCTGGGCAGAGACTGCGGGAGGAGTAGCAGCAAGTAAATGCCGAGCATTTTGTCAATGATTAACACTGCATCTCCTGTGGTCCGCTGACCGAGGGAGCTGAATGTTTTGGATACTGGGTGGGGTGCCCATCAACTATGGTGTTGAGGCACTGAGTCATGTGGGCCCACCTTCCTGTAGGCAAATGGAGAAAGTTGTACCATATTGCTGACCTTTGCGGACAATGGGAAATAATAGAGGAAATTAGGAGGTGAGTCAACTATTTTCTTTTTGCTTATTACCAGGATGTGAATCTTGTCGGGAATGCTGATATTTATTAGCCACCCTCACTGTCACTGCATTGAGGAGGCAATTTAGAATTTTTGGGACTGGAGTCACATTTTTTAAGGATGACTGGTTTCCTTCCCTGAGGGATATACTGAAAGTGAACCAGATGGTGTTTTGATAACAATTCAGTAACTCCATAGCTACTCTGTCTGTAAGGAATAATCTAGATTTGCTTATTTTTCCAAATTTAAGCTCCCAACTGTCTTAGTGGCATTTGAGCTGCCAGGATTAATTGTCTAGAACTCTGCCTGTCCTCTGATTTAACCATACCATGATTACCATCTGATTTCCCCTCCTGAACTCTGTACACACTTCTCACTGCCTCAGCCAATATAATCAGAGATGCCACTCTTCTTAACATTTTCTCTTTGACTTCACTCATTCTTTCTTCTCTCTCCCATCCAGCAGAAGATGCAAAAACCAGCGAGTCCGTATCACCAAGATGAAGGTGGTACCCCCCTGTCAAAAGATTGTTAAATGGTTCTCTTGTATTATAAGGTAGAGTCTTGCCCTCACAATCTACCTCGTCATGGCCTTGCTCCTTATTGACTTCCTGAAATACACTTTACCTGTAACCTTAGCACTTTATTCTGTGTAACATACACAAAATGCTGGAGGCACTCAACAGGTCAGGCAGCATCTATGGAGGTGAATGAATAAACAACATTTCAAGCTGAGACCCTTTGTCAGGAGTGGAAAGGAAGGAGGAAGAAGCCATGATAAGAAAGTGAGGGAGGGGAAGTTGGCAGTTGATGAGTGAAACCATGTGAAGGGTAAGGTAGATGGGTGGGGGAGTGGGGATGAAGTAAGAAACTGGATGTGATAGGTGGAAAAGTTAAAGGGCTGAAGAAGAAGGAATCTGATAGGAGAGGAGCATGGACCATGGGAGAAAAGAAAGGAAAAGGGGCACCAGAGGGAGGTGATGGGCAGGTGAGGAGAAGAGAAGGGGTAAGCGGGGAGTCCGAATGGGGGTTACAAAAAAGAGAGAAGGGGGAAGATGGAGAAATTACCAGAAGTTAGAGAAGTTGATGTTCATGCCATCAGGTTGGAGGTGACTCATACAGAATATTGGTGTTTGTTATTGTTTTTCCTTGTACTACCTCAATGCACTAATGTGATGAAATGAGCATGCAAAACTGTATTTTTATCACTGTACCTGGATACATATGACAATAATAAACAAACTTAATTTACCATTTTCCCGTCCCTGGCCAACACCTGACCTCCCCTTGCAGCCAAGTGTTTATGTGACTGATTCCGCTAACTTTCGGATCCAATATAGAACCCAGCCACAGCTGAAGTCCTTGTTCAAATTAATTTGACATTTCCAATCTTGCCTCTCCGGATGGAGATCTCCTTACTTCTCCCTAACAATTAGTCTTCTGACTTCCATGGATGGATTTACAACACAATGTTAACAAAATAAATTCATTCCAGGGAACATTTAGCTTTCCCTGCCTTTGCAATGATTTCATGTAAAATAAATGGAGGTAAGGTGTGAAGTGTTGGTCACTCTTCCCCTGCTAAGCCTGCTGTCAATTCTGTCAAGAATTCATGATACTTCTGAATGCCCCTTACATTGCAGAAACTTAGAAAATAATTCAGAGCAATAAATTAAAAATGATTTTAAGGAAGCACTAAAATACTAAAGGAAAATCAAAACATAAATATTTAATCAAACTTAATTCGTTCAATGAGTATGAATTACCTAGTAATTTTTTTTTTATGTTGTCACACAGCCTATTCAAGTGAATGGAGTCTCAGCAGCTCTCAGCCAGCATCGGTTCAGCAAGACATTTCTTCAGTGTAAATGCAGAGTAATTGCATAGTTTCATGCTTCTGCTATTGCGCTCAAGTCCATCACCAAAGATGTCAGCATTTCTTTGCACTGTCATATGGTTGAAATATTAAACATAATCATTGCCCACCATCTCAAGTGGATATGAATATCCCACTCAAATTCTATAACACAGAACAGCAATGGTATCCCAGTTTCCAGGCCAACTGTCATCCAGAAATGCATTAAATGGATATTATCAAGTTTTTTTTAACGGAAGTTTTTCGGTGTAAATTGGCTGCTTTTTTTTCCCTATGTTACTATAAGACCATAGACTGTGAGAGTTAGGCCACTTGCCCATCGAGTCTACTCCACCGTTTCATCATAGCCTGTTTACTCCAGCCCTGCCAGTAACCTTTGACACCCTTACAAATAAAGAATCTATCAACTTCCATATTAAATATACCCAATAATCTGGCTTCTACAGCCGTCTGTGGCAATGAAATGCTTCCGCATCTCTGTTCTAAAGGGACATATTTCTCTTCCGAGGCTGTACCCTCTGATCCTAAACTCCCCCACTGTTGGACGTATTCTCTCCACACCCACTCAATATCTGATGGGTTTCAAGGAGATTTCCGCTCATTCTTCTAAACTCCAGAGGGTACAGGCCCACAGCTATCAAATGTTCCTCGTATGCTAACCCTTTTATTCCCAGGATCATTCTCGTGAACTTCTTCTGAACCTTCTCCGATGCCTGCACGTCTTAGGTAAAAGGCCCAAAGCTGCAGTCTAATACTCAAAGTGCAATCTAACCAGTGTCTTATAAAGCTCAGAGAATCAACTTCAAAGGGAATAAAATTTACTCTGATCTACTTTGTAACACCATGGGATTATCAAAGGTGTTATACTGTATAATTTCAAACTCTGCAGACCATTGCATAGTGCTTCAGATAATACTATGGACAAGATCGTTGAAAATTCACTTACAGCATCAAGGTGTTACAGTGAAGTGTCAAGGTTAACAACATAGAACTTCTCCAAAAGAGAACCCTGGCACATCCAGTCTACCGGCTCAAATTATATCAATTGGAACAGAGTTATAGCTGGCCACAACCTTTTTTTATGATAAATTCTGAGTCATAATTGATAATTTTGCAGAAAGAAAGGTATAGACCATAAGTCCTAAAACATAGGAGCAGAATTAGGCCATTCAGCCCATTGAGTCTTCCGTGCAATAGCAGAAGCACTAACCTATGCAATTACTCTGCACTTACACTGAAGAAACCTCTTGCTGAACCGATGCTGGCTGAGAGCTGGTGAGACTCCATTCACTTGAATAGTCTGTGTGACTATAAAGAAAATCGCCAGGTAATTCAGACTTATTGAATTGATTAACAACCATAACAGACTCAATGAAAGGCTACCCAACTAGGGTGTTCATCCAGAGTGAACAATGGGCCTGCTGAAAAACTTTTAACCAGAGTGAAGTGAGTATACAGAACAATCTGCCAGAGGATTGGTTGAGGCAGTTGCAGTAGCATCATTTAAGGAGCACTTGGATAGGTACATGGAGGGCCAATGCTTAGGAGGATTTTGTCCAAATACAGGAATTCAGGACTAGATAGTTGGGCACATAGTCAGCATGGACTCGCTTGTCCAGAGAGTTTATATTTGTGTGGCCTTGCTCTATGAATTCATGACTCTGTGACTTTCAGTGTGTCTTGTAGATGATGGAAAGGCATTGGAGGCTATCTGGTTTCCTCCAGAGCCATACTATTTATGTGGCTTGACAATGGTTTGTAACTGCAAGAGACTGATGATGAGTTCAAGTTCAAGTTCCAGTTTAATTACCAATCAGTCATGCGTGAACATCCATGAACACAGCCAAATGGAACAGCGTTCCTCTGGAGCCATGATGCAAAACACAGTACCAACAGTCATACACAGCACAAGGCACGTAGAGCGGAGGCTATATAAGATAGCAAGTAAACATAGATTCACACAGAAAAATATGTAGCCCAAGTGCTTGAGGAACATAGTCTGTAAACTGACGGTGCATTCGAGTTTTCGACAAGGACAAGCAGATCTCAGCAGTCCACATGCGCACTCACACAATTGTTGTTCCACCAATTGAACACTGGGGGCAGCACAGTTGGGAGGGGACAGCATGGACACCTTTGCCTCACTGCCTCTGGTGTCTTCCTCTCTTGGACTTCAGCAGCATGGGACCCAGTAATGGTAATTTGATTGAAAATATATATATGGTAGATGACTAGTTCTTCTCTTGTCACAGATGATCATTACTTTGCTCTTACACTTGGCATTGTTCCTTATTATATAATTGTAATCGGAATTGCTTCAATATTGTCACATGTACTGACATGCAATAAAAAGTTTGTCTTGCACACAGTTCATAGAGATCAGGTCAAAATACAGTGCATTAAGGTCAAATGGGGTAAAACAATCACTGTATGCAGGATAAAGCATACAGAGAAATTGCAGTGTAGGTAAACAGTAAGATCATAACAATGTAGATTGTGAAGTACTTCTCGTACTGTACTAGGGAACTATTTAGCATTTTAAAGCAATGGGGTAGAAACTATCGCTGGTCTGGTGCTCCATGCTTTTGGGTTTCTGTATCTTCTGCCTGATGGAAGCTGGGAGAAGGGAAAGTGTTCAGGACTGGTGGTGTCTTTGATTATGCTGGCAGAGAGAAGGACTGGACAGATTCCACTGGGGGGGCTGTTGGTTTCTATGATATGTTGAGCTGAGTTCACATTTCTCTGCAGTTCCTTGAGGTCACCAGCAGAGCTGTTACGTTACCAAGCTGTCAGGAACCCAGACAGGATGCTTTCTATGGTACATTGATAAAAATTTGACGGGGTGGTGGGGGGGGGCAGGAAATGGAGATGTGCCAAATATCAATTTAATGAAAATTTACCATAAACGCAAGGAATGTTAATGGGAAAAGAAAGAAGGTGGTAAGACAGTGTTAAGGAAGAAGGAGATCGTGCTGAAGTCGAGAGCACCTGTATGCTGACATGTAACATTAATCATGGGTCTTGGGGTGCATCAAGAGAAATTACGTGAGAATTACTGAATCTATGCTCATGAGTGGACCCAGAATGCAAAGGCATTGTTTCCACTGAATTCCATGGAACTGAAATTTGAACTTTGAAACTGATAGAGCCATTGGCTGGGAAACAGGTGTAGCAGTGGGAACGAGCTACCTGGTGAGAAATGGGAAATGTAAACCTCGAAGCGTGGAGTAAAAAAATCATACAGCTGGAGGAACTCGTCAGTTTGAGCCACTGACTTCCTGCAGTGGTTCGTTCTTGCTTGATCCTCCGAGTTCCCCTCCAGCAGCTCGCCCTACGGTTTGCATTCCTGCACCTGCCGTCTCTCGTCTCTGCTGAATGTGAGCGAGTTAGAAAAAGGGACAGGTGGAACTCCCTTCTGAGTGAGGTGGAAGACTTCCCTGGGGAGGACAGGCTGCAGTGAATTAAACAGGAAGGTACAGCAACACTGGAAAAAGACAAAAAAAAGTAAACAAATTGCTGCAAATATTCAGTAGGTCGGACAGCGTCTTTGAAGAGAGAAAGGAAAGTAGCTTTGTGGTCGAAGACCCGCCAAGTATTTCAAACCGGTTTCGTTTCAGGTTTCCAGCACCAGCATCTTGCTTTAGCTGCAGAACTGCTTTTCTAAAGGCAGTAATTAAAACAGCGCAGGTCAACTCCTTTTAAAAGTGTTCAAAGCAATGGAGGATTAAGAATTTGATTGAAGGTTTTATGTTTAAGTTTGTGTGCAAGAGATTAATTCCCTGCACAGAGCTGCATTCTGTTTTGATGAGACCATGGAAATTACATCTGTATAGTGACTTGTATGTGTTCGTTGAATGCCAGCCTGGCGGAGGTCTGAGTTCGATTGGGATGTTGTAAACATTTGATTTACAATCAAGCAGGATCTTTCTTTTCTGTGGCACTGATCTTGCAGTGATGAATGTAGAAAGAAGCAATTCAGCCCACAGAGTGTGTGCAGTCTTTCAGACTGTTCCCCTCAGTGCTATTTCCCCACCTGTTCCCCACTCTCTCTCACAGGGCCAGCAACACTGTTTGACTCTTCTGCCAGTCACCGACCCAGTGAAGCCAATTAACCTAACAATCAGCATTTCATTGGGATGTGAGAGCAAACTGGAGGACCCAGAGGAAATTATAGAACATACAGTACCGTACAAAAACCCCTAGGTGTGCATATATATAGCTAGGGTGCCCAAGACTTACGCACAGTACCGTATTGGTCAATGTGGAGTGGACACCGAGTCTGCAAATCTGGCAGGAGCAAAGGAGGATGGGGTGCCGCGGGAGGGTTGCCAGAGAAGGAATGACATTTGTGTGGTTGGCAGCATTGTAGACACACCCAGCCTTGAGACACCAGGCAAGGTCATTTGATTCCAAACAATTGGCTCATTGATCATTACAGAATGTCTCTCTGGTGCTTCCCACTCCCTCCCCTCTCCCTTCCCCTTTTCCCAACAATGATTCCCCTCTCTCTGCCCCCTTCCCACTCCCAGTCCACAATAGAGACCCATATCAGAACTCTCATGTCATGAAATTTGCTTTTCTGTAGCAGCAGCAGCAGCAGCAGCAATACAGGGCAATACATAAAATTACTGTGCAAAAGTCTCAGGCACCCTAAATACATGTATTTATGTGCCTCAGACTTCTGTACAGTACTGTAGAACATAAAATATCAGAGCATAGTACACACCCTTCAGCCCATAATGTTGTGCTGGTGTTATAAGTTCTCCTTGTAATCCATATCCAATTGCAAGGAAAACATTCAAATTCCTTAGATATTCCGATTGGAAATATTTTCCCCTTCCCTCTATTCCAGCAATTAAATGAAATCCATGACTGTCCTGCCAAATGGTTATCAAATTTCTCTGCCAAAGTAAATTGGTCTTTCCTGTTCATTTTGACCAGGTCTCTCATAACTTGTACACTCAATCTCTCATGCTCCAAAGAAAACAACTCACTACGATCATTCTATTCTCATCATTCTCCAGCTCTGGCAGCCTGTGCCTGTTTCTTAGATGAAAGGATCAGCTTTATTTGTAAAAGGTACATCAAAACATACAGTGAAATGCATTGTTTGCAGCAACATCCAACACAGTCCAAATCTGCGCCCGGGGCAGCCCGCAAATGGTCAAAAGTTCATTTATTAATGTTGCCATGCTTTTGCCACCAATCTAGCATGCTCACAACTCACTAACCATAAGCCTAACTGCACATCTTTGAAATATTGGAGGAAACCGGAGCATCGTAGTGGCAATTGAACCCTGATTGCCAATCACTGGTGCTGTAGAGCATTATATCAACCGCTGTGCTACTGTTCCGCTAACATTGGTATAGTGTAATCCTATAGGCAGTGGTGGATTTTTAGGGTCAAAAAGTCAAGATGCACAAAGCACAGCAACGAGCCCATAGAGTCCAAGAGATCCTTCAATTTTCAATCCTGATCTCTCAATTAGTCTTTGTGGTGTCTGTATGCTCTCCCCACTGCAACATGATTCTCTGGAGACACAAGAGACTGCAGGTGCTGGAAACTGGAGCAACAGACATTTTGCTGATGGAACTTACCGGTCAGCAGCATTTGTGGGCAAAGTCAAGAAGTTCTTCTCTTCCCCCTCCCCCCAAAGATGCTGGAGGAACTCACCCCACTGAGTTCCTCAAGCAGATTGTTGCTTAAGTTTCTTATGGATGGTCCGGATTCCATTCACGTCCCACAAGGGAGGTGGTAGAATCTGGAGGAACCAAAATGGGGTCAGCGTAAAACCGGAACAGACTCTTTCCTTTTAATAAAGTTCTGTTTGACCTGTATCTAAATGACTCTAACCTGATCCTATTTCCCAACCATTCAAAGTTCACACTAAATGTATTATTGAAGCTCATACAGAGCCTGTCACTCTATCAGACCCCAGGAATCATTTTCTTGCGGGCATTCACAGTAGATGCAAAGAAATACAATAGAATCACTGAAAAACTACACACAAAGATGGACAAGCAGCCAATGTGCCAAAGATGAGAAGCTATGCAAATACAAAAAGAGAAACAAATAATAAATACATAAATAAATAAATACATAAATAATATTGAGGACATGAGTTGTAGAGTACTTGAAAATTAGTCCATAGGTTGTGAAACCAGTTCAATGTTGAAATGAGTGAAGTTATCCACACTGGTTCAGGAGCCTGATGGTTGAATATCTGTTCCTAAACCTGGTGGTGTGGGACCTAAGACTCCTGTAGGTTCTACCTTCTCATTCCAAGTGTTTATCTTCATACTTTTTAAATGTTAAGAGATTATCTGCTCCCACCTCATTCTCATGTAGTAGGTTTCAAATTTCCATGACCTTCCAGGTGAAAAATAATCTTCAAATCCTTACGAAATTCCTTGCCCCTTATCATGGACTATTGCCCTCTGAGTATAAGAGGTTCTCCAGAGGGAAATGTATCTTGGTTTCTATCCTATCATGCCCATCATAATATTTTTTTAACCTCAGTCACAGGAGGTACAAAGAAGTACAGTAGACTCATTCTCCTCTCCTCAGTTTCGTCTCATAGCAGATGTGTTTCATCCTGCTGAATCTGCTGTGGCCTAACAATATCATCTAATATTTCCTTAACTGGAAAATGAAATAATTAAACAATTGTTAGCAATTTATTGAAAATTAGATTCTGTACTACTTTCGTTAAAGAAAGAAGGCTGTGTCATGTCATCATAAGGTGCCTCCAGCGCATCTGAGATAAAGCTGTCCTAGAAAAATCTTCGGTAAATGCATGTTAATTACTGAAGTCTGCAGCCGTTTCAATTATTCGCAAAAGACCCAAGTTCACAGAATTAATGTATTATAATTGTGCAGAGAGCTCCCAGGGCCAAACCAATAGAACAAAAACACATGTTTCTCCTGGTGCTCCCACTTCCTCCCACGGTGCAAAGTCATATCGGGTAGGTTAATCGGGTTTGTGGGAGGTTGCTGGGGTGGCATGACTGGAAGGGCCTCCCCTGCGCTGCATCACTAAACAAATAAATAAAACTGAGGTACTCCAACGAGCAAGTCTGCCATAAGTGACCGCAAACAGTGAAGAGACAACCTATTTGCACATTATTCAAACGTGAAGTTGTGATCAAATTATGTATATGCTATCACGTGCTGCCCTGAGATTCATTTTCTTGCAGGCATTCACAGGAAATATAAGACAATTTAAGAAAAACCACATATAAACAGAGACTGACAAAGATGTGCGAAAGGAGATAAATTGTGCAAATAAAATAATATCAGTAATAAATAGCACTGAGTTCACATGCTGTAGACTCCTTGTATATGATTCTGTAAGTTGTGAAATTGGTTCAGATTGCTGGTGAATGAAATTATCCACAAGAGTCTGATGGTTGTTGGGTAATAACTGTTCCTGAACTTGCTGGCGTGGGATCTAAGTAACTCCTGCCTGATGGTAGTAGTGAAAAGAGAGCATGGCCTGTGTTGTGGGGGTCCTTGATGATGGATACTGCTTACTTGTGGCAGTGCTCAAAGGTGGGGAGCGCTTTGCTGGTGATGGACTGGCCAAGACCAGCATTCTTTGTAGGTTTTTCTGTTCCTTTGGAATTTCAAGCACATCATTCCTGGCTTGCTTCCATGCTGCTGGTTTCCTCATTGCCATTCTTCTAATTTTACATGAACTGTGGTCTGTTCTCGAGTGGAAACAGGGGCGAATTCCAGCTCACACATTCACAAAAAAAGACCACAGGAAAAATAAGTTATCATTGCTACTGTGAGTCAACCATTTGGTATTTCCAATTGCAGCCAGTCATACAACAACCATTTTCATCAACCACAACTCTTGAGGCCCTCTGTTGGCTGAAGTCGACCATGGATGTTGCATTCCAGATGTCTAGGTGATAAGCAAGCCAGAGCAAGCTGACGACCATGTAACAGGCTTTCCCTCTCCGTGCAGATGAATCCGAAGGAACTGTGGAGACTGATACAGTTTGACACCAGTGGTGTTGCAGAAATAGCCAGTCAGCATTGAGCTCAACGCAGGACTGCCTTAGGGACTCCAGCTCCAGATTTTTCCTTGGGGGTCACTCCTGAATCCTTCCCCTTGCGTGAGTATAGCCACAAGGCAGCGGAAGTTTGAGATCAGAATTTTCTCTCTCTCTAGATGAGCTGCAAACCACAGCTGACCAGCCCGGTCTGACCTAAGCGACTGGTTTTTAAGGTACCAGTAATGCACCTTTGCCCCTTCTCCTGTCAGTAGAAACAGTTCCTCTGGGCTTAGTAGCCACATGTGAATGTCAGGAACTGGACTTGGTTGTTGGAGGCTATTTGAAACGTATGCCATTGGGAGCATTTAACAGAAAATGGGAGCTTATCCCCACTACCACTCCTGGCTATAACAAACTTACGGAACCACAATTCTATGTAATAAATAAATGTTCCCTACAGCCTGTGGAAAGTTTCTTCAGTAATGAAGTGGATCTGAAGCCAAAGGAAAAGAACTGGAGGCCTGCTCAAGCAAACAAGTGTCCAACACACAAACATTCTTGATGCCTTCCTTAATAGTTGACATAAAGGCACCATGCCAGAACTGTAGGCATTACCAGTCAGACCACAACATGTCAACAACAGATGTCTATAGTCACAGATTGCAGAAAAAAGTGAATGTGCTGGAGAGGGTGCAGAGGAGATATTTGAGGATGTTGTCAAGACTGGAAAATTGGAGCCATGGAAAGTAATTGAAAAAGCTAAAGTTGTTTTCTTTGGAACAGCGGGGGCTGAGGAGACGCTTAACTGAGATGAGAAATATTATAGCAGGCCACATAGAGGTTTTCACTTCACAGAGGACTCAAAAGCCCAGCCGCATAGATTTACAGTTATTGGTAAACTGGAGGTAAAAGCAGAAACCATCATTACATTTATAAAGTACCTGAATGCCCTTTGCAGTAATCATAACCTTTTGGGTACATTCCAAGTCAACATCACCTCTAGTTTTTTTTTCACAGCCACACGGACCAACCATTGCTCTGAGCAGGAAATTATTCCACACAGCCTAAAAACTGCACTGAACTTTAACAAAGAATTATATAAAAGAAAAAATCAGCTGCACGGCAACAGAGGCGAGGCGCGTGAGAGCATTTCAGTTACGGTGCATTCGCACATCTGCACAGCTTAGAGGGAAGAGCGGTCCCAGTACTGAGACATGACATTAGACTGGACAGCTCTGTTCAAATCGAAATGGGATTTGAGGACCTTAGTTATGGGGTAAGATTGAATAGGTCATTCCCTGGACCATCGGAGGATGAGAGGAGATTCAATAGAGGTATATAACGTCAGAAAGGATATGGATAGGGTAACTGCAAACAGACTTTTTCAACTGAGGTTGGGTGAGACTAGAGTTTATGAGCTAAGGGTGGAAGGTGAAAAGTTTAAGAAGAACTTGAGGTGGAACTTCCTCACTCAGAGGTTAGTGAGATTGTGGACTGAAAAGCTAGCAGAAGTGGTGGATACATGTTCAATTTCAACATTTAGGAGAAGTTTGGATAGGTACATGGAAGGGAGGGGTATAGAGGACTATGGTCCCAGTGCAGGTCAAAGGGACTGGGGAGTTCAGCGTGGACTAGGTGAGCCAAAGGGCCTGTTTCTGTGCTGTAGTGCTCTGTAACTATGATTCTGTGACACTAACTGGACAGTTTGAATGATTAGTCTCTACTTCTACATTGTCAGTTTTAGATTACTTATTGAAGTGCTTGTGCAAGGCAAGAATACAATGCTACTCTCCAAAGTCCTGGATCCAGATCCTACTGTAAGGTTGCAGGCAGGTGCTTGCTTTTAGGAATCCAAGCAGAAGCCCATGCTGTTTGGAAGACAAAGCAGCCCACATGGTTGGCAATCCACATTCCACCACTGGTACTTCCAGTGGATGTCATCCACAAAATGCATTGCATCCACTTGCACAGACAATGCCAATGACTTGACCCAAACTTGTGTCTTCCGCCATGACAGAGACAAGGGCAGCAGTGTATGGGAACAATTTTCCCGGCTCCCTTCCAAGTCACATGTCTCCTGAACTGGAAATGCATCACTTCATCATTGACCTGGAGCTTCCTACTCTCCAGAAATGTTGGTGCACCTCAGTAAGTTAATTGCAATGGCTCAAGATGGTTACCTTCACAGGGCAGATAGGGAGAGGCAAAAAAATGTATCAGAACTTTCCACATCCTGTCCAAAAATGTACATTGAGTAATAAGAAATAATAACCCTGACCTCGATTTCATGTGGGGAAGACAGAAAACCATCAAGAAGCTAACTCATACAAAAATTCCCAGCTGTTCTTGGTAAGGATGAGTACTTGATGGTTGACATGTTCGGAGAAATTTGAAGTACCTGTTCCTATGCTACGTGACTTCATGACTCTTGAATGTGGACTCACCTCCATGCTAAGATGCTCACCCAGACAGAGTGAGAGAAGAAACAGAAGCTGCCAAATGTAAAGACATTGATTACTCAAGCAGCACAGTCGAGATGTCCCAGTGTCCACTGGCACCATAATGCATCAGCACTCAACTTGTAAGCTTACTCTGAATTTCTTTATGATCCACTCTTTTAACACACCCTTTCCTGCCAGAACCTCAATCTTCCACCTACTGTCCCTGCTCGGAAATATTTATCTGTCAAATCAGTAACCATTTCTGACCTGCAACTCATTCTTATGCCCTCACCAGTGACAGATGTTTCCAGAAGTATTCTATTCTGCAAGGAGTTCTGACTATTCAAAAAACAGCAGAAAGATGACAGACTTGTAAACAAAATTAATAGGACATTAAAGGGAGGTTTGCATCAATGAAGTACTTTTCACAAGGTTCCACTTTTCCTAAAATGATACACATTTGAGATTTGATCTCCAAAACACAGGAGATCTGCGGATGCTGGAAATCTTGGCAGCGCACACAATGTGCTAGAGGAACTCAACAAGTCAGGCAGCATCTATGGCAATGGTTCCCAAGCTGGGGACCATGGACCCCTTGCTTCATGGTAGTGGTCCATGGCGTAAAAACGGTTGAGAACCCTGGATCTATAAAGAGGGACAAATGGTCGATGTTTCAGGCCAAGACTCTTGATCAGGACCTGAAATGTCAACTGTTTATTCCTCTCCCTAGATGCTGCCTGACCCGCTGAGTTGCTCCAGTATTTTAAGATTTGATCTCACAGTTTTACAGCAGAGTTAATGGGGCAGTCAACTGCTGCACAGTAAAATTCAATAAGCAGGAAGGAATTAACGAAAAATATATTTTTGCTGTTGCTGAGGGATGAATATTGGGCAGGTTATGGGGAAATAATCCCAGTTTTCAATGATAATGCCAGTGGATTTTTTTTACCACTGCCAGTAAGGGTGAACAGGGTGTCAGATTAATAATATAAGATTCACCTGGAATAATCTTTCATTGCAAATTTGGTGTATTAATATTGAGTAGGGCATAAACTCACAGAATATTGTCTCAGAAGTTAGTATACTTCTCACTGCTAATGTAGCAAGTGTGTGTACTTTCTTAATTATGCACAAGAAGGGTAGCAGATTGATGACCTTAGCAGTAGTAGCAAATGTTAGAAAATGGGCTTGTTTTAAATTAACGAAGAGGAAGGATGAGGAGAAAAGAGTGTTTGCAACTTTAAAAAATACAGATGTTCCCCTTGTTCTTTCCATCCCTCCCCTCTCTCTATAATTTAAAACATTTTTTCTTGGAACATATCCCAATTTTGATCAGTCATCAACCTGAAACCAAATTTCATTTACTCTCAAATCCTGGCAGTTTAAGCATCGATTTCACTAATTCTTGATAATTTCTCCTCCATTTCCCTTTATTTCCTTTTCCATTCCCATCCTGACTCCCCTTTTAACCCTTCTTTTCTCCTCCCCTGCCCATCACCTCCCTCTAGTGCCCCTCCTCTTTCACTTTCTCCCATAGTCCTCTCTCCTTTCCTATTAGATTCCTTCTACTTCAACCCTCTAACTTTTCCACCTATCACCTCCCAGCTTCTCACTTCACTCCCCCTTCCTCACCTACAGTCCCCCTCACCTAGCTTCGCCTATCACCTTCCAGCTTGTAGTCTTTCCTCTCGACCCACCTTCTTATTGTAATTCCTTCCCACTTCTTTCCAGTCCTGATGAAGGGTATCAACCAGAAATGTCGACTCTATTCCCCACCGTGGACCTGCTGTGTTCCTCCAGCAGTTAGTGTGTGTCAATTCAGTTCTCCTGTCCGTAAATGCTACAGGATGGTATGTTGCCTCCCAGGTGCCAGAGTCAGGGACATCTTTGATCAGCTCTAGGGCATCCTAAAGGGGGTGGGGGCGCAGCCTGGAGTCTTGGTACATACTGGCACCAGTGACATAGATAGGAAAGGTGAGGAGGCCCTGAAGAGAGATTTTCGGGAGCTAGGTAGAAAGCTGAAAGGCAAGACCTCCAGGGTAGAATGCCCGCTCTAGCAAGGATGATTTGTCAAGTGAATGTGTGGCTGAGGAATTGGTGCAGGAGGCAGGGGGCAGGCATTAGGATCTCTTCTGGGAGAGGTATGTTTACAAAAGGGACAGGTTGCACCTGAATCCAAGGCAAACCGATATCCTTATAAGCAGGGTTGTTAGGGAGCTTCATTAGAATTTAAACTAATTTGACAGGGTGATGGGAACTGGAGTGATAGTGCTGAGGATGGGGCATTTGGTTTAAAAGCAGGAGCAATGTGTAGTGAGACTGCTAGCAAGGACAGGCTGATGATAGGGCAAAATTGCAGTGAACGGGGTGAGTTGCAGTGTAAAAGGGGAACGAAAGGGTGATGAATGCAGGATTGAAGGTGTTGTACGAATGTGCGCAGTACAGGAAATGAAGTACATAATCTTGTAGCACAGTTAGATGTAGGCATGTATGACGTTGTGGGCATCATCAAAAGGAAATTATAGCTGGGAGCTCAACATCCAAGGATACACAAAGACAAGCAGGTAGGCCGAGGGGTGAGAGGGAAATGGATCAGCCACGATGAAATGGTGGAACACACTCGATGGGCCAAATGGCCTAATTATGCTTTTATATCTTCTGGTACTATGGTCCTATGATCATAGCATTTCCAGTGTTTATACTATTTCAGATATCCAGTCACTGCAGTCTGCTTTCTACTATAGTTCAAGATTTTACTGCAAAAAATGTAATTTTACCAATATTTTTATGTTCAATTGAATCAAAAGTCTAGAGATCTAAGTGAACCGCTTTGAAAAATTTGTTTGGAAGGTTTTGATACTTGCAACCAATATAGTCATTTTTATTACAATGTTGGCATTTATCATTTGATAAGCTTTGCCTGCTGTCTTCACCAAGCAAAATGCACGATGTCTTTTTGATACTTGACTCTCTTACAATTCACGTGATATGCAGCAATTTTAATTACATACATAGCTTTTAAAGTCCTTGAGGAAATAAATTCTGTAACGAATAATCATGGCAGTGTTTGCTCATCGTACAAGATATAGTACCTGAGCAGGAAAATACGTGCTATTTTTCTAGACATGAAAGACAAAAACAACTAAAAGTGACACTAAAAATTGAATTATATTTGTACTTCTTTGCAAAGCACTTAAAAATTGAGATAGATGTGACATCAGTACATGCAAAGCTTCACTGAAACATTAAATATATTTGTTTCAAAACAGGCTGATGATCATTTTGAAACCATTTACTAGGCTAGAGACCTTCCCAAGGTATTTGTCAAGAATCACAACCACAGTCAATGTCTAATTTCAGAGTGATATGCTATATTACACAATTCAGTAGAGGGGTTCCAATCACAGTGACCTCCAGTGTGGAATGTTGCCACGTGGTTTCGTAAGTGCAGGAAATAGAAAATAAGTTTAATTTTTTTTTATTGGTTCAAAGAGTCCATCTGTCTTTTGTGGAAATAAATGGAAAAGATAAGGGGGTACAAAAAAGGGATGAATGAACTCCAAGGTCCTGAAAGCAACTCCACAGCCAGATGGTGATCCAGTTCTGTGGCAGACAATAAAGAGGAGAAATTAGGCCATAAAACACTAGGATATGACTCAGCTGTACAATTTTTCCTGGGTTTACACAATTGCACTCACTGAACAAACAGAGTGGAATTCATGCAAACTACTTGTGCTACATCTGAAATGAGTTGTTCCACCATCTGTTTCTCCATTCAGAAACACTGTGTGGCAAACACTTGGAAACCTTTAAAGAACAGTGAATGTAAGTGTCCATTCACAACTGATGGTGAGAATAGGACTTTATTGGACTACTAGGCTACTTACCTGATATCATGCTATGGGAGTAGTGACTTCCTTCAACAGACTATCAACAGACTTCCAAAGTCCCACAACAAAATCTGTTTTTATTAGACCACAATGCTCCACATGTCGCCACTTTCTCAGATTTAATTTGTTTCAATCCCACCATTTTCTCCCTTACTGATGGGACAAATCTTAATCTCCATGGGTATTGGAGCACCACTTCTCATAACATACTTACCTGATCCTTCTTTGTTGGCCTTTCTTCAATTGTGCAGCAAGCATGGATCAATTATCATAAGTTGGGGGCAGACATTGCTTGGAGTCAGATCCCTTCTATGCTGCTCAAATCTCAGTCTAGAGATACTTTGGCTGATCCTTTGGCCATTCTTTGGATATTGGTTGAATTTGTCTGCTTCTTCTATTGGATAAGAGGAGAAATGATGTTCTTTTGTACTCTGAGCAATATTTATAGCCAATGTCTCTACTAAAAGTTGATTGTGGCTAGAATTATCTCCTGCCTTAGCAAGAACATAGACCCACTGCAATTTGCCTACTGCCACAACAGGTCTACAGCAGATGCAATCTCCACTTGGCCTTGGACAACCTGGACAACAGCAGTACCCACATCAAGTTTATTAGTTATAGCTCAGTATTGCTATCTATAGTTATTGCTCAAAAAGGTACCGATAAGTGGCAATGCTTTGCGTGCAGCTCCGAAGAGAATTATCAAATATTCCCATTTAGGGCTACTACAGTTGAAATCCAGTTAGAGCCATCAGTAAGCACCATTGTTTTAAAACACCTAAAAATGTTTTCGTACTCAACATCAGCAGATCCTGGACTGCAGACTTGAGTCATGAGTACAGTTCCCTTTTATGAAAAGGAAGCTCTGGAAGACGAGACTGTCTGAAGCACAGAGGCCTTAGACCCCAACTCCTGACTATCCTACTGGTAAATGCATAGTCCCTGTAAAATCAAACTGAAGACCTCTGAGCAAGATTACAGTCCCAAAGGGATATCAGGGACTTAGTGTATTTTGCTTCAGGGAAGCATGGCTCACCTCCACCATTTTAGACACTCTGCTGCAGGCCAAAGGCTTCATCCTTCTCTGCAAAGGGAGGACAGCTGAGTCTTTAGAAAGCAGAGAAGGTGGAGTATGCGTTTGATTAACCCATCATGGTGTACAGATGTGGAAGTTCTGTCTCAATCTGCCAAATGTCATCCAATTTATCTGTTGAGGGAGTTCTCCACTGTCATCCTGGTAATGGTGTACATTCCGCCTCTGGCCAAATTCAGACAGGCACTGAAGGAGCTGAGCACTGTGATCAGCAGTCACAGAATAGCGCATCCGGATGTCTACCCTATCTTTGTGGAGGATTTCACCGGGGTGGCTTGAAGAAGTTTCTGAACGACTTCCATCAACATATCACCTGTGGAACCAAAGGAGCCAACTCACTTGACCACTGTTATACCACCATCTAGAACACTTACCATGCCTTCCCATGCCCACATGTTGCCAACTACAATCGCCTGGCTGTACTTCTACTCCCAGAGACTAAAGATCACAGCACCAGTGGTGACGACCAAGAAGGTATGGTCAAAGGAAGTGGAAGAGTGATTACAGGATGGCTTTGAGTCAGTGGACTGGACAACATTAATGGATTCATCTTCGAATCTGAATGAGTATGCTACTATCATCAGCAGCTTCATCAAGAGCAGTATGTTATGTTTTTCTTTATATATGAAATTCAATAAAAAGATTGAAAAAGAAAGAAAGAAAGAACAATATGGATAGGTGTGAGCCTTTGAGAACATACTGGACATACCTAAACCAAAAGCAACAGATGAACCAGGAGATTCATGGTCCACTGAGGGCTGGATCTGTGGCATTCAGCACCGGTGATCCAGAACTATACAAGAAATCTGGGTACCACCATATTAAGGTGGTAAGTAGGTCATATTAAGAGCAAAAAAACAATTCCGATTGAAGTTGGAGACAGAATCGGATACACGTCAGCTCTGGCATGGCTGCGGGCCGTTACTTCCTACAAAGCGTAACCTAACAACCTTCATGAATGGCCTAGATGAGCTTAATGACTTTTATGCAGGCTTTGAACTGAAAAGTAAAACTACACCTGTACCAATCCCTGTAGCATCTGGTGACCCTGTAATCTCTGTCTCAAAGGCCGACAACAAAACATATTTCAAGAGGGTGAACCTTTGCAAGGTGTCGGGCCCCGACGGTGATCTGGTAGGGCACCGAAAAACTGTGCCAACCAACTGGCAGGAGTGTTTAAGGACATCTTCAATCTCTCACTACTGTAGTTGAAGGCTTCCATCTGCTTCAAAAAAGCAATAATCATGCCAGTGCCCAGGTCTGAGCTGCCTCAATGACTATTAACCAGTTGTACTCACATCTGCTGTGAGAAAGTGCTTTGAGAGTTTGGTCATGGCCAGAATCAACTCCTGCATAAGCAAAGATTTGACCTACAGCAATTTGCCTTTTCCCACAGTAGGTCTACAACTGATGCAATCTCACTGGCTCTCCACTCAGCCTTGGATCATCTGGACAGTAGCAATACCTACATCAGTCTGCTGTTTATTGATTAGAGCTCAGTCTTCAACTCAACTAGACTGTCAGTCCTAATCAACAAGCTTCAAAAACCGTGTATCTGTACCTCCGCCTGCAACTGGATCCTTGAGTTCCTCATCGGGAAGTCAGTGTGGATTGGAAATAGCATCTGCTTCTCACAGACAATCAACATAGGAGCACCTCAAGGATGCGTACCTGGCCCATTGCTCTACTCTTTCTACATTCATGACCGTGTTGCTGAGATCAGCTCAAACAGCAGCCATAAATTCACCGATGGCATAACTGTTTTTGGCAGAATCTCAGATGGTGGCGAGGAGACATATGGGAGTGAGGTAGATTGGTTGGTTAAGTGGTGTCACAAGAAACAACAAGGCATTCAGCATCAATGAGACCAAGGAATTGATTGTGGACTTCAGGAAGGAGAAATCTGAGAACACCCAGCAGTTTTTCAAAATGTATAATTTATACATTCTTTGGTAACAAATGGGCTTTCAATCTTTTTGAGGGGTCAGCTGCTTCAAGTTCCTGGGTGTTGACATCTCTGAAGATGCATCCTGGACCTAACATATTGATGTAATTATGAAGAAGTCAATCCAATGTCTATATTTCATTCGGAGTTTGGGGAGATTTGGTAATCAGCAGAGACTTGAGCAAATTTCTACAGATATACTGTTGAGAGCATTCTGACTGGTTGCATTACTGTCTGGCATGGAGGTCCAATGCACAGGGCTGGAAAAAGCTACAGAGGATTGTAAACTCAGCCAGCTCAATCATGGGCACTAGCCTCCCCAACACCGAAGACGTCTTCAAAAAGCAATGCCTCAAGAAGGTGGCATCTATCATGAGGGACCCTCGCCACCCAGGATATACCCTCTTCTCATTACAACACCATGAAGGAGGTACAGGAGCCTGAAAATGCGCACTCAACCTTTTAGGAACAGCTTCTTCCCCTGCACCATCAGGCACCTGAATGGTCCATCAACCCATGAACCCACTATTTTACTCACTTTTTGACAAGAGCCAGCATAATCGGTTGGTAAGGAAGTTTAGAGCGCACACGAACCCAGGGTGAGCAGGCTAGATACAAAATTGGCTTGGTGATAGGAAACAGAGGATAGTAGTGAAGGGTTCTTCAGACTAGAGGCCTGACCTACTAGGGACTATTACACATTACACATTACATACACATTACTAGAAGCCTGCAATGTGCTGAAAGGATAAGTGCTAGATCCTTTGTTGTTCGTCATAGGCTGCAATGATTTGGATTAGATGGCAGGAAGGTGAGTTAGTGTAGACCAAGAAAACGTACTGCTGGAGGAACTCCGTGGTTCGAGCAGGGTTCCATGGATGCAAACAGATGGTCAATGTTTTGGGTCATAATCCTGAGTTCTGATCCAGCATCTGCCATCTCTCATGTCTCCTTAGATTTGCAGATGATACAAGAATTAGTGATGCACTGAAAAGTGAATAGTGCTGTCTAAGGTTACAACAAGATCTAGATGAACTAGGAAAATGGACAATAGCAAATGGAATTCCAATTGATGAAGTGCAAAATGATACATTTTGGAAATTGTAATTGCAAAAGACATGCGCAGTGAATGGCAGGTCACTGGGCTGTGCGACTGAACAGTGATACTTAGAGGAACATAGTTCCCTGAAAACACCAACACACGTTGACAGCATGTGAAGGTGCACAACATTCTTATTTTTTTGATTTTTTTTTCTAAAATACAGTGGATTCCAATTAACTGGGCCATCGGTTAATATGGGCAGCTGTTTATTTGGGACATCTCTTAAATGAACAAGGTAATCAAGAAAATTGCTGTGAGTTTTTTTATTGATTTGGGACACTATACTGGTTAACAGGGACAGGACAGGGTCTAACAAGCATCAGTCACATACATTTGTGTGGCCATTAGACGCTACACCATGCTTAGTGCCAGCAGTTTTTAAATAGCGACAGTTGAGTGAGCTTGTGTTTAAAAAGCAGTGTTTTTGTTGCTGATAGTTGGCAAGAAATAAACAGTATGATGATTCAAAACTGTCTTGCTCACTGTGGTTTCAATCATTCAGCCTTGGAGATGCCAGAACTACAAAGAAGTTGAAGGTATCAACAAGCTTCCTGAATTACAATCAAAATGAAGATTTAGGGGATGCAATCATTGAAAGCATTGAACGAAGACAGTCCATTATCTGCACTAGGTGCCTGCGCTGATTTTGTTCATTGCATTCATTGAATGAATTCCTCAGTCAATAACTAATGAGGAACAAATACATATATAGTATTATTGGTAGTGTAATATTAAGTACATTATTTGTTACTCAGTTTGTCTTTTTAACTATTTCCATGAAACTTTGACTAATTGGGGCGGCCACTTAATTGAGCTAAAATTTACTGGTCCCACTGAGTCCCAGTTAACAGGGATCCTGTGTATTTTCATTGTAATTTTTAGTAATTATTACACTGCCCTGCTGCTACAAAGCAACAAATTTCATGACATATGCCAGTGTTAATAAAACTGATTCTGATTCTAGTTCTGAATGTTTATTCGATAAATAGTAACGATGAAGGAGAAGACCTGATCACTGTGTTGTTTGTGGGACCTTAGTAAGTGCAACATGGCTGCTTCATTTCCCAAAATTGTGACTACTCTTCAAAAGGTGGATGTTTACCTTAGAGGAAAGTGTTGTTAATAATGACATCAATTTCATTCATGCCTAATAAACCTCAACATTCACACTGAGGCCCTGAGCTCCTACTCTTTGTTAGGTTCTGATTTTCATTATTCATCGATGTAAGAATGGGTATCATTAACTTAAGTTTGGGAAGAGTAGAGTAAAAACAATGTCAGATTTGAAGTTATTGCTCCAGTAAAATATCCACGTTCAAGCAAAACTTCACAGTTAATTATGAGCAGTTCAAACTCTTCACTTCCCCAGTTATTTTTGTAGTAGATCAACGTACAACAAAGGACAATGTTTTGTTCTGCAAATATCTGTTGCCCAGGAGGAATTTAACTGACATTGTGCCACTATGTTTGATGGATTGCAGTGCAAAGCCACGTTACTTTATCTGTTTCTGCTCAGGGAGAGTACTTTGTCCTTCTTCAGATAAAGATTAACATTACTGATCCTAACCCATATGGCTTTTTGGAATGTAGAAAGAAACTGAGCACCCAGAGTAAATCTCAGTGGTCGTGGGGCTAATGCATTAGCGCCTTACGGACAGTGGTGGGAATTGAATCCAAATCACTGACGCAGTACATTAACCATGATGCTACATGCTGCCCTCAGTAATAAGATATGAGTCAGAGCACAGGAATGAGATAAAGTTCCTACTGACATGGTATTATGACAACAATCCTTCCCTCAATGACAGCAAAACAAAAGAGCTGGTCATTGACTTTAAGGAATAGGGGGCAGTGCTTCGTAGGCATCTTCCTGTTTACAATGATGGTTCTGAGGTCAAGAGACTATAAGGCCATAAGATACAGGAGCATAATTAGGCCATCTGGCCCATCGCGTCTGCTCCACCATTTCATCATGGCTGGTCCAAAGAGGGTAGAGAGCTTCATGGTCCTAGGGATAAACACCACCATTAACCTGTCTTGGTGTAACAACATAGCCACAAAAACTCACCAACACCTCTACTTTCTCAAAAGGCTAGAGAAATTGGATATGCCCCCTTTGACCTGCACCTATTTTTAACAACCCCTTGTACCCAGATACATCACAGAGGTACGGCAACCTCTCTGCCTCTGGCCACAAGAAACTGCAGAAAGTTGACAAAACAGCTCAGCACATTATGGAAACCAACCTCTCGTCCATGAACTCTCTCTGCACTTCTCTCTGCTTTGATAAAGCAGCCAACATAATCAAAGCCCCATGCACCTTGAACATTCTCTTTCCTCTCCATCTCTTCAGGCAGAAGAGACAAAAGCCCCACCAAGCTCAAGGACATACTTTATCCCACTACTATAAGACTATTCAATGCTGTTACTACTATTACAGATACTAATCTCTAGTTCAGGCATGGGCAAACTACGGCCCGCGGGCCATATGCGGCCCGTTAAGCTTTTTAATCCGGCCCGCAGAACTTGATGAAATTATATTAATAAACCTTGTTAACGTTTTTTCCCCGCAATTCTGGCGTCTTCCCAATAGATGACGCACTCTATATACATTGACCTTTGTTGAGGTGCAGCGTATTACTCCACATTTGCGCTTTGCTTTGTGACCTTGTGGCGACCCATTTCCTGGCTCATCCGAACCAGCTCACAATTAGCCAGCGTTCCAGCTAAGGGAGATAGCCTGCGGGGATTTGCGAGCACAGAGCTCCGCATATTGGCGCGCACTCACTGTTCTGTCATTGTGCGGGTCGTTATTGAGTTTTGGCACAGGGGACAATTGAATAAGAAGGAGCAGGACAAGTAGACCTGCATCTCCTACCATTTTTGAAATAAAGACAGTCAGGAGGAGAGTGATGATGATAATATCTTGAAGGATAACAGAATTTTCAGTGCTTTAAAATAATAACTGTTACTATTAAAAAAAGCTGTATTTTATTCATTTAATTTTCAGTGTTTTAAAAGACATTTCAATAAATAGCTAAATACCATGGGACTTCAAAGACAGATATTTTGTTGTAATGCATTTGTTCATTTTCAATTGAAATTAAAGCACATGTTTTCTACATATCCCATGATATTTTATTTTCTCTTATGAGGTGTATTACCAAAACATTCCATCCATCTGCTCCTGGTCGGGTCCCCCTGTCAAATTTTAGAACCCTTTGTGGCCCTCAAGTCAAAAAGTTTGCCCACCCCTGCTCTAGTTTGATAAAATAAACACGTGATACCATAGTCTACCTCATTATGACCTTATTCTCTACCTGCACTGCACTTTCTTGTACCTGCAACACTTTATTCTACACATTTTTATTCTTTTATCTTGTACAGCCTCAATGCACTGTACTAATGAATTGATCTGTATGCACAGTATGCAAGGTTTTCACAGTAGCTTTGCATGGGTGACAATAAATTTACCAATTTAGCCATAGTGGTTAGCACTAAGTTTTACAGTACCAGTGACCCAGGTTCAATTTCCTCCCCTGTCTGTTAGGAGAGTGGGAGAGTCTAGGACACAGAAAAGAGGCGTGACCTTTTAAAATAGAAATGAGGAGGAACTTCTTTAGTCAGAGAGTGGTGAATCTGTGGAAATCATTGCCACAGGTGGCTGTGAAGGCCAAATCTTTACGTATATTTAAGGCAGAGGCTGATAGATTCTTAATTGGTCCAGGTATAAGGGGATACAAGGGAAGGTACGCAGTTAAGGCTGACAGGAAGAATAAAGCAGCCATGATGAAATGGCAGAGCAGACTGCTCTAATTCTGCTCCTATATCATATGGTCTTACGATTATGGTTCTCCCCGAGACCGCATGGGTTTCCTTCCACAGTCCAAAGGTATAATGGTTGATGTTAAATGGTCATTGTATATTGTCCCATGATCTGGCTAGGGTTAGACTGGGGGTTACCAGCTGGCTCAGCTCAAAAGGTCGGAAGGGCCTATCTGCACCGTATCGCAATAAGGAAATAAATATATAAATAAAAGTCAATGGAGTGAACCAGTAATAAATAGTAAGTTCTCTTCACTGTACGACAGAATGAATTAGTCTGGAGAACTTTGGGTTTTTAATAACAAACCCATGAATTGGATGACTGTTGGGCAAGTCCACAATTTATATCTGTTATAAGTTCCATTATACAAATTTTTGTTGGTGTCATTGGCCTCACTATCAGGGGATTGTTACATCAATGCTATAATAATGAGATTGTTTTATCTTAATTCTTCAGCCAAAGCAGTAAAAGACTGTGGTAAAACTATTAATTAAAACTCACATTTGGGTGTATGGCATGTGTAGAATGGTCCTACTACAAAGTAATTTGCAGCTAGTTATAGAGTCGCAAAGAAGTAAAGCACAGAAACAGAACCTTTGGCCCATCTGGTCCATGCTAAAGTATGGTTCTGCATAGTCCCATCAACTTGCACCTGGATCATAACCCTCCATACCCCTCCCAGTCATGTACCTGTCTAAATTTCCCTTAAATGTTTAAATCAAATGCTCATCTATCACTTTCACTGGCAGCTCATTCTACACTCTCACCACCCTCTGAGTGAAGAAGTTCCCCTCAGGCTCCCCTTAAACACTTTCACCTTTCAGCCTTAACCCATGACCTCTAGTTCTAGTCTCATCTAACTTCTCTCTCTTGTGCCTTCTTGACCCAAGTCCTGAATCATGGAACCACTCCTATAGTTCAAATTACTGCCTATTTGCATTTACCCTATCTATATCCCTCAGAAGTGGTTGAATTTATAACTGAGTATATAAACATTTAACCTATTGTGTAATTACATACACTTTAATTAGAGTACATAAAAGCATTTTTACATCTATGTAACATTGTAGTGCAGTCTCCACTGTTTAGTTGAGTTATTGCATTTATCCATTTAGTTGAGTTATTGCATTTATCCATGTCTAATCACCTATGTTTGCAGCAGCGTAAAGAAACCCACAGCATTACAAAGCTGAACTATAAGTTAAAAAAGTGAAAGGTGTTTGAAAACACTTAATAACTCATTAATCTCTGAAAGTAAGTATTTAAAAGTAATTCTGACATTTAAAAGGGAAGTAAAATATTTTGAACATTGTTTCTGAAGATGTTAGAAAAGTTAGTGACACTTTTAAATAGATTTCCCCTCTTAACAGAGCTGTTAAGCACCCAATTCTTGAGTATAATATCAACAAGTCAAATTTTGCCCATCTTATATTGCTCATCATGAGTATATTTAAAGTGGAGGTTGATAGGTTCTTCATTGGTAAGCGTGTCAAAGGAAGAAGGCAAGAGAATGAGATTGAGAGGGATAATAAATTAGCCATGATGGAGTAGCAGAACAGGCTTGATGAACTGAATGACCTAATTCTGCTCCTATGTCATGCTCTTACATACTAGTGTACATCTCTACAACTATTAGCAATACAAACTTCAACTTCGGCTTCATAACTGGACATACGTGAGGTTATGGTAGAACAAAGGGCTCTCCGGAAAACTCTGGACAATGTTTCTCACTCTCTGCATGCTACCTTGGCTGAACAGAGGAGCACTTTTAGTAATAGACTAAAGCAACCGCACTGCTCCAAAGAGTGCTATATGAGATCATTCTTACCCTTGGCTATTAGGTTTTATAACAAGTCAGCCTGTAGCTGGAGAAGTGATGACCTCCTCCCGTTAGGCTGTTACTAACTTCTGTTTACTAGAGCTCTGTTTAAGTTCTTTTTAGCTCTGTTTACCAGACCCTGCAATCGCAAACACCCTTTGAAACACTGTGCAATTCTACCATCACTTCTTATCTGAATGGTGTGAATGTGCACTTGTTACTGTAAATTATGACGGTAATTCTTGCACTACCACCTCATCAGTGTGAACTTGTAAATCTTGTAAACTTTGACTTATAAATCTTATACATCTTGTTTTTAAGGTAACTTATTTTTATTCTTCTTTACTTCTCTTCTAATATTTGTATACCTGTTGTAATACAACTGTGACACTGAAATTTCCTTTGGGATTAATAAAGTATCTATCTATTTTGCACAAGTCCAGAGCACTGAAATCAGTTACAGATTCTCTTGTATTATTCTAGCTGATCCCTAATTGCAATTTGTATTCCTAATTATTGTTCAGATGTACAGTAGTTATGTAAGACCAGAAGACATAAGAGCAGAATTAGGCAATTTGGCTCATTGAGTCTGCTCTGCCATTTCATTGTGGCTGACTTATTACTCCTCTCAAGTGTCTGGCTAATAGGCAAGTGGAACCAGGTGGTGGAAATATCAAAAGCGAGTGATAGCAAGCAGGGGATGGTTGTGGGAGGAGGGAGGGGGAACTCAAGGTGATTGTGTTGTAGACCACCCAGGCAAAATGTGAGGTGTTACTCTTCTAGTTAGCATTTGGCTTTACTCTGGAAGCAGCCACCTCCTCTGCATGCTTACATTCCTGATGCAGCATCTCCATCCAAAACTTCAGCTGTTGCTTTGCCGCCTCAGGTGCATTGATACCCTCTGTTAGGTTTGTTTTGTGCCCAACAATCGATCAATTTTCTGTTCATTTTGGAGGAGATCATTGGTGTAGGATCCTCTCCAGTAGCCCTCAGTTCTGGTAAACCACAGCCTCTGCTAGGGTTTGTCCCAACATTGACCCAAATCCTGAATCATGGAACCACTCCTATAGTTCAAATGAATGCCTGTTTGCATCTTGTGTTCTCAGTCCCCTTCCTCTTGGGAGTTATGGGCATGTACCAGCTAAACTCCTTAACTTCTGGCTCTCATCTTCTCCATAACAACAATTTGGATGTGAATGTATAAGGCATGATTTATAAGTTCTGTGGCTCTGTCACAGACTGTAGTGGAGGCCAAGTCCATGGGTATACTTAAGGCGGAAGTTGATAGTTTACTGATCAGTAAGAGCATGAAAGGATATAGCGAGAAGGCTGGTGTATGGGGTTGATTGGGATCCAGAATCAACCATGGTGGAATAGTGGGACAGACTCAATGGGCTGAATGGCCTAATTCTGCCCCTATGTCCTATGGTCTTAAGTTGCTAAAAATGGTGGTGGTGTATGTAGTAAAGAAGGTTATCAAAAATTACTGCAGTTTCTTGAAGGGTGCTCAATTTGTAATTGGTGCACCTGAGTAGATCCTAAAGACCTTTTTCTATGTTGTGTTACTCAATATCTCTAAGTAGTTCTCCAGAGCCAGAGCTTCTACAATCTCTGCAAAGACTCTATTTTCACAATCTTCCAGGATCTGGTCAATGAAGCGGTCTTACAGTATCTCCCATCTGAAACGAATTTAATGTTATGTAATGTAATGTTAAAATTATATAAGGCATTAGTGAGGCCAAATTTGGAGTATTGTGTACAGTTCTGATCAGTGAGTTACAGGAAAGAAGTCAACAAGTTACAGAGAGTACAGAGGAGATTTACTAGAATGTTACCTGGGTTTCAGCACCTAAGTCACAGAGAAAGGTTGAACAAGTTAGGTCTTTATTCTTTGGAGCGTAGAAGGTTGAGGGGGAATTTGATAATGGTATTTAAAATTATGAGGGTGATAGATAGAGTTGACGTAGATAGGCTTTTTCCATTGAGAGTAGGGGAGATTCAAACAAGAGGACATGAGTTGAGAGTTAAGGGGCAAAAGTTTAGGGGTAACACGAGGGGGAATTTCTTTACTTGGAGAGTGGTAGCTGTGTGGAATGAGCTTCCAGTAGAAGTGGTAGAGGTAGGTTCGATATTGTCATTTAAAAAAAATTGGATAGGTATATGGACAGGAAAGGAATGGAAGGTAATGGGCTGCGTGCAGGTCAGTGGGACTAGGTGAGAGTAAGTGTTCGGCACGGACTAGAAGGGCCGAGATGGCCTGTTTCCGTGCTGTAATTGATAAACCTGTCATGCCTCACCAGGTTTTGTAGGTGCATCAGAGAAAGCATCGTGTCCAGAAGCCTCAGAGCTTGGTATGACAAATGCTCTCGGCAAGCCTGCAAGAAACGACAGAGAACTGCAGACACAGCTTAGCACATCATAAATTCCAGCCTCCTCTCCACAGACTTTGACTACACTGCTTGCTAGAGTGGCCTTCATAACCAAAGCTTCTTTCCACCCTGGACAATCTCTCCCTCCCACCTCTTATGAAAAAGGAGACACAAAAGCCTAGAACCATGTACATCCAGGCTCAAGAAAGGTTATTCAATGCTCCTCTTGAATGATAAGATAGACTCCTGACTCACTTTCTACCTCGTCATGGCCTTCCACTTCATTGTCTGCCTGCGCTGCATCTTCTCTGTAATTGTACTGCTATATTCAGAATCAGAAACAGATTCAAGTTTATTATCACTGTCTAATATGGTGTGAAATTTGTTCTGTGGCAGAGGTATAATGCAAAGACATAAAATTACTATAAATTACAAAATAAGTAAGCAGTGTAAAAGAAAGGAATAATGAGGCAGTGTTCATGAGTTCATGGACCATTTAGAAATCTGATGGTGGACGGAAGAAGCAATAAGCATTGGTCTTCAAGCCACCCATCTCCTCCTTGATGGTAGAGAGTACGTCTCAGAGAGTCCTTAATAACAGATTCTGCCATTTTGAAGCACTGCTTCTGAAGATACTCTTGATGTTGGGGAAGGTTGTTTCTGTAATGGAAATGGTTGAGTCTAGAAATCAGTGCAACCCCTTGTGATTCTGTGCATTGGAGCCTCCATACCAGAGTCAGAATGCTCTCTGCTGTATATCTATGGACATTTGCAAGAGTCTTTGGTGACATACCAACTCCTCAAACTCCTAATGAAGAAGAGCCACTGGTGTGCCCTCTCTGTGATTGCAGCAATATGTTGTGCCCAGGCCAGATCCCCTGAGATATGGACTCCCAGGAACTTAAAGCTGCTCAGCGTTTCCAGTGACTCCTCAATGAAGACTTGTGCGTGTCCTTCTGAATGCCCCTTCCAGGTCTTGTTGACATTGAATGGGATGCAGTTGCGGCACTGTTCAATCAGTCAGTCTATCTCACTTCTGCAGGCTTCCTCGTTGCCATCTGGGATTGTACCAACAGTGGTATCATCCGTGAATTTATAAATTCTATCTGAGTGCTTAGCCTCTCACTCGTGAGGATAGAGAGAGTAGAGCAGTAAGCTAAGCCTGTATCCGTGAGGTGTGCACCTGCGTTGATCGTCAACGTGATTCTGAAAACTGTTTTTGCTTTTCACTTTTGCTGCGTCGATGTACTAATGTGCTGAAATAATTTGTATGGAGAGCATACAAAACAAAGTCTTCCATTGTACCTCATTACTCATGACAATAATAAACAAATTAAATTACACATCGCTTTGAGATAATGCGGACTCCATAATGCAGAAGTTCAAATGCCACAAAAATGATGACCCATTAATGCTATATCTCCTCAGTGATTTCCACATCTGCTCCTAGGCTACCTGTCCAGCAGCTCACTCAACTGGACAACGCCAGCACCAAATGCTCACACCAGCCTCTCACTTCTCTCCAGTCCTAGCACTAGCAGCAACGTTGCCTTTGCCTTCTCATACGTTGCCACGTTTCTCAGCCTTGCCACCAAAACAATGCTTTGCTGCTTTGGAAACGTTCCCATTCATCCCAATCACTGAAAAGGCAGCTTAATCCACACACATTTTGAGCTCAACAGCTGGAAGGACCAGCTGTGGTCCAAAGGGTCTGTTAGTGGTCTGTGGTCCATGACAATATATAGCAAGAGCAGGGTGCCAAAGAAAGAAAGTTGAACTGACTTCTCCAGCCAGGTAGCTGGTGAAAAAAAATGCAGATGTGAAAATACCTCACTCTTTTCTGCAACATTTCTAAAAGTTTGCATGACTCTCTAAACCACCACCATTGCCAGCAACTGAGGAACCAAGCGGAAGATGTCCAGAAAAACCTGTTTTGGAGTGCAATAAGTTTAAAGAGGTGCAACTACTCACATGATCTGTTAGCCAGCAAATCTGCCTCTGCATCGCTTTTGCCTGAATCCTCGTTAGCCAGTTTGAACACAGACTGACCACCAGAGAGCCTGGTGTCAAAGATTTAAGGATTACACCTTTCTGCCAATCACTCTGGACTGACTTCACTTTCAAAAGTCATCCCTGTTCAGACACACTGAACTTGCAGTTCTCAAAAGTCTTTGACGAATCCCTTTAGTTATTCCGACATGTGCTCATATGCAGACATGGTCAAGAGGCTGAGTTGTTGTTCAGATCAAGCATCAGAAGTGACTTTGACTGTGGAATGATTGTGGTTTGGATCTCAGAAGCCTAGGACTTTTCTTGGACAACAGTCTCCAGAGTTTATGGAGTGCAAAAACAAAAAAAAAGTAATCTCCAGTGAGTGGCAGTTCTGTGGACAAAAACACCTTGTTGATGAGAGAGGTCAGGGGAGAATGGCCAGACTGGTTCAAGCTGACAGGAACGTGACAGTGACTCAAATAACCATGTATTACAACAGTGGTGTGCAGAAGAGCATCTCTGAACAACACATCAAAGCTTGAAGTGTAAACGCAAGAAATTCTAGAGATGCTGGAAATCCAAAGCAACACCAAGAAAATGCTGGAGGAACTCAGCAGATCAGTCGGCATCTATGGAAATGAATAAACAGTTGATATTTCAGACTGAGACCCTACTTCAGGACTGGAACGGAAGGAAGAAGACACCAGAATAAAAAAGATGTGGGGCAAGGAAGGAGGATAGCTAGAAGGTAATAGGTGAAGCTCGGTGAGTGGGAAAGGTGAAGAGCAGAAGAGGAAGGAATCTGATGGGAGAGGAGAGTGGACCATGGGGGAAAGGGAAGAAGGAGCGACAGGTGTGAAGAGGTAAGAGGCCAGTGTTGTGGACGGAAGAGGGAAGAGAGAGGGAAAGGATTTTACTGATAGGAGAAATTAACGTTCAGGCCATCAGGTTGGAGGCTACCCAGACGGGAATATGAGGCATTGCTCCTCCACCCTGTGGGCGGCCTCATCATGGCGCAAGAGAAGACCATTCCCACATATAGCAATGGGAATTGGAATAGGAATTAAAATGGTTGTACACTGATAAAAAAAAACGAAGTGGAAGGGCTACAGCAGCAGAAGACCAAAAAACATACACACTGTATTGAGTACACTGAGTGTAAATGAATAGCGTGCGGTAATATAATGAACAGAATTCCTTTAATGATGGGAGCATGTCCCAACTAAATAGCAGTGTCTGACAGTTAAAAAATCTTTAACACTCTATTCTTAAAAAGTATTTTCCGCTTATACCTGCTACAAAATATTGACATTTTTGCATGCCAACGACTCTAAAAATGTTTCGAAAAGCATTAATTATTGAGACAGCTTGAGTTGTGGAGTGTCTACTGAATTGGAGACAGACCATGTGGGTGAGTTATATTTAAAAAAAAAGTCCCCGAAGAAAAGTGTAATCAGGATCGGAACTTTAGTCAGAAAACGAAACAGAAATCATTATGTAAGATAATTTCCTGTCAAACGTGGTCTGTGCACACGTTTGCTTTTACCCTTGTTTTACGCTACCATGGCTACAAAAACAAGACAGCAAATGACAGGAAACTACCGTTGTGTGTTTTATTTCTTTAATCCAGTCAATAGGTTTTGCTAGACCATTTTAATCCAGTCTATAGGTTTTGCTAGACCATTTTAATCCAGTCTATAGGTTTTGCTAGAACACTTAAGTCTGCAACTGTGGTATTATGTTTAAATATGTGGATTGGATATTACAGTCAGGAAAATAAAGCTGAGGCATGAGTGGAAAGCGGAGAGGGATGTGCTGCCGAGATTCCGGCCAGACGCTAACTTCTGGAGGGTGGGTAGCGTGGCGGTGTAGTTGTGGTGAGAACACTCTCATTGTGTGGGTCTCCCACACTTGAAACCCGGCGGAGGCGCGTTCAGAACCGTACGACTTCTCTCCACAACTTTTTAAGACCGGAAACGGCGAGTTTATCGTAAGGAGCAACGCCTCTAACCTAGGAGAGCTCTCTTCCTCCATCCCCACCCCTCCTCTTTTCGCTCTGCGTGTGTGCATTACTGATTCCAGCCTTTCGTTCATTATACAGTCCAAATGAAAGGGCAGAAAGTGGGAAGTCTCAGGTCGCAGGGACGAAGAACTGCCAGGAAGTCCACAAAGAGGAAATAATTTATTTCTGGGGGAAAGAATGAGAGTGTGGCTGACGAACAGCACTTGATGAAGTGGCAGGACGACATGTGTTGGCTGCGTTTTGGGACAGTGGCGGGCTTTCAGATAGTTGGACGTGCCGGAGTTTTGATGATATTTTCAGTCCTGTAATCCTGCTGATATGCTTTTGCCCCTCACTGCTGGTGATAATTGTATCTGGATGCCTTGCTTACACGTTGGATCTTGCAACCTTGTGAGCGATAGTTCTTTGCGATCTTGGTGATAGTTCCGCACATACTACAGCCAGTAACATTTACGCACCTTGCAATATTAGTGCTTTCTGATTTTGGTTGGTGATTGATTATTTGCTTTGCAACTTTTTTTTGTTGTTGCACGCTTTGCCTTCTTGGTAGCTGCTTATTTGCATTTTTGGTGGTGGTTTCAATTCTTGCGGTTTGGTGCATGAGTTTATCTGTACTGCTGGCGGTCAAGGTGGCGGGAGGGTGGAGTGGCGGTGCAGGGCTCACGATGGCCCAAGGAAGCATTTGGCGGGGATGTTGCAAGCTGTCTCGCAAGAGCAAGGTGTCGAAGACAGAAAGCCGGAGTGTCCGTTCCAACCTGTTGCAGGACAAGCCGGTGCGTCGACACGCCGACAACCGGCTTAAGACCACCAAGTACTCGCTGCTCTCCTTCCTCCCCAAGAACCTCTTTGAGCAGTTCCACCGTTTCGCCAACGTCTACTTCGTCTTCATCGCCCTGCTGAACTTTGTGCCTGTCGTCGGGGCGTTCCAGCCCGAGCTAGCCCTGGCTCCCGTAGTCTTCATCCTCGCAGTGACCGCATTCAAAGACCTGTGGGAGGACTACAGGAGGTACAGGTCCGACCAGGAGATCAATCACATGGACTGCCTCATCTACTGCAGGTACTTGTCTCAGCAAGAGAAAGCAGGTGTCCAAATCACTCTACAACATTGTGCTCACTTACAGCTTAGTGCAGGCCCTTCGGCCCACGATGTTGTGCCGACCCTTTAAACAAAGATCCATCAAACCCTTTGTTTCCACATAACTCTCGTTCTTACTGTCATTCCTTGTGTCTACCTAAATTTTTCTCAAATGCCCCTAAATGTATGTCTCTACCACCACTCATGGCAAGGTAGTCTACGCACCTCCCACTCTGTAAAGTACTTAACCCCTATAATTCGTCCATTCATCTTAAAAATATGCCCCGAGTGTAAGACTTAACTGCCCTGGGGCAAATGTCTCTAGTTATCCAGATGATCTATTCCATCATATCATCTTGTACATCTCTTCTCATCATCATTCAGTCCAAAGAGAAAAACCCTAGCTGGCTCAACCTATCTTCATAAAACATTCCCTCTCAATCTATGGAGCATCCTGGATCCATGTCTTCTCTGGACCGTTAATAGTACAGAAATTAATGCGGCTATAGAAAGAGAAGTGATCAAAAGTAGTTCTTGTTTAGAATTGAATGCATTCGAAAATGGCGAGTTTTAGATGTATAGGCTTTCTGAACTGAAATACCTTTAAAAATACAGGTACACCTTTGGGTACAAATACTGCACTGAGAACTAATACTTTTAAAAACACCTGTATTTCTAAAATAGGTATAATGTTGGAACATTATATATTATTATAATCATATATTTCTTACTATTTTTGAATACCTTTATTTCCAAAACAAGTGTAATAATAACGGTATTTTTTAAATAATTATTTTAAGTATCTGTATTTCTCAAGGAATATTATTCTGGAGTTACCTGTATTTCTAAAGGGGTGTGCTAATGACATACCTGTATTGCTAAAGGAATATTAACATGTCATTTCTGCTCTGGAAAGAAAGTCTGGCTATGCACTCAAAACTATCCATTTTATCGCCTTGTGCACCTCTATCAAGTCACCCGTCATTCTCCTTCACAGGATGAATGTATTGTATTCCTAAATCAGGTGAAAATTTGGAATATCAGTATTCCTAAGTAATATATAATTAAACACACTTTGGAAAGAATGGCGTTCAAAAGATTGCTTTAAAATTACAAGTGTTTCAAAATTGTACCTATTTTAAAAGTATAGACATTCCAGATTAATACTGCTTTAGAAATACAGATAATTCCATAATTAAACCTATTTTAACCATCCAGGTCTTTGAAAATAGTATAAAAATACCAGTGTTTCAAAATTATATGTTATTTAGGTATTGAAAATAGCGGAAAGTTGGGTTGCGTGGATTTCATTCTAAACCATTCCCAACTAACACTGGCTTAAAAATAGTTATGTTTTAGAAGTACAAGTATTCTCAAATGCTACTTCAGGTATCTAGATTTTGTTTGCATAATTAATCCTACTTTTGCAATATAAGTATTACAAAATGATGTTGAAATCTTGCAATTTTAAATCAGTTTTTTTCAAATATCCATATTTTCAAAAAAAAACAATTGATCTGGAATGGCTACATTGCAAAGGCAGAATTCCTTCAGAACATCTGTTTTTTAAAAAATAGATGAATTCTGAGATTACACTTGTTTCAAAGCTTTGGGTTTTCCAAAGTTATACTTCCTGTGAAAGTAAGGGCATTGCCAAGTTAGTTGCTGTTTAGGAATCTGGTTTTGCAGATTTGCAACAATATAGGAAATATATTTGTAAGGAATATGAGAAGTAATACTGCTTCAGAATTGCAGTTGTTCTAAAATAATATATCCTGAATATGTGTGTATTCAAAACTTCACAGCTGTTGTTGAAATGTGGTCATTCTGAAACTAATACTGTTTTAAGCATTCTACAACTTGGTAATTTAGGATTTGGAAATTAATACTAATAGAAAGAAATACTGTTCTTTCTCTGAGAACTTTATTTTGATGGATTTGGTGTAATGATGAAACATTTTTCATTTTGACTCCCTGCATATCAAGGGAGTAGTGAAAATATACATGTAGTATAATTAATAGCTTGATGGAAAAAGAAAGGCAGATATTTGAAAAATGATATGTTTGTAAAATATATGAGAGACAATAATTTTTATATTTAAGTTTGCAGACATTCAAAACAAACTTTATATGCTTATTTGTGCCTTAATATTGCAAGGATTTTGAGAGGTCTTTACCAAGCCATATTACTGCAGCTAGAAGAATATATTATTTCCTTGATGCCTCAAAACTGGGTTCAAGATCTGCATGTAACAGATGATTTTGTTACATGGCTATTTCAGTTTGTTTATAACCTTCACTAATTGCAAGTCCTGGGGGTGGAAATTAATCTTGAGTGCTATTTGAAACAACTGCTTATAAATGGCAGGAGCTGATATTACAAAGGAAATAAACATTAGGCTCTGTGTATAAATGACAGACGATCTTGTGCTACCAGTTCTGTACCTGTGCCAGTGGCAACATTCTGTCCCTTCGATGGTTCACTGCTGCTTCACGTCACAATGGGACCCTCGTCTACCTCAGTCATTTTTAACAAAGTGATTTGGTTGGTGTGCTTTAGACATAGCTTTATATGAGTAGGTTCAGAGGTTTCAGAAGTACATTTAATGTCAGAGAAATGTATACAATATACATCCAGAAATGCTTTTTTCTTCACAACCATCCACGGAAGCAGAGGAGTGCCCCGAAGAATGGACGACAGTTAAATGTTGGAACCCCAAAGTCTCCCCCCCCCCAGCTCCCCCATCCCGCGTCTAAGCAGCAGCAAGCAACAATACACCCTCCCCCCACCAGCAAAAAAAAGCATCGGCACCCGCCACTGAGCACTCGAGTGAGCAAAGCAACTGCAAAGACACAGACTTTCTAATAAGGGAGAAAGAGGTGTCTCCGTTTTCACGGTGAGCTGGGAGACATAACAAACAACTCGCTGATTTATGACGTTAAAAGTCCACCACATCACTTTTCTCGAGCTCTGCACCCAAAGATGACGAGTCTCTGGGCATGCAGCTGCAGATATGCCGGCTCCCCCTGATAACACACGGGCCTCTTGCCGTGACAGCGACCTTCGATCCACCGGTCTTCAGAACCTCGAGTTCCCAGCTTCCAAATCCGAGTCGGACTCTTAGGCCGAGCCTTTGGTGTGCCAAACAACAGCCAATCATGAAATCTCGAGAGCGGGCCCCATTCCCACAAAGAATCGCAGTTAGTGTGTAACTCCAGGTCAGGGTCTTCAAAAGAACCCTGAAAGGGAAAAGTAAAGAGATTAAAGATGGAAATAGAGCTGTTTCCGAAGATACAAGCAGAGGAGTGGCTGTTTAGCGCCATCATCACTCCACTCCACCTCCAGATCATCTTGTCAGTTAGATATGTCAGAGCAAGTTAGATATGGCCCTTTGTGGCTAAAGGGATCAGGGGGTATGGAGAGAAAGCAGGTACAGGGCTCTGAGTTGGATGATCATACTGAATGGTGGTGCAGGCTTGAAGGGCCGAATGGCCTACTCCTGCACCTATTTTCCATGTTTCTATGTTTCTATGTCATTTTAGTAAATGGATCAAAATGTATTGCAGGCTTTTCAAGGAAAGTTATTTGGATATAGGTTCTCTTTTTTTTCTAACTGCCAATTTTTCATAGATTTATACAGTCATACAACACAAATGAAGGCCCTTTGGCCCAACTTATGAATACAAACAGGGAGCCTACTTATGCTAATCATATTTGCCTGCTTTTGGCCTATATCTCCTTAAACCTTTCCTATTGATGTACCTGTCTAAATGACTTTTAAATATTGTAATTGTACCTCCATCTTGGCAGCTTCTGCATAGAATAAAGTAAGCCCTGAAGATCACCTTGAAACCCTTCCCCTTTCACTTTAACCTTATGCCTTCTGGTTTTAGATTCCCCTATCCTGTAAAAGGACTGTGACTACCTACCCTGCGTATGGTCTTCGCTCTATACTGGTCATGTCTCTTCTCCACTTTCAGCCCAGAGGCTGGGTTTTGGCCCAAAACATCAACAATTTCTTTCCTCCCACCATCCTGCTCAATCTGCCGGGTTTTTAGCACCTGGAAACCTATCAAATGTTGAAAGCCCTTGTTAGAGTGGTTGTGGAAAGGATGTTTCCTATGGCGGGGGGCATCCATTTAGAACGGAGTTGAAGAAGCATTTCTTCAGCCAGAAAGTGGTGAATCTGTGGAATTTGTTGCCACAGGCAGCTGTGGAGGCCAAGTCATTGGCTATACTTAAGGCAGAGGTTGATAAGATTCTTGATTAGTCAGAGCATTAGGGTTACGAGGAGAAGGCGGGAGATTGGGGCTTAGAGGGAAACAGATCAGCCATGATGGAATGGCACAGACTCAATGGGCCTGGTGGCCTAATTCTGCTCTTATATCTTACGGTTTCTTCCCGCAAATTATTACTGCACCATCTAGTTTAATCCCTCACTTCCTATAAAGTAGTGATGAGAAGTGCACAGGGTACTCCAAATGTGGCCTGATCGGTGATTTGTACAACTGTAACATGAGGTTCCAACTCCTAAGCTAAATTCCATCAGCCATTCTCTTGCATAATTCTCAGATAATCTAGGTCCTGTTGTAAACTTGGACAACCATATTCGCTGCTCAAATTTTGGTACTATCTGCAAACTTACTGAACATGACATCTTCAGCATCTTGTGTGTACAGTATACCACGAGTAATCTGCACTGATCCCTGCGGCATGCCATTGATTAGAGGTCTCCAGTCTGAAGAGCAACCCTCCACCACAAACACAAGAGATTGTGCAGGTGCTGGAAATCCAGAGTAACACACACAAAATGCTGGATGAACTCATCAGGTCAGGCAATGTCTATGGAGATGAATAAAGCATTGCCGGTTCAGCGTGAGACCTTTCATCATCTTTTGACCAGTCTCTCTCCCCCTCGCACGCTGCTTGCTGAAGGATGGTGCTGCAGTCTTGTGTATTGGGGGAGGCTTAATCAACGCAGTTTGTGCTCTGGACTCTAGTTCATGTGGTCTCTGGTTACTCCTTTGCTATTTTGAGCGATTTTGCACGGGGCAGGATGGCTCTGCGGCCTACGAATGGCACAGTACGAAATTGAACTAACCTGAACATTCTTAGACTGGTTCAATGAATTTGCGTTTTGATGTTTTATATTGTGTTTTATTTTTACTTGTATTTTGCCTTTTTGTGTGATTTGCTATTTTTTTTTTCGTGTTGAATGTTTGATGCTTGAATGGGGTCCATGGTGTTTATTCAGTTCATGGCTGTCTGTGGGAAGATGAACCTTAGGGTTGTATTTTGCATACATACTTTGATGACAAATGTACTTTGAGTCTTTGAATCGAGACCACAGCCATTTTTGCCTCCTACCACCCAGCCAATTTTGTTTCCAATTTTCTTGCTCTTCTTGGGTCTCAAGTATTTTCATCTTCCAGACCAGACTATCACACAAGACTCCGTCAAAGGCTTTGCTAAAAGTCCATGTAAGTAGGATCTACTGCCCCTGCCCTCATCAGTTCTCTTGGTCATCTCCTCAAAAGTCTGAATGAAAATTTGTGAGTCAAAATTTCTCATGAACAAAGCCATGCTAATTGTCTGATCACTCTGCAACTTTACAAATACAAACAAATTGGTCCCTCACAATCCCTTCCAGTGACTTTCTCACCATCTCACTGGCTGCAGTTCCATGATTTGTCCTTGCAACTCCTCTTAAGTAAAGGCACATTTTAGCTATCCAATTTTCTGCTACCTCACTTTAGGCTAAGGAAGATACAAATATCTCTGTTAAGGCTCCAGCAATCTCATCTCTTGCCTGTCACAAAATCTACAAAATTTATGGGGCTTTTGCTGGAAGTTGAGGACCTGTTTTAGAGGGAAAGGTTGAATAGGTTAAGATTTTATTCCCTGGGCTGTAGGAGAATGAGGGAAGACTTGATAGAGGTAAGCAAATTTATGAGGGGTATAAATAGTGTAAAGGCAAGCAGGCTTTTCCCAATGAGGTAGGATAAGGCAAGAAATAGGTCATGATTTAAGGGTGAAAGGTAAAATATTTAAGGTGAACTTCAATCAGAAGCTGGTTTGAAGTTGTCCATGGAAGTGGTGGATATAGGTTTGATTGCAACATTTAAAAGAAGTATAGACAAGTACACGGATGGGTGGGGTATGGAGGGCTGTGGTCAAGAGTGTTGGTCAGTGGGACCTGGCAGAATGATAGTTTGGCACAGACTAAGTGGTCTGTTTCTGCTATAGTGCTCTATGACACTTTCCAGGACTACTACTGGTCAGGCCACAGGGATTTTTTTCCTCCTTTATGTTCTTCAAGACCATCTAAACCCCCTCCTTCGAATTGTCAATATATTTCAGGATGCAAGTTTTTTTCTCTGAACTCACTAGCTTCTGTCATTTTTCACAGTGAGGGATACTCATTCAAAACCTCTATGGCTCCAAATGTAGATGACCACACTGATCTTTAATCGGACCTACTCGCTCTCTAGTTGCCTTAATATACTTGCAGAATCTCTTTGGATCCTCCTTTCTAATATCTGCCAGGCATATCTCAGGGCTCTTTTTCACTCTGAATTTTCTTCTCAAACGCACACTTTCATCTCCCTCCTCAAAGGATCTGTTTGATCCCAGCTGCCTATTCTTGACACATGCTTCCTTTTTCCAGAGCCTCAATATTAGTCATAAATAAGGGTTCCCTAATCCTTGCTCTGGACTTCAGCAGGAATATACTGGTTCTGAACTCTCCTGATCTCACTTGTAAAACCCTACTTGCCAGGTAGTCTATTGCTTGCTGACAGTTTCTCCTAATCAATTATTGGATGTTTCTGTCTCATGCCATCAAAATTAGCCCAATTGAAGACTTAAATTAATGGATTCATCCTACCTTATTTTCCATAACTATCTAATGTATACCAGGAAGACCAATATAGAGTAATGTGGAATTAACAAGGCATATTTTAATAGTTATTTTGTGCTGAAGTTTCACCGTTATTGTCCTGCTCCATCTGAATCGGCTCAAGAGGTTCAGTGGGTAGAGTTAGCACCTTGGCTGACCTAGAATTGGAAAAGCGAAGGTTTGTAGGTCTGAAAGAAGTCACAGAGGTGTTGTGGAGTTGGGCAGCAGCCCCGGAGAAAAGCAGATAATGTGAGTTAGGATGTAGGCAGAAGAATACCCAATGGGTTTGGGGTTTACTGTAGTAGAGAGAAGAGGAAAAGGGTTAACATGTGAAGAGCATTTGATATCTCTCGGTCTACTCACTGGAGTTTAGAAGAATGAGAGGTATTGCATTGAATCTTGTCAAATATTGAATAGCCTAGATAGAGTGGATATAGCAGGAGAGGAAGTCCAGGATTGGAGGGCACAACCTCAGAATACAAGGACGTCCCTTTCAAACAGGAATAAGGAGGAATTTCTTTAGCCAGAGGGTGATTAATCTGTGCATTTCATTGCAACAATCAGGCTGTACAGGCCAAGTCATTGGTTATACTTGAAATGGAGGTTGACAGATTCTTGATTAGTAAGTGTTTCAAAGGTTCTGGGGAGAATGTAGGAGAATGGAATTGAGAGGGATAATAAATCAACCATGATGGAATAGCGGAACAAACTCGATTGGTTGAATGGAGTAATTCCGATCCGATGTGTTACGGTTCCTGCGGTAACACTGTTTATAAAGTAGTCAAGGATACAACATAATAGAGTAGGTGATAGAGCTGCTTATTGCACACTCACCGGAGACCCCAGTTCCACCCTGTCCTCTGGCGCTTTCTTCTATTGGTCATTCCAGAAACTTCCATCGCGGTGTTCTGCAACATCACAGATTAGTATTGGTTTATTATTAGCACGTGTACTGAGATACAGCGAAAAGCTTTCTGTTCTGGATGCCATCACACATCGAGGTGGTCAGAAGAATGCAGGATGTGGAACCAGGGAGGTGCAGTTTATCAAGTGCAAAGGCCACAGTCAGGTAGATCGAAAGATCAAAAGTTCATCCTTTGGCACAAATGTGGTCCATTTGAGAGTCTGGTAACCATGGGGAAAAGAGCTGCCCTTGAGCCTGGTAGCACGTGCCTTCAGGCTTTTGTACGTTCTGCCCGATGAGGGAGGGGAAAACAGGCAATGACTGCGATGGGTGAGGTGCTCGACTATGTTGGCTGCTTTCCAGACAGTGGCAAGTGTACTTGGTGTCAATGGAGGGGATGCTGATTTGCATATTGCACTAATCTGTGTTCGCAAGTCTGTAGTTGCTTGTGGTTTTGGACAGAGCAGTTGCCACACCAAAATGCAACGCATTCAGATAGGATGCTTTCCCTGGTGCATCTGTTTCATCTAAATGTGCTATTCGCATGCATGGGAGGTGCACCATGAATCAGATAAATAACCCAATAACTAGTATAATGGCACATGTGATGGGACTGTACAGATTTTAATCTGTCCCCACCTGGCAAGGACTCTTACATCATTTGCATAGTGGTTGAATCCATTAACTTGCTGAAGGCCAGATGATTTGCTAGCTTGTTTCTGGGGAGGTTGAAGCTTGGTCAGTTTCTTTTCAGTTCTTCCTTCTGCAGGTGCCACACTGGGCTCTTTGCCCACTTATGCTTTGGTAGGGTTTGATTCAAGAAGGCAACAGCTTTCATCCCCAGGCATTGCTCAAAGCTGCGCCTGCCAGAAAGTTTATTTGAGTTTTTGAATGAAATAATAAAAAGCTTTTCAAGAACTCACAGCAAACAGAGCAGATGTCGCCCATATGGGATTCGGGGATCAGCTCCGTCATTCAGATGGTCAATCTGTACTTGCCTTGCCATTTTGGAGTGGTGGATGGTTGGGAGGGATTTGGAAGGGATATGATCCAGGTGCAGGTAGTTGGGACGAGGCAGAAGATCAGCCTGGCATGGACTAGATGAGTGAAAGTGTCTGTTTCTGTGCAGTAGTACTCTGTGACTATGACTGTCTGTGCTGTATTATTCAGTGACTTGAGAACACATAACACCAGGCTCACGGACAGCTTCTATCATAATCTGTTAATCAGACTCCTGAACAGACCTCTTGTCTGCTGAATATGAACACTTGATCTCCCAGTCTACCTTTACAAAGTATCTGTCTACCTTAACCTTCCTCTGTAACGATAGTACAATATTCTGCAATTTGTTTTACTTTTTATTACTTTGATGTGCTTCTGCATGGAATGATCAGTCTGGCTAGCGCACAAACAAAATCTTTTAGTCTATCTTGGTACATGTGATAATAAACCAGCACCAATATCGGGCAGAGAATTTCATGGCTTTATGATCCCATGAGGGAAGAAATACCTCCTAATCTAAGTGGAAGATCCCTCATTCTGAAGCTACAGCCTTGGATTCCCTCATGTGGTGAAATATCCTGTTAGCGCACCATCGCGATGAGAATTTTCAAATAACCCGTGGCTTAAAAATAGGAAATTAAATGGACTCCTTTAGAATGTAGTCCTTTCCCAGAAACGAGTGACTCTTTAGTGTAGAATGAACATCAGTCTGTTACATTATATACATGCAAGTATGATAGGAATAATTATGTGAACCAAAATACTTAACCGCCAATTAAATACTGGTTTAAGTAAGAAGTAAACTCAGTATCGTTTTTATTTTGTCAAAGATAGTGGTGTGCAGCTATAGAGGCCTGCTTAGAGAAATACTGCTTTTGTAAGCATAATGGTTTTTGGAGCATTTTGAGAAGGTGACATCAAATTGAGTCAAAGCATTGCTGTTGAGTGACAATGTCCTACTTGCTGCTTACCCACAAAGAAGGAAAGTTATCAATTCCAGACTTTAAGGGTAGAGGACACACTGAAAAGTGAAATGTGGTCAAGTGGTTAAGCTGCTCAGATTTCAAGCGAGGGCATATGGTTTCAAGATAAGGGCCGTTGATATAAAATGAAAGGGTGTAGGAATTTCTTTGCATAGTGGGTGGTGAATCGATGTGGTTCTCTACTCCACTGGGTTGTGGAGATGAAATCATTGTGGAATGGAACGGTAGCGTAATAATGCTTTACAGTGCCAGCGGCTCAGGTTTAATTCCAACCACTGTCTGTAAGGTGGTTGCATGTTCTCCCCATGATCGCATAGTTACCTCCAGGCATTCCCGTTTCCTGTCACACCCTAGAGATATACAGGTTAGTAGGTTAATTGGTCACTTTGTTGTATTTGGGCAGCGTGGGCTCATTGGTCTGGAAGGGCTTGTTAGAGTGATGTATCTTTAAATAAAAATGTGGTAACATGGTTAGAAGTATATGGTTTAAGTTGTGATAGATTTTTTTTTTTGAAAGTTTCGGGAGTTGAGGGTATTGAACCGGCACAGAGAAATAGAGCCATCACAGATCAACACGCAAAATACTGGAAGAACTTGGCAGGACAGGCAGCAGCTATGGAAGGAAATAAATAGTTGACATTTTGGGGCAAGACACTTCAAGGGTCTCAGTTTCAAGTGTCAACTGTTTATTCTTCTCCATAGCTGCTGCCTAACTTGCTGAGTTTCTCCAGCATTTTGTGTGTTGATCTGGATTTACAGCGTCTGCAGAATCTCTTGTGTTTATGACCAGCGCAGATCAGGAGTTTACTTTTACTTTCTTGTGATGTCCATTCATTGTAACACTTGACTTTTGAGAAGCTGCTCCTTTATGGTACTTTTACAAAATGGTACATCCTTCTCTGTTTATCGGGCCACGGATCCCTGACAAGGTATTGGCTTGACCACCTACTGCATGCAACATGAAGCAGAGACTTTGTGCTTCCGTGTGGCTGCCATTTCTGTAGACTGCAATAAAGTATTGTCCGAGCCTTGCCCTGCGATTTGCTTATTCGTGGGGGATAGGGATTGAACCCTAATCTTTCTTGCACACATATTGGTCTTCCTTCATCACTCTCCTTCCTTTTGAAACTTTCAATACTTATATGATGATGGATTTCTCTTGGTTATTTTTCAGAATGTTAGTATTGGGCAGTCAATATACATTATTATAAAATAATAGAAGGACAATGGCAAATGAAATTGAATTTTGACAACTGCTAAATATAGAAGGGGGAGGTAGAATTGCATGTAAAGTCTATCCAGGCTGTGCTCTCTTCCTGCCACTGCCATAGGGAAGGAGGTATATGTTCCTTAGGTCCCAAACCACCAGGTTCAGGAAAAATTATTACTTTTCAACCATCAGGCTCCTGAATCAATGCAGATAACCTCACTCACCTCAAAACTGAACTGATTGCACAACCTATAGATGCACCAGCAACCTTACAGCTCTTTGAGGAAGTAAAAACCAGGATAGATAAAGAAGAATCAGTGGATGTTATGTACTTGGATTTTTACACGGCCTTTGAAAAGGTGACACACATAAGGCTGCCTAACAGGATAGGAGTCCATTGTATTACAGAAAAGATGCTAGCACAGAAAGAGGATTGGCTGATTGGCCGGAGGCAAAGAGTGGGAATAAAGGGAACCTTTTCTGGTTGGCCGCTGATGACTAGTGGTGTTTTGCAGGAGCTGGTGTTGGGACAGCATCTTTTTATGTTACACAGTATGTCAGTGATTTGGATGACAGAATGGATGGCTTTGTGGGAAATACTAACTCTGGTGGAGAGGCAGGTAGTGTTGAGGAAGCAGTGAGGCTGTAGAAGGATTTAGGAAAATGAGGAGAATGGGGCAAAATGACAGATGGAGTATGGTGTTGGGAGGTGTATGGTCATGCATTTTGGTAAACGTAAACTATTTTCTAAATGGTGAGAAAATTCAAAAATCTAAGGTGCAGAGAAACTTTGCAAGTCCTCATGCAGGGTTGCCTAAAGGTTAACTTGAAGGTTGTGTTAGTGGTTGAGGAAGGTAAATGCACTGTTAACATTCATTTTGAGAGGACTAGAATATAGAAGCAAAAATATAAGGCTGAGGCTTTATAAAGCACTGGTGAGGCCTCATTTAGAGGACAGTATTGTGAACTGTTTTGGCCCCCTTATCTCAGAAAGGATGTGTTAATATTGGAAAAGGTTCAAAGAAGGTTCATGCAAATGATTCTGGGAATGAAAGAGTTTTCGTATGAGGAGCATTTGGTGGCTCTGGGCCTATACTCGCTGGAATTTAGAAAAATGAGGGGAGATCTTTTGAAACCTATTGAATGTTAAAAAGCCAAGATAACGTGAATATGGAGAGGATGTTTCCTATAGTTGGGGAGTCTAGGACCTATGGGCACAGACTCAGAGTAGAGGGACTTACATTTGGAACTGAGATGAAGAGGGACTTCTTCAGCCAGAGGTTGATGAATCAGTGGAATTCATTGCCTCAGCCAACTGTGGAGGCCAGGGTATTGGGTTGTATTTAAAGCAGAGGATCATAGGTTCTTGATCAGTCGGGGATTTGAAGGATATAGGGGAAAAAGCAGGAGAATGTAGTTAAGAAGGATAACAGATCAGCCATGATGAAATGGTGGACTGACTTGATAGGCCAAATGTCTTAACTTAAAGATGTTAACTCATATTGTCAGTATTATTTATTTACTTAAGTATTTATTATTATTGTTAATATTTTTTTTTCTCAGCTCAAGCTGGTAAAACCTGAGGTACGGACATAGCCAAGCACACTCATTTTTTAATTGCTAGGAAGTTTCGAATTATTCCAGTGGTGTTTAGTATTGTGGCTTTCTGTAGATTTACATAGATATTGCTGTGTATCCCTAATTGTTCAATGCTATTGTGTGGTGTCTTTGGGATGATACCAATTGTGGATATTACTATCGAGACAATGTGTACCCTGTTCATGTTCCGAAGTCTTTCAATTTTCTCTTTTAATTCAGCATATTTCTGGTGTTTTTCACTCACTTATTGATTTCTGTAAGTCACGTATGTTTATAATGGCTGTATCTCTTAAGTAAGTTGTTCTTGTTTGTTTATCCTGTAATATTATATCCAGATGGCTATTATGGATTGTCCTGTCTGTAATAACAGATCGGTCATTATATAATTTGTGGGGTTCTGACTCAGAAACTGGAACAGGCTTGTATTTATAGTAAGGTATGGTTTCCTTTATGAGTTTGTATTTTAAAGCAAGAGTTTGATGAATGATGTTTGTCACTTGATTGTTGTTATTGTTATTTGTATTTGTACAGATTGTCTTCCTCAGTCTTTGTGTGTATTTTTTCACTGATTCTATTTTGTACTTCCTTGTTCTACTTTGAATGCCTGCTACAAGAAAATGAACCTCAAGGTAGTACATGAGGACTACTTTGAGGCAGGACCTATGGAAAAAAGTAAACAGTTGACATTTCAGGGTGAGACCAGGGATGTCTCGGCCCAAAATGTCAACTGTTAACTCATTTCCGAAGATGCTGCCTGACCTGCTGAGTTCCTCCAGCATTTTGTGTGTGTTACTTGGATTTCCAGCATCTACAGATATTCTTGTGTTTGGGACAACGTGAAAGACCTGTTTCCTTGCTGTAAAACTATATGATTCTAATGACAAACATAAAATGTTTCAAATAGGAAGTAAAAATAAGTAATACACATACTGCTGGACTAGATTTCAAATATTTTTTTTAAACTACAGTACTTAAAAGATGAAAACAGCACCATTAGGTCCAGCATTTGTCTGTCCCTAACTTGAGCCAGGTGGCTTACTGGATCGTTTCCCGCCACTGTCTCTGTAAGGAGTTTGTACGTTCTCCCCATGACAGGTTTCCTCTGGTTGCTCCAGTTTCTACCCACTTTCCAAAGAACGTAGGGGTTAGTAGATTAACAACTCACAGGGGTGTAATTGGGTGGCATGTGCTCTTGAGCAGAAGGACCTGTTATTGTACTGTATCTCTAATTAATGATGTAAATGAGATTTGTTAAGATTCGGCCATATTGCTTTGGTCACGCTTGCTCGCACTAGGTACGGGTGGCAAGTTTTCTTCCCCAGGAGACATTGCTGGGTTTAATAACTAACAGAAGTTTCATGATCAATGTTACTTTTGCAATGCTAATTTATTGATGCAACTGAGCTTAAAGTTGGCAGTTGCTGTGGAGGGATTTGACCAAGTCTGCAGATAATTAGTATAGGTTTCTGGATTAATGGCATAGCTTCGTGATCGTTGTGCTCCCATTTCCAATGAAGAGAGCTGAAAAACACTCAGAGTCTTATGTACCATATTCATGTGGGCGGACAGTGTTGTGTTGCAATGCTTCCCTGTGGATTTCTCTCAGATGTTACATTTCAGGTTGTTGCCAGCTAGGAGACAAGTGAGGCCAATCAGACTGAAGAATAGTTAATAAGAAGGTAAGGCACTAGATCAGGTGCACAGAATGATACCAGAATCAGATTCAGAATTAGGTTTATTGTCACTAACTTAACGGTGTGAAATTGTTCTTTTGTGGCAGCAGTATAGAACAGGCATTATAAATTATTGTTACAATAACAATACATGCATGCATACAAAGTTCAAAGTAAATTTATTATCAAGTTATATAAGTCACTATATACAACCTTAAGATTCATTTTCTTGTGAGTTTACACAATAAATCTATAGAATAATAGCCACAACAGAATCAGGGAAAGACTGCCCAATAGGGCATTCAACCAGAGTGCAGAAGACACCAAACGCTGCAAATACAAAAAGAAAACAACGGTAATAAATAATAAATATCAAGAACATGAGATGAAGAGGTCTTCAAAGGGAGTCCGTTGGTTGTGGGAACATTTCAATGATGGGGCAAGTGAAGTTGAGTGAATTTACCCCCTTTGGTCTAAGAGGCTGATGCTTGAGGGGTAATAACTGTTCGTGAACCAGGTGGTGTGAGTCCTGAGGCTCTTGTGTTCTCCCTGATGGCAGCAGTGAGGAAAGAGCATGTCATGGGCGATGGAGGTCCCTGATGATGGATGCTGTTTGCTGGTGACGTGTTCCATGTGGATGTTGTTCAGTGATTGTGAGGGTTTTACCTGTGATGTACTGGGCCGTATTAACTGCTTTTCATACGATTTTCCATTCAGGGGCATTGGTGTTTACATACCAGGCTGTGATGCAGCCAGTCAACGTACTCTCCACTGCCCATCTATAGAAGCTTGTCAAAGTTTTAGATGCAATGCCTAATCTCCACAAACCCCTGAGGAAGTACAGGCACTGCTGTGATTTCTTCATAAATTGCACTTGCATGCTGGGCCCAGGACAGGTCCTCTGAAATAACACCTAGGAACTTAAAATTGCTAACCCTCTCCACCTCTGATCCTCCGATGAGGACAGGTTCATGGACCTGTGGTTTCTGTCTCCTGAAGTCCAATTAGCAACTTGGTCTTTCTGACATCGAGTAAGAGGGTGTCATTATGACACCACTCAGCCAGATTTTCCATCTCCCTCCTATATGTTGATTCATTACCACCTTTGATTCGGCCGACAACATTTGCAGACTTGAATATGGCATTGGAGCTGTGTTTATCTACAGTCATAAGTGTAAAGTAAGTAGATCAGGGGATTAAGCAAAGGGCCTTGTGATGTACCTATGCTGTTGGGGATTATACAGCATACGGTACTGTGCAAATGTCTTGGGCATGTGTAAAAATAAATCTGAAAAGTGAAGATTCTTCCAAAAATATCAAACAAAAAGAGCAGTAAAAGACAAAATCAAATCAATATTTGGTGTGATCACCCTTTTAAACTGCATCAGTTGTCTTAGGTACACTGTTGTTCAGTTTTATAAGAAAATCACTTAAATTTATCCAAGCATCTTGCAGAACTTGCCACAGATCTTCTGCAGATTTGGCTGTCTCTCTTGCTTCTATGTCTCCAGATAATCCCAGACAGCCTTGAGGAATTTGAGATTAGGGCTCTGTGGAGACCATACCATCTGAAACCACACAAAAATCTAGGATACCTATGACCTTCGCACAGTATTGTACATATACACATACATAAATACGTAATGCAAAAGAAGAATAGTGAGGTATTGTTCATGAACTGTTCAGAAATCTGTTGGCTGAGGGGAAGAACTTGTTAAAAAACAAAGAACAATACAGCACAGTACAGGCCATTCGGCCCACAATGTTGTCCTGACCCTTAAACCCTGCTTCCATATAACCCTCCACCTTATGTTCCTAAGATATTGAGTGTAGGTCTTCAGGTCTTGAGTGAACACTCTCCTTGAAGGTACTAGTGAGAAGAGGGCATGACTCAGGTGGTGGGGTTTTAATGATGGATATGACCTTCTAGAGCCACTGCCTTTGGAAGATGTCCTCGATGGTGGGGAGGCTTGTGCTCATGATGGAGTTGGTTGAGTATAAAAACATCTGATGCTTCTTACGATCCTGTGCTTTGTCACCTCTAGACCAGGGATGAAGGTCGGGTTTTTCATGCTGAGATCAGAGGTCTCATGATGGAGTAGTTCTGCATAGAACAAGGGAACTATGAGGGAATTTGATAGAGTAAGTGAGGAGAAACTGTTTTGCTAGTAGGAAGGTTATGAACTTAAAATAGCAGAAGTGCGAGAAAATAATCAAGAACTATATCTCAGTGAGTGCATTTAATAGTGGGAACACTAACTGACAAGAAAATGGAAAGTAATTTCATACTCATTTTGAAAAGGAGATGAAGCCTGATTTGGTGGAGTTGTGCAGAACACTTTCAAAGAGCCACATACCCGAGTGAGACACTCTCAGTGGCCAGTTTATTAGGTACACGAGTAGAACCTGATGTGGTCTTCTGCTGCTGCAGCCCATCCATTTCAAGGTTTAACGTGCTGTATGTTCAGAGATAATCTTCTGCACACCACTGTTGTAAGGCTTGGTTATTTGAGTTACTGCTACCTTTCTGTCAGCTTGAACCTGTCTGGCCATTCTCCTCTGACCTCCCTCATTATCGAGGCGTTTCCACCCGCAGAACTACAGCTCAATGGATGTTTTTTTCTTTATCTCTGTAAACTCTAAAGACCATTTTGCGTGAAAATCCCAGGAGTTCAGCAGTTTCTGAGATATTTAAACCACCCTGTCTAGCGCCAATGATCATTCCACAGTCAAGGTCACTTAGATCACATTTCTTCCCCATTCTGATGTTCGGTTTGAACAATAATTGAACCTCTTGAACACATCTGCATTACTTTATGGCATTGAGTTGCTGCCACGTGTTTGGTTGATTATATATTTGCATTAACGAGCAGGTGTACCTAATACTGGGCCACTGAGTGTAGATGCCCCATCCTTTGCTGTAATATTCTATAACATTAGTGGGAAATGAAGGTGGGAAGAGATAATCTGATAGGAACCAGAATGCATGGGACTATTTGAGCAATTTTTCTTGTATTAAAGGCTTGACTCTGAAATGTTGTCTATGCTGAAAATAAAATACCACAGAGCATTAGTGAGACCAATGGGCTTTCAAATCTGGGCCAAAATCAGAAAGTGTTTCTGTGATCGCAGTAAGTCATAATGCTAAAGGATAATCTAATAGAACTGAATGGTTGGATTCCTATCAGTAATGAGTTATGAGAGCCTAAGTTGTCCATCATTTAACCTCCTCTGTATATTTTCTTTTAGCTGGGAGAAAGAAAGCTGCAGAAAAATGTTTGATGGTAAAAGCAGACTCAAATGCCTCAATTTAAGATCTGAACTACTGGAATCGATTCACATGCATTGAACTGTCCACCCAGAAGAAATAGAAAGGGTCAGGTGGTGAACAGTATCCCAACAAGAGGCTAAATGGGTTGGTGCTGTATTCTTCGGAGTTTAGAACATCGACCAGTGATCTTACTGAAACAGGGAACATGCTAAGACCATAGGAGCAGAATTAGGCCATTCAGCCCATCGAGTCTGCTGCAGCATTCCATCGAGACTGATCCCAGATCCCGCTCAACCCCATACACCTGCCTCCTTGTCTTATCCTTTGATGTCCTGGCTAATCAGGAAACTATGCACTTCTACCTTAAATATACCCACAGATTTGGCCTCCACCACTTTCTGTGGCAGAGCATTTCACAGATTCACCACTCCCTGGGTAAAAAAATCTTTCTTATCTCTGTCCTAAAAGGTCACCCCTCAATTTTGAGGCTGTGCCCTCCAATTTTGAATACCCTCACCAGAGGAAACATCCTCTCCACATCCACCCTATCTCATCTTTTCAATATTCCATACGTTTCAATGAATTTCCACCCACATTCTTCTAAATTCCAGTGAGTACAGGCCCAAAGCTGCCAAGTGCTCCTCGTATATTAACCACTTCATTCCCAGAATCATCCTCATGAACCTCTGCTGGACTCTCCAATGACAATACATCCTTTCTAAGACAATGTTTTCAGTGTAGTCTCTAATGATGGGACAAAGATTCAAGAGGTTTAAAATTTAGGTGTGTGAGAATCTCTTCTTGCAGAGGGCAATGGATTTCTCTTTCCCAGGATCTTGTGGCAGATAACTCATTAGGTGGATAAGCTTCATTTGGAGATCACCCAGAACCATTTTGAATGCCAAGCTGGATGCCCTCTCTTGGCCTTATTGTCTTGAATTCAAAGTGCATTTATTATCGAAGTATGGATACAGAATACACCTCTTGAGATTCATCCTCCTTCAGGCAGCCATAAAACAAAGAAACACCGTGGAACCTGTTTCTAGAAAAACCCAATGTATAAAAAACAAGTTGCACAAACAGCAAAAAAGGAACACTTAAGAATATCAACGTCAACCCAGGAGTCCAGGAGAATTCAGTTTAGTTCAGTTCGATTGATTCATTTGATGGTCTGTGGGGTTTGATTTAGGGCACTGAAATTAAGGATTTGGGGACAAGCCAATGGTCACAAGTTAGAGGCAGCATCCCTGCCCATGACACAGGCTGAAGTACTGCCTGGATCCCAAATGGCATGACAAGAATGGAAATGGATTTCCATCCTTTTTTAGGCCTGCTAATTGACTGTGGTGAAAAGCTAAAGTGAGTTTCAGCGAGGGAGTGCGCATTGCCTCATTTTAACAAGCAGTCCTACAAGACCATAAGACATAAGGGCAGAACCAGGTCATTTGGCCCATCGTGTCTGCTTCACCGTTCCATCATGGCTGATTTATTATCCCTCTCAACCCCATTCTCCTCCCTGTAATCTGATGATGTTACTAACCAAGGGCCTATCAACCTCTGCTTTATACCAGATGACTTGGCCTCCACAGCCTTTTGTGCCAAAGAATTCTACAGATTCACCACCCCTGGCTGAAAAAAGATTCCTTTTCATCTCTGTTCTAAAAGGACATCATTGTTTTCTGAGGCTATAGGCTCTTGTTCTAAACACTCCCATAATTGGAGACATCCACTCCATGTCTTTTATCTAGGCCTTTCAATATTCGATAGGTTTCAATGAAATCCCCCATCTCAGCCCCCACCTCATTCTTCTTAACTCCAGCAAGTACAGGCCCAGAGCCATCAAACTTCCCTCATAAGTTAGCCTTCCCTTATCCGCACCCATCTCCACCCCATTCTGGCACCACTGCTGCCTGGCACGCTGGATTAAAGCAACCAATGTGAACTAATGAGTAAGAATAAGCAGTACAATTTGTTCCTTTCCCCTCTGCTTGGCAACTGGCATTGGCGAAAGTGAGTCAGAATTTCCCAACATCAGAGACCACTTTGGGCCAGGCTTGGTTCCACTTATTTTACGAGCATAAGGAATTTTTGTATCCTGCGCTGTGAGAAACTACAGCGTTTTTGCCCATGCCGAGCCAGATTCCAGCCTCATGGTTTACTGCAGGGTTTTAATGAGGACAGTTTTCCCGCTGCAAAGATTCTGTTTACAGGATCTGAGCCAGTGAAAAGGCTGTGTTTATTTTTTTTCCTCCCTGTCTGGGATTGAGAAGCCTGCTCTTGAGTTTATCTCACTACTGGCACCTTGCCCTTACTGCAGGTCAGGTTGGCATTAGCAAACGCCTCTGCAGTCACAGTGGCCTTGAATGGATAGCAAAAGCTCAAAGCAGTATATTTACCTTCTCTTTGGTGGTTAAACGATAACTTCTAAATTATTCATACAGTAGTATTCTGTACAGTGAATTACTTTTAGAAATTCACTGGCTTGTTCTATGGTTAAGCAGACCATCCATTTCCTTTGGAAGTTAGTTTATTTGTGTATTTTACTTACCACTGCCTTGCGATGCGGGCCTTTTCCTTCAGTGCCTTAAATGACAGGAGCTCCACGGTGAATCTTTAGGGGCATAAAAAGAATTTTCATTGATGTTTTTGGAGATTGCCCTTGGAGAAAACAGTTCTGTATGTTTAAGACACAAACACAAGAACATTGGGCAGATACTGGAAATCCAAAGCAACACGCACAAAATGCTGGAGGAACTCGACAGGCCAGGCAGCATCTATGGAAGTGAATAAAACAGTCAGTGTTTCAGACCAAGACCCTTCTTCAAGACTGAGAGGGACGAGGGAGATGCCTGAATTAAAAGAATTACACTCAGTGACTATTTTATTAAGCACCTTCTCTGCCTAATAAAGCAGCCACTGAGTGTATGTTTGTGGTCTTCTGCTGCTGTAGCCTGTCCACTTCAAGGTTCAACATGTTGTACATTCAGATATGCTCTTCTGCACACCATTGTTTTAAAGTTATTTTTACATTCCTGTCAGCTTGAAGCAGTCTAGCCATTCTCTTCTGACCTCTCTCATTAGCAAGGCATTTTTGCCCACTGAACTGATGCACACTGGATGTTTTTTGGTTTTTCATACCGTAAGCTCCAGAGACTGTTGTGCATGAAAATCCCAGGAGATCAGCCATTTCTGAGATACTCAAACCACCCAATCTGGCACCAATAATCATTCCATGGTCAAAGTCACTTAGATAACACTTCTTTCCCATTCTGATGTTTGGTCTGAACAACAACTGAACTTCTTGACCGTGTCTGCGTGCTTTTATGCATTGAGTTGCTGGCACGTGATTGGCTGATTAGATATTTGCATTCATCAACAAGTGTACAGGCGTACCCAATAAAGTGGCCACTGAGTATATTTTCTCACAGACATTTACAATAGAATAAATAAATAAAAAGGAACCAATGGAGATCTGCAAACAAGGCCTGAGAAACAACCAATGTACAAAAGAAGATAATCTGTTCAAATACAAATAAATGAATAAATAAATAATACTGAGAATATAGAGTCCTTGGAATTGAGTCCATAGGTTGTGGAATCAGTTCAGCATTGAGGTGTGTGAAATTATCCATACTGGGTTCAGGACTCTGATGGTTGAAGGGTAGTAGTTGTTCCTGAACATGGTGCTGTGGGACACTAGGCTCCCATGCCTCATCCCCAATGGCAGCAGTGAGAAAATTGCCTGGTCCTCATGATGGGGTCCTTGATGATGGATGTTGCTTTCCTTTGGCAGTGCATCAAATGAGAAATGCACCTTTGAAAAAGAGATGCACGCCAATCTCCGGAGTCAGTGGCCTGGATGTGGGCATGTCTGAGTTGGTTAGACTTTGGAGTAAGAATGGTAGGTTCAAGCATAGAATCTAGGCTTCTCCCCCAGTGCAGCGCTGAGTCTGTGTGACAGGGTTCTGTCCCTTGGGTGATGTTTGCGATCACTTGTGACCTGCTCTTTTTCAGATGGCATTGTTTTAAGGAACAGCATGGCTTTGGTGTCTTGGTTTGGGTTATCCGAATTGTCTTGACATCCATCTCCAAGAGTGTTCTTATCACAGAAACTACACTTCGTTGCTAATGGAGCTAAAATAAAATAGAAGTTCATTACAAAGGTTTTGAAGTTTAATAATAGGAAGGTTTTGTTACAGTTGTACAGTGTGTTGGTGAGACTATAAATGGAATATTGTGCAGGATTGGCCCTCTTATCTAAGCCATAAGACCATAAGGCATAGGAGCAGTATTAGGCCATTTGGCCAATTGATCCTGCTCCAACATTCCATTATGACTGATCTATTAGTCCTATCAACACCATTCTCCTGCCTTCTTTCCTTAATCTACGACACCCTTATTAATCAAGAACCGATCATCTGTGGCAATGAATTCCACAGATTCACCACCATTCCTAGACCCTCTGTTGGAAACATGCTCTCAATGTCTACTTTTTCTCTGCCTTTCACTATTCAATGGGTTTCAATGAGATCTCCTCTCATTCTTCTAAACTCCAATGAGCACAGGCCCAGAGTCATTCAACCCTCCTTGTGCACTAACACTTCCATCCTCGTGAACCTCCTCTGGACACTCCAATGCCAGCATATCCTTTCTAAAAAGGATATACAGGTTGAAACTCTCAGGTCTGGTTACCTAACATATCCCATGATCTAGCATGCTTTGAATTTGTATTGATTCATACTAAGTAACTAGTGTTTTGATTAAAATCCATTTAAGATCTAAAGTTAATGAAGGCCTGTGGGTAATTAATTTACCAGTGCAATTTCAAGGATCTGAGCCAACAGTGTTTCAAAAAGTTCAGATTCATGGAAACCACGTGTGGCCTGGAAAGTGTCTAGACTTAAAAGGAGCAGATTCTCCTAAAAGAGGAAGATGATCGAGGGCAGTTTCTGTGGTCTGGATTCTCTGTGGCCCTGGAATTACACTGGAAGATTTCAACTCACAGAGGCTCCTGGATGTGTGCATGAAAAATAGAAGGCTATGGGTAACCCTAGGTAATTTCTAAGTAGGTACATGTTCGGCACAGCATTGTGGGCTGAAGGGCCTGTATTGTGCTCTAGGTTTTCTATGTTTCTATTAAAGACAGTCCAAACTGAGATTCCCCAAGCCTGGATGAGAGGGTTACCTTATTGTTGTAGGGGAAAGAATAGTGATGGTTAATAACTAGTAAATTGGGAATACAGAGTGTATTCAAGTGGTCAGAGAAAACTGCAGACAAATGTAGCAACATGAATGCATCAGTGATGACTCCCAAGGTTCAGGTTCAGGAGCTTCACAAATTATGTTACAGTGTGCGCCTATTATTCCAATAGAAAATCGGATTTACCGTAAGACTATGGATAATCATTTTACTTTGCAATCAGGACCATAAGACAGAGGAGCAGAATTAGGCCATTTGGTCCATTGAGTCTGATCCGTCAGTTAATCATGGCTGATCCTGTTTTCCCCTCCTCAGCCCCACTCCCTGGCCTTCTCCCCGTAACCTTTAATGCCTTGTCCAATCAAGAACCTAACAAGCTCTGCCTTAAGTACACTCATTGACTTGGCCTCCACAGCTACCTCCGGTAACAAATTCCACAAATTCACCACCCTCTGGCTAAAGAAATTCCTCCGCATCTCTGTTTTAAATGGACGCCCCCACCCCCCCCCCCCCCCCAGTTCTGAGGCTATGCCCTCTTGTCCTAGATTCCCCAACCATGAGAAACATCCTTTCCACATCTGCTCTGTTGAAAGGTTTCAATGAGATCCCCCCTCATCCTTCTAAATTCCAGTGAGTACAGACACTGAGCTATCAAACATTCCTCATATGATAATCCTTTCATTCCTGGAATCATTCTTGTGAACCTCCTCTGGACCCTCTCCAATGCCAGCACATCTTCTCTTAGATCAGGAGCCCAAAACTGATCACAGTACTCAAGATGAGGCCTTGTCAGTGCCTTATAAAGCCTCATCATCACATCCCTGCTCTTGTATTTTAGACCTCTTGAAATGAATGCTAACATTGCATTTGCCTTCCTCACCACCAACTCTACCTGCAAGTACCTTCAGGGTGTTCTGCATAAGGTCTCCCAAGTCCCTTTGCATCTTAGATTTTTGGATTTTCTCCCCGTTTAGAAAATAGTCTGAACATTAATTTCTACTACCCAAGTGTATGACCGTGCATTTTTCAGAACCTGAGGGTGCACTTCGTCTGCTCCAAGTGACTTAATGCAACGTTAGGTCTTTCAGCTTTTTGAGCACCTTCTCCCTTGTAATAGTAACTGCACCCACTTCTCTTGCCTCACACTCTTCAACTTCTGGCACACTGCTAGTGTCTTCCACAGTGCAAAATACTCGCTTAGTTCATCTGCCATCTCCTTACCCCCATTATTATATCTCCAGACTCATTTTCTAAGGGTCCTATATCCACTCTTATCTCTTTTATTTTTTACATACTTTAAGAAGCTTTCACTATCCATATTGATATTGTTTGTTAGCTTGCTTTCATATTTCATCTTTTCCCTCCGAATGATTCTTTTAGTTATTCTCTGTAGGTTTTCAAAAGCTTTCCAATCCTCTATTTTCCTGCTAATTTTTGCTTTGTTGTATGCCCTCTCTTGTGGTTTTACATTAGCTTTGACTTCCCTGGTCAGCCACAGTTGTACGATTTTGCCATTTAAGTTTTTCTTCATTTTTGGAATACTCTTATCCTGCACTTTCCTCATTTTCCTCAGAAACTCACACCATTGCTGCTCTGCTCTCATCCCTGCTAGCAGCTCCTTCCAATTAACTTTGGTCAACTCATGGCACTGTAATTTCCTTTACTCCACTGAAATACTGTCACGTCAGACTTTACTTTTTCCCTATCAAATTTAAAGTTGAACTCAATTATATTGTGATCACTGCCTCCTAAGAGTTATTTTACCCTAAATGCCCTAATCAGTTCATTACATAACACCCAATCCAGTATAGCTGATACCTAAGTAGGCTCAATGACAAACTGTTCTAGAAAACCATCTTACAGGCATTCAACAAACTCACTCTCCAGAGATCGTTACCAAGCTGATTTTCTCAAGCACATGACTGTCATAACTTTGCCCTTTTGAGATGCCTTTTCCCATTATTTCCCATTATAATCTGTGGTCCAAATCCCAGCTACCATTGGGAGACCTGCATATAACTGCCATCAGGTTCCTTTTACCCTTGCAGTTTCTTACCCCAACCCACAAGGATTCAACATCTTCCGATCTTATGTCACATCTCTCTACTGATCTGATGTCGTTTTTTACCAGCCGAGCCACACCATCCTCTCTGCCTACCTTCCTATTCCTCTGATACAACGTGTATCTTTGAACATTTAGCTCCCTGCTATAACCATCCTTCAGCCGCGATTCAGTGATGGCCACAACATCATACCCGACAATCTGTAATAGTGCAACAAGATCATCACCTTATTTCTTATACTCCGTGCATTGAGATACGTATAACACTTTGAGTACTGTATTTGCTTTTTTGATTCTGCATCCCTAATGCACTGATACTTACCCTACTGACTGCAATTTTTTCCTATCATCAGACCTAGTGTGTTCTTTAATTATATCTTCCTGTAGCTACCATTCTGTAATCAAAATGTAGTTTTACTGGTAACCTTGCCAATCAAGAATGTTAAAGCTGTACAAACATTCATGTTCAAGTAGGTCAGCTTTGGCTGGTTTCCTGATGTCCACCAGGTTTTTTTTAAATAAATCGCCTGTTATTTGGAACACCAGCTCCATGTGATTGTTCAGTTTGCTCGCGCACTTATAACAAAGGGGCTGGACATTTTGAGTCTATAGTCCTTGAAATCTAAAGGAGTACCGGTTGACCTTATTCAAACGTATGAGATCCTAACAGGGTTTGGTGGGGTCAATGTTGACATGCTTTTGCTGGTGGGCGAGTCAAACAGAAGAGATATTGCTACAAAATAAAGGGCCTGCCACTTAAAATGGTTACAGTATGTGTAGAAATTTCTTCTCTGAGGATTGTGTCTCTGGACTCTTGTGATAGAGTTTAGATCAATGGAAATATTTAATAGGGCAATACAGTGCAGAAGTCTTAGACATGTAAAAAAATTCTGTAAAGTGAAGATGCTTTCAAAATAATGAAATGAAAAGTTTCTAAATATCAAAAAAGCAGTAAGAAGTAAAAAAACAAATGAAAACAATATTTGGTGTGATCACCCTTTGCCTTTAAAACTGCATCAATTCTCTTAGGTACACTGTCATTTAGTTTTATAAGAAAATCAGCTGGTGGATTGTTCCAAGCATCTTGGAAAACTTGCCACAGTTCTTTTGCAGACTGCGGCTTTCTTGCTTGTTTCTGTCTCTCCAGGTAATTCAAACCAACCTGGATGATTTTGAGATCAGAGTTCTTTGGAGACCTTACCAGCTGAAACTGTGTAAAAAAAAAATCTAGGGTGCCTAAGACTTTTGCACAGTTATGTAGGTAAATATCTGAGATTGAGGGCTGGGGTAACTGGCACAGAAGAAGAATTGAGGCTAGCAAAGATTGACCAGGAGCACATTGAAACCGTAGGGCAGGTTTGAGAACCTGAGTGGCCTAGTCCTCCCATCCTCTTGTGTTATTGGGATGTCACTATTTCAAACCAGCAGGTGCACATTCACTAACAGGGAGTGAAAACTATTGAGAGAGAGAGGGTGGCTGTATGTATCGATTTGATCAGCCACCTTGGAAAGACTGTATGCCCTTTACTAATCTCTTGAGGGTTTTTTTTTTGATTTAATTGCCTGTAACCTTGTTGGATTTCTAAAGTTATTTGTTCTGCCTCAATTATATTTTTAAGTTGATTTATTTTCCTGGTACAAACTATGACAAAACTTGGCCTTGAGGAAGGTTTATCCTTTCGCCCATTGAACTCCTGTTGTGTTTCTTAAAAGGTAATTTTTTTGCAGTTTGGCTGAAGAGGTTTATTGTTTTAGGGACTTGAACAGTATAATTAGATTGTAAACTATTGGTGTTGGAACATAGAACAGTACAGCTCAAGAACAGGCCTTTTGGCCTACGGTGTTGTGCCTAACTAGTTAATTTAGTAATTAATCACCCAACTAAACTAAACCCTTCTGCCTGCACAAGTTCCATGTACCACTGTTCTCTGCATATTCATATGCTTGGCTAAGAACCTCTCAGACACCTCTATCGAATCTGCCTCCCCCATCACTCCTGGCAGTGCGGTCCAGACACCACCACTCTCTTTGCAAACAGAACTTAGCCCACACATCTCTTTTGAATTTCCCCCCCTCTCACCTTAAATGCATGCTCCATAGTATTAGGCACATCAGCCCTGGGAATAGGATACTGACTATCTGTGCCCCTCAGTCCTGTAAGCTACCATGTCTCTCCTTAGCCTCTGCCACTCCAGAGAAAACAATCCAATCTTGTCCAACCTCTCCTCATAACACATGCCCTCTAAACCAGGCAACATCCTGTAAACCTCTTCTGCACCCCCTCCCAAGTCTCTACATCCTTCCTGTCCCGGGGGGAGCTGGAGCTGAATGTAACACTCCAGAAGCAGGCTAAGTAGAATTTTATGAAGCAGATTATAAAGCTGCTAATTGCTCATTCTCAAAATAAGGACTTTGCTGGCATCTACTGTGCACTCCTGGCTGTCCGCAGGCAGGTGACAGGGTGTTGGAATTCTGAGGATGCTGCTTTCCAAGTGCAAAGTTCAACGATCACAGTAAATTCATTATCAAAATGAAGAGTTACAAGGCTCTCACTCAGTGTCTTTGAAGGAGTATCTGTTCAGGCTGGAACAGTGAGTGGCTTTGCGAAGAAGCTTTTAGTGATTATGTACTCAATGGAGCAGCTTCCCTTGTCGGGTGCTGGCGATCCTTGGTGTTATCAGAGGGGCATAGGTGAGTTTAGAATGAGTTCCCAGACCTGGTGGGCTGCTATTTAACTGCACTGCATGTTCTAGTTGCCATTTTTCAGAATTCGATGGACAGTCGCTGCAGATTGAAGGGTAGCAAATGTGACCCTTCAATTTCAAAAAGAAACAGAATTCTTATCACTGACTTACGGTTGTGAAATTTACTGTTCGATGGCAGCAGTACAGTCAGAAACATTTAAAAAATTACTAAAAGTTACAATATTAATATATTAAACAATAGTGCAAAGAAAGTGAGGCTGTTCATAGACCATTGAGAAATCTATTGGCTAGGGGGAAGAAGCTGTTCTGAAAACACTTGAGTGTGAATATTTGGGCTCCTGTACCTCATTCCTGATTGTAGTAATGAGAAGAGGGCACATCCCAGGTTATGGGGGTCCATAATGATGGATGGGACCTCTTTGAGGCATTGCCTTTTGAATATCTCCTTGTTCGTGAGGAATCCAGTGCCTAGGATGGATCTGGGTGCGTTTACAACCCTCTTCATCCCTTTCCAATTCTGCAATTTGCATCCCACGCCAGGCGGTGAGGCGAGAAAATAGGGAGGATCTTTGGGAATGAGCTTGGTGAGGTCGTTCATTGTCATACACCAGTATTCTGATTTCTACAAGAGTGTGGACAGAACTTAACTCTGGTGCAGCCTCACCCTGGTGTAGACGCTGCACTTCATTGATCCCTATATGTCGCTCATTGATCTGAAGGTGACATACCAAATCGACTCAAGCTCCTAAAGAATTATAACCGCTGGCATGCCCTCTTCATCATTGCATCAGTATCAAGGGCCCAGGGTAGATTCTCTGAGATGCTGATGCCCAGAAACTTGAAACTATTCACACTTTCCGCTGCTAACCTCTCAAAGATTATTAATGGGTGTTCTCCTTGTGCAGCAGTAAAATGCTTGTCTTTTATCAAGGACACATAGTATCAACAGAATTTGACAAAGTCAGTAGGAATTAGAAAGGAAATTGTATTTGGCAATGCTGCTGGAATATTTTGAGGAGATAACTGCTAGAATACACTAGATAAGGGAGAATCATTATTTGAATTTTCAGTAGGTCTGATTTTAAAGTCCTACAAGTGTTTAATGTGCAGAGTTAAAATAGATCAAAAAGTATAATGGACTAGCGTGATTTGAATATTTATTAGCCAACAAAAAAAAAATAGGAATTGGTGTGTCTGTTTTTTACAGAACGGTACATGATAATTTAAGTGGGGTGCCACAGTAGTGTAGTGGTAACTACTTACTTACTGTCCATCCATTACGCCACTGACGTTTAGGATAACACTAAGGATCCTCCATCTCTGTCTGTCATTGGCCATTTTTTCTATTGTGCCCCAGGAGTGGTTTAGAGTCCTTATTTTTGCCTCTACAAAATGGCGGCAATTTTCATTTGGTCTCCCACGTTTCCTCCACCCTTCGAGGGTCCAATGAAGTGTTGTCTTGATGACAGAGTTGGCCTCTCCTCTTAACGCATGCCCAACCCATCTCCAACACTTCTTCATTTCAATTGTGGCCATGTCTCCTTGATGCCACTGAAGGAGTAGGGCATGGTTGGAGATCTTCCTAGGCCAGAAAATAGGGAGGATCTTTGGGAATGAGCTTGATAGGGTCGTTCATTGTCATGCACCAGCATTCTGATCTCTACAAGAGTGTGGACAGAACTTAACTCTGGTGCAGCTTCACCCTGGTATAGACGCTGCGCTTCGTTGATCCCCACAAGTCACTTATTGATCTGAAGACGTTTCTCGCTTTGCTGAGTCTGCACTGAATGTTGTCCTCGGTCCCACCATCCGTTTGAATGATGCTGCCCGGGTAGGAGAACCTGCTGGTACTGGGTAAGTTGACACCGTTGCCTTGATGGGATAAGGAGACTCTACGTTGAATGTCATGGTCTCAGTCTTTCACTGGCTGACTCTTGAGTCCAACTGTTCACCAAGGGTACACAGCAGCTCAGGTTTCTCCCGTGCTGGTGTGCATGTGATGGTAATGTGAGATCATCCATAAAGTCAAGGTCTTCCAAAGTAGAGAACAGAACCAACCTTATGCCTCTCTGCTAATTTTTCATTGTTTGCTTCGTAACTCAGTCAATCACCTGGTTAAATAATATCACCGACATCGCACAGCCTTGCCTGACTTCTGTCTTGATTTCAAAGCTCAAATTATTGCCCTCAGGTGTGCAGGAGAATTTAGCAGAGAAGGTGGATGAGCTGGAACGTTTTGGAAGGAATCCCGTATGATCTGAGAATTTGCCAGGGTTCTCCCTGTGTATGCTATCAAAAGCCTTCTCCAGGCCTCTGCCGCTCTGTGCACTGTGCTGTGATGTTACACAGTGTGAAAATCTGGTTGACACAGCCTGTGTTCTTCTGGAAGCCAGCATGCGTCGGTAATCTGTTGGACAGTGACCCCATCGAGAATCCCACTGGGCCCCAGCAAAAGTGTGGTGCCACGCCAGTTGTTGCAATCACTTAGTTTTCCCCTCCTGGGGATCCCAAGGTGATCGCCCCCATCCAGCTCCTGGGTACCCATTCCCCATTCCCAGACTTCAGCAAACAGTGGCTGCAGGATGGCTGCTTCAAGCCCTGGCCCAGCTCTGGACAGTCAGTACTCAACCTGCCATGTCCTGGAGCTTTGCTGCTCCTTAGTGATACAATCGTAGCAACAATCTCCTTTCTCTTGGGTGTATTGGTGCTGTTGCTGAGGTCCCCCTCTACTCCCTGCATGTCAGGTTCTTACTCTGGTGATGATCTATTCAGTAATTCTCCATTATCCATCGGGCTTCCTGCTCTTTCTCAGCCATCAGTAGCAGACCACTCCCATCTCCCATGGAACCATCGTGTCCGGCTGGAACCCTCTGCGCACCAATTCCGAAATCCAGTATATATATCCCCGGTGACCCTGAGCGCCTGCCTCTTCAGCCTGCACTGCAACATTTCTCCACCTCCTCTCATAATTCCCCCTTCCCTCCTGCCAGCTTCAGCGCATGCTAGTTGAAGCCCCACCCTGGGTCGCTATCGTTATTGCACTGGGTCGCAGTCACGTTCACTTGCTTCCCTTTCAGCCTGACTCTCATCAGCCTCCTGTTGAATGGTTTCCACTCCAGCAAGCACTTCCCAACTCCTTTCTTCAAACCAACAGCTATCATCATGATGCTGACCATCTTCTCTTCCTGAGTATAAAACGGTTTCACCAGTCACTGCCCAGTCTGCCAAACCCTGTCCCATCCGCTTTCACTGAAGCCCGGTACATTGAGGTTGTAAGGTTTCTGCTAGCTGGCCAGTGTTGGGCATGGTTCGTACATTCCAAAATTCAATTTTGTTTTTGGATCTGGCGGTGTTCTTCATGCCAGTAGCCTCTTCTCAGTTTTCACTACTGTCAACTGTGCAAGTCCCGGGTGGAGACTCAGGAATGCCGTAGTGCACAGATGTAACAGCATTCGCCATTGCTGTTTCCGCAGCAGTTCTGTTTGACCACTTAGGGTTGCTAGCCCTGAGTTGAGCGCCCCCCCCCCCCAAAGCTGGAGGATTGGTGGGCCACTCTTAGTCTGGCCTCTACCCTTGGTCCTGTTTGGCATGGGCGGCTCTACCAAGAGCCAAAGCTTAAAGCCCTGACTCCGCCAACATAGCTGTCACTGGGGCATGCGGCTCTCCAAACCATGACAAAGCTGTGGTCCTCTTGGAGGCATGCAGCGGTTAGTATGATGCTATTATAGCTCGGGATTTGGAGTTCGGAACTCAGTGCCAACTCAGTGTGTTAGGAGTTTGTACGCCCTTCCTGTGAGCACGTATGTTTCCTCCAGGTTCCCCTTTCCTCCCACGTTCTAAAGATGTTTAGTGTTTAATTGGGCATTGTAAATTGTCTTATGATTAAGCTGGGGTTAAGTAGCTGGGTTGCTGGGTGGTGTGGTTTGTTGGGCCAGAAGGGCCTGTTTCACACTGTATCTCTAAATAAATAAAATTGTGAGCTGAGGACTTTGTTCTCAGTTATTCACAAAATAGTTCAAAGATTTATAAACCCAAGAGATTCTGCAGATGCTGAATATTCCAAGTAACACACAGAAAGTGCTGGAGGAGCTCATCAGGTCAGGCAGCATCTATGAAAAAGAATAAAGATCTGCTGTAACACACACAAGATGCTGGAGGAACTCAGCAGGCCAGGCTGCATCAGTGCAAAAGAGTACAGTCGATGTTTCAGGCCGAGACCCTTCAGCAGGACAAGTAAGGGAGGGGGAAGAATGCAGAGTAAGAAGGTGCAGGATGTAGAAAGGTTACAGGCTAGAAGGTGATAGGTGAAACCAGGTGAGGGGGAAGTCAGTGAGTGAGGGAGGGGTGAGCTGGGAGATGACAGGTGGAAAAGATGAAGGAATGAAGAAGAAGGAATATGATAGGAAGGAGAGTGGACCATGGGAGAAAGGAATGAGGAAGGACAGCAGGGAGAGGTGATTAGCATGTGAGAAGCAGAGAAGAAGCAAGCCAAAGTGAGAATGGAAAAAGAGGATGTGGCTGTTCATTCCCCTCCATAGATGCTGCTGAACCTGCTGAGTTCCTCCAGCATTTTGTATATCAATGATTTGGCTGAGGGAAACAAATGTTATTTTTCCAAATATGCTAATGACACTCTTGAATGTAGTCACTGGAGAGTACTGGTAGATATCAAGTGGTCTCTTTATTTAACAAAATGAGACACAGCAGCATCGTACTGAGACCCCTTTAGGAGAAAAAAGACCTGCTTGACTCAACGCTACACGACATTTTATAAACTGAAGATCAAAGGACAACTCAGGACAATCCCATATTTACAATGCTTCCTATGAATTACACCTCCCTCTTTCCACCCACACTGCACACAGCCAGATAATGAATTTAAATCAGCATTGTCTGGTCTTCCATTTAACTGTGGTTCGTGGTCCTTTGGAACCCATTGTTCAGAGCTGCATCTTATATTTAATCTGCAGTTCATATTCAGATCTGAAGATTGGTGGGTGAAGTTAGTTGCTGAAGCTATTTGCAATGTGTTCTAACCCTCTAACAGACACAAAGCTAAAGGGGTTGTATATTCCAAGGAGGATGCAAAGAGGCATTTTAGAAAAATGCACAGACAGTACGATATAATGTGAATAGATGTGAAGTTATTCACTTAGATAGGAAAACAGAAAAGTAGAGTGTTACTTAAATGGTGATAGATTAGTAAATGTTGATGTACAACAGTTCTGGATGTTTTATACACCCAGCAGTTAAGAAATCATGTGGTGTGCTGGCCTTCATTTCTACTCACGGTAAGCAAACATGTGGGTGTAGCAAGCGGTTTAAGAACTCAAGTGGTATGTTACCTTTCATCTTCAGAGCATTTCAGCACAGAAGCAGGCCCTTTGGCCCATCCTGGCCATGCTGACTTTGTCATAGTGGTGCTGTTACCTTGTTTTTCCAGGTTTGGATTTTTCCTGTCCCTCAAAGTTTTTTCCTCCAATAACTTCTCTCTCACTGATGTCTGATTGTAATTATCCGGCTGTCCCTGCTGCCTCTCTTGAACGAGGGTAATTCATTTGCCGTTCAGTCATCTAGAAGCTTAGCTGCTGCAGCGAAGAGCTTTGAATGCAGAAGCAAAGAAGTCTTACTACAATTTTGCAGGGCTTTGAGATAATTTGATACTTGAAATAATGTGCTGTAGTTCTGGTTTCCTTGTCTGAGAAGGGATATACTTCCCATTTACTTGTCGTGAATCAACGGAGGGCTGATTCCAGAAATTTGGGACTGTCCTGTGAAACTCAGGTCGACTCAGCCTGTATTCACTAAAGTTTTAGTAGAATGAGAGGAGAGCTTGAAATGTACAGATTCTAACAAAGCTCGACAGGGCTGGATGCAGGGAGGATATTTCCCCTGATGGGAGGGGCAATTCTGTAACCAGGGTCAAAATGATAGGATGTGGGATAAAATATTTAGAACTGAGAAAACATCCTTTACCTAAAGGGTTGTGACATTGTGGAGTTCTCTATCACAGAAAGCTGCAGAAGAGAAGTCACACAATGTGTTAAGAGGGAGACAAATTTTTAGTCTTGAGGCGTCGTAGGGTATGTGAGAGCATCAATATGACATGGAGGTGGAGAATCAGCCATGACCTGGTGTTAGAGCAGGCTCAAAGGACCAATACTGTACACAACCTAATTCATAGTGTCCGTCACACGTGTGTCCACGTTCATAAACAGCACAAGCACAGGTATTCTGCACATGCACACACCACAAACACAGCATTCTTCATGGTCTCTATTGTGTATGTGCACACATACACAGTGTAGCTCAATAATTCCTACCCTCGGATAGGGCAGTACGGTAGCAAAATGCTATTACAGCTCAGGGGTGTCAGAGTTTAATTCTGGCATCTTCTGTAAGAAGTTTGTATGCCCTTCCGTGAGCGCTTGGGTTTCCTCCCATAGTTCAAAGATTTGCTGGTTAGTAGGTTAATTGTTCATTGTAAATTGTCTTGTCATTAGGCTAGGGTTACAGAGGTGGGTTACTGGGTGGTGCAGCTTGTTGAGCCAGAAGTACTTGTTCTGAGCTTATCTGAAAATAAAAAAAAGAACTTTTAGCTTCTTTGCGAATGTGCTGTGTATCGGCTCTTTGACATCCTTCAAAACCTGATAACAGCCAGGATTCCCCACCTGAGTCCATCTCATCTGCCTGCATTTGGTATCTGTCCCTCTCCCTCACCTCTCCCCTCCTTCCCCTTCCCCTCTCCCTCTCCATCATTCCCTCTCTCCCCCTCCCCCTCCCTATCCCCTCCTCCCCTCTCCGTCCTCTCCCTCCCCACTATTACTATGGGACAGGGAGTGCCTGGGTCTCAGATCCCAAGCCACCAGATTTGGGAGCAGTCGTTGCCCACAACAATTGGGCTTCTAGACCGGTTTCACTCACCTCAGCACTGAGCTGACTGCAGTCTGTGGATTCACTTTCGGGAACTTCGCAGCTCACGTTCTTTTATTATTTGTTTACTTTTTTTATTTGTGCAGTTTGTCCTCTTTTGCACATTGGATGTTTGGTCAGTCTTAGATCATAAATGAGCTTTGATCTTTGAGCGATGTTGCCTATACAGTACTTTGTTCTGCTGACACATAGCTAGTGAGATGCCAGAGGTTATGTGGTATTGTCCCTAGCTTTCTTCTTCTTCGTCTTTATCAAAGGTTGGACCCCTCTCTTCTATCCCTCTACAGAAGCCTTCATGCAATCACAGAGGGGTGTGTGTTCATTGTCACTGATAAGTGGCTCATATTTCACTTCAACAAATCAATGCACTTAAGCAACAATATCCTCAACTCTACTACACAAGCCTAAATTTAGCACATACAATTATTTTGTTTTCATTTTATGGATTATGCGTAAATTTCTTTGAGGATCAGTCGTTGGGATGAATCGTTTGTTTTCAATTACTTAGGCTGAACATTTGGCAGTAGTTAGGGAAAAAAAAATTTATGATTGAAGGGAGTTATTGTAGATTGGCCTTTAGTTAGGCAGGCCTTGATTTTGCTTGTAAGGGCTTAATGTCAGGTCTTTTTTTTATGTAAAACCGACTATAATTTCAATAGCGTGGAGAACAGAGACATTGAACACAGGAAAGTACAACACAGGGTCAGGGTTTTGGCCTACAAGATTGTGCCAGGTTAATTAAACTAAACAAGTGCTTAACTAAACAAACCGCTTCTACCTTCATGATAGCCATATCCCTCCATTATCTACAGATGCCTGTTTAAGAGCCCCTTAAACTCCTCTATCCACCATCACCACCACCCTTGGCACTGTATTCCGGGCATCCAGCACCCTGTCTGCAAAACAACTTAACCCGCACGTCTCCTTCAAACTTTTCCCTGGTTTGTACGAAGTTTTCTTGTCAAAGGTGGGGTGCCACGATGGCGTAGCGGTCAGCGTGATGCCATTGCAGCTCGTGGCATTGAAGTTCGGAGTTCAATTTCAGCTCTATCTGTAAGGGGTTTGCTCATTCTCCCCGTGACCATGCAAGTTTTCTCCGGGTGCTGTGGTTTCCTCCCACGGTCTAAAGATGTACCAGTTAGTAGGTTAATTGGTCATTTTATATTGTCCTGTTATTAAACTGGTTTGCTGGGTGGCACAGCTTATTGGGCCGGAAGAGCCTGTTCCGCTCTCAATCTCTAATAAATAAACTATGTTCAGCACCCTGCTTCACTCTTCCAAGACAACCACTAACTTGTAGGGTTTGGAGGCTTGTGTGCCTCCATGACTGGAGTCCTATGTTGGCTGGAGTCAGGGCTTTATGTTTTGGCTCTTGGTAGGGTCACTGATGCCAAACAAGTCAAAGGGTAGAGGCCAGACTAAGAATGCTCCACCAGTCATCCAGGCTCAGGGGTTCAGCCCAGAGCTAACAACCCTGATTAGTAAAATAAAGCTATTACAGAAACACTAATGAAGAATCTTTCTACATCTGAGGGGGATAGTATTCTTGAGTCTCCACCCAGGACTTGCACAACTGACAGTAGTGAAAACCAAGCTACTAACATGATGAAGCCCTGAACACCACCAGAGATGGAGGACCTTCATTGCTGCCATGAATGTCAGCGGCCTAACGGGCAGAAGGTACCTTTGCTCACTGCAGAGACAGGGCGCCCTGCAATGAGTGGACATGCTTTCAGCTGAGCTATTTTCTAAAGGTGCAGCTCTACCGAGATGTCCAATTACACCTTCTGCTTGGAAGGGCAGAGTACCAACAGACCTTGCAGAGCTCAGTGTGCTGGGGGAGGAAGGAGTTTGGGGAACTGTGCAGAGCTAAACAATGTTACAGGTCCTAGCGCACCACGAGCGTACTATAAGATCATAGGTTCAGGGCTGAAGAGCCCATACTGTGCTGTACTGTTCACCGGTCTGTCCCATGAGACTGGCTTGCTGTACTCCCATGACTTGCACAGATCTTACCATGACTTGAGATCCTCAATTACAGTGTTAGGTTGAATAAGTCAAGACTTTATTCCTTCATTCCCTGGAATAAGGGGTGTTCTTACGGAGGTATACCAAATTATGAAGGGTATAGATAGGATGAAATACACAGGTGTTTTCCCCTGAAGTTGTATGAGACTGGAACTTGAGGTTTTGGGTTTAAGATGAAAGGTGAAATACTTAAGGGGAATCTTCTTCATCCAGAGGATGGTACGAGTGTTGGATGAGCTGCCGGTGGAAGTGCTGGATGTGAGTTCAGTTGTAACGTTTAAGGGAAGGTTAAATAGATATATGGATGAGATGTGAGGTATCCTACTTCTAATTGGACATTGCACTATCTCACTACTTTATTATTTTTGTTTATTTTGCATAACTTATTTTGGCTTAACTATTTAATGGACACATATATACCTGCTGTAACTCAGTTCTTTCTTCTCTATATTTATTTCATTGTACTGCTGCCATAAAAATTACAAATTTCACAACATATGCCGGTGATATTAAACCTGATTCTGATGGGCTGTGGTTTGGGTGCATGTGCAAAAATGTGTGAAAGTCTTAAGCACAGATATATAGCTAGGGTGCCTAAGGATTTTGCACAGTACTGTAGTGACTTTATGTATTGCATTGTACTGCTGCTGTAAAACAAACTAAACTCATGACACATGTGAGTGGTGATAAACCTGATTCTGATATGGGTCTCTTGTGGACTGAGAGTGGGAATAAGGCAGGGAAAATCATGGCTGGGAAAAGGGGAAGAGAGAGGAGGGAGCAGGAAGCACCAGAGAGATATTCTGTAATGATCACTAAACCAATTGTTTGGAATCAAATGACCTTGCCTGGTGTCTCAAGGCTGGGTGTGTCTGCATTTGCACCACCCCCTGCCCCTGGCACTCCTTCTCTACCGTCTATCTCACATCCCCCCCCACCCCAGCAGAACACCACCCTCATCATTCCCAACTCACTTTGCTTCCGCCTGATTTACAAACTTACTGTCCACTCCACGTTGACAAATACAGGACTGTGTAAATATCTTAGGCACCTTAGCTGTGTGTGTGTATATATATATATGTGCCTATGACTTCTGCACAGTCCTGTAGATGGGACTAGGCAGACAGTGGGTTAGAGACAGCATGGAAACTGGCTCTTCAGCTCACAACACATCCTACATTGTCCTGTTATTTTGTTCCCAATCACCAACTCCCTCCAGATTCTACCATCACCGACCGCATACTTGGCATAATTTACTTATTATTATTTAATTATTTATGATTTTATATTGCTACATTTCTACACTATTCTTGGTTGGTGCAACTGTAACGAAACCCAGTTTCTCTTGGGATCAATAAAGTATGTCTGTCTGTCTGTAAGGGCCAGTTTGCAATGACCAATTAACCTACTGTCCTGCGTATCGCTGGGATGTGGAAGGAAACCCACGCAGTTACAGGAAGAACATACAAACTCCATGCAGACAGCACCCACGTTCAGCATTGAACCTGGCTGTACCAGGTGTGCCACTTGATGTGTTGAAGATCATTGCGAAAAATAGCAGCTAAGATGTATAACATTTGATTGTAGATAGAAAATTGTCTGTTAGTGGTAACTGGGGAGTTGGGATAGCTGTGTCTCTTTCTGGTTGCCATGATGCCACAGTTAGTGTGTCACAAAGATCAGTACTAAGGCCTCAGCTTCATGAAGTTTGTATTAATGACTTAGAGAAAGGATTGGGGTTAGGGTTACTGAAATTTTGGGTAGATAAGTAAGTTAGGGAGATGTAATAGAGCCTATAAAAAGATTATGAAAGTTTAACTGAGTGGACAAAATCTTGCAAATGAAATATAATGCCTGCTTTCTTGCAACAGCATTTCATGTAGCAACAATAATAGTAATAATAGGCATCCATTAGTCTCGTGAGACCATGGATTTGCACCTTGGAAGGTTTCCAGTGCGCAGGCCTGGGCAGGGTTGTATGGGAGACGGGCAGTTGCCCATGCTGCAAGCCTTCCCCTCTCCACGTCACCGATGTTGTCCAAGGGAAGGGCACTAGGACCCAAGCAGCTTGGCACCGGTGTTGTTACAGAGCAATGTGTTGTTAAGTGCCTTGCTCAAGGACACAAACACACTGCCTCAGCTGAGGCTCGAACCAGTGACCTTCAGATCAGTAGACTGATGCCTTATCCACTAGGCCATGCGCCAACACAAGGTTCAAAAATAGTTATTATCCCTCAACCATCTGGCTCTTGAACTAAAGGGGATGACTTCACTCAACTTCACTTGTCCCAGCATTGAAATGTTCCAACAACCAATGGAGTCACTTTCAAGGATACTTTATCTTATGTTCTCAATATTTATTGCTTGTTTATTTATTATTTCTTTCTTTGTATTTGCACAGTTTGTTGTCTTTTGCACACTGGTTGAATGCCAAAGATGGGTAGTCTTTCATCGTTTCAGTTATGGTTACTCTGTAGAGTTATTGAGTTTTCCCACAAGAAAGAGAATCTTAGGGTTGTATATGTACAGTACTTTGATAATAAATTTACATTGAACTTTGAACTTGCGAAAATGTCGATTTTGGTAGGGAAAATAAGAAAAACTAAACATATTATTTAAATGGTAGGTGAATGTAGAGTTTTTAAATGAGAAGAAATTGGGCTGTCTTAGTGGATGATTTGCAAAAATAACTAAAATGCAAGTATTAGAAGTGATGAGGAAAGCTAACTGGATGTTATCGCACACTTGAACACAAAAGCCGGGAAGGTTATGTAGGGCATTGGTGAGACTACATCCAGAATTTAACCAGCTTACAAGGGATTAATGGTTGAACAGGTAGTTTGTTATTTTGCTTCTTAGTTGGACTCCAATCGAAGGTAAACCTACCTTCCAAGCACAGGATGAAGCATTTTGTACCTATCCTCCTAATTTATGCCTAAAATATTTGCATTGGGTGTTCCATTATCAATGGTAATCTAAGATGTAATTTACCAAAGTGCATAAAGTGATCACCTGTGGGCACACAAATGTAAAAGAGCCTCTGAGCTAATGATAAAATGCTTTCATGGAGTAAACTAACCTTTGATGTTCCTTGCTGTCTGAGTGTTGAGTATTTGACAAATGTGTAATAATATTCAATTTCCTGATAGAAATTAGCAAGTATGAGGAACTAGAAACAGCTTAATGTCAGTAAGTTGGTCTTTGTGCAAGTCAGACCTATATTCCAGTCTGCCGTATTCTATTCAGGAAGAGTGACGAGAATATTCCTTTTGGTTATGCAGTGTACCACACAATACATAAACTCTCACCTCGCCCAAAACCTTGTGTATTTTGGGAGGGAAGGCAAGAAACTAGATTGAAGTCAAAATAGTGGGAGAAGTGGGTAATTCCTTCCTCCGACTCCCACATCATGGATCAAGATTATATGATTCATTTCAATAAATTTATAACAGGTAATCTTTCCTAAAAGCAATTTTACAGATCACTTACATATTCACTGCACAGCCCTGGGATCTGGTTAAAAAAAGCACTTCAACCCATTTCTTTTATACAGAGAGTTACTTGTAGTGTACAGCACAAGAGGCAGTGGTTCCTTTCCATGCTTCGGAGGGGAAGAAACGCAAGTGTGGTTTAGTGAAGTGACAAGCTTATGAGAAAATGCAAGTTGGTGAGAAAGGTTTTTCACATCATTTGCCAAAGTACACAGGTTGGCAGGTGAGAGTTTGACTTGGCTCTTTGTTGGAAACTGCAGATTGAAGCTATGCCTCAGGACACATCTGAATGACTGGTTGCTTTCCAAAATAATAAAAAAAGACCGCTTTAAAGAATTTTTTTTCCTGATGGAGCTTAAAGTCCGTAAATGAAAAATGGCCTTAAACAAGTATTGAATTGCCTGTTTATGCAAGTGACTATTTAGTGTTAAATGGAGGGAATGAGAGCCCTGAATGTTTCATGAAATTACTATGTTTAGAATATGTGTAACAGGGTGTGAACTTGTCTTAGAAACTTCTGAAAGTGAGTTCAGGTTTACTTTGCTGCCTGTCCTGAGGATTCTACCAGCAGACAGGCAGTTCCCTTTCACTAGAGTCGCTGGTTTAGTCTGCGTGTATATTTCTTCCATTGTGCGTTCATCATCGTTCCAATAATAAATGGCCCCACAGTTACTCCATACAACCAGGTTTCTAAGTGAACATGAATACCTTCCTGTCGTGGAGGCAACATTGAATCATTTTAGGGGAGAGTGATGGGAAAAGTTGCTTTTAGGTGTTGCCATTTAAGCCAATTTGCACACAGCGTGATTCCATTGTCAGCAAATGTCAGTGACCAGATGATCTGTTGATCTCAATTGAGAATGAATTTGAGTGTTTTTATGATTTATATTAAATTGTTTCCATGGGTTTTTGTATGTCTACTAGGGAAAGCTGTTTACTGTTTACCTGTGCTAAGCACTACATGAATTTTGAATCATATGTTACTAACTATTTTGTGGTAATATTTTGTTTTACGTGCTGTGTGTGATATAGGTTTTGTGGGTGCACTGTGGTCTAGAGGAGCATTGTTTCATATGGTTGTATATATGTACAGTCAGATGACAATAAACTTGAACTTGAGTTTAATGCATAATCTGTAGCATTTACTCTTTATGGGATTAGAATAGCGCTTCATCTCAAGTCTTTGGAGTATGGTCTTGCATCCTGTGCAAAATGGAAACATATGGCATTTCTCCCCCTTGTAGGTGTTAATAAGGCCCGCAGGTTTTGCTCCATCCATTATTGTTCATGTGAAGGCAGTAGTGAGTAGCTATCTTAAAGCTCTCTAGCAAGTGCAATAAACAGCAGCAGGAACTTCCCAGGCTTTGACCTGATGAAGGAGTGGTGTTAAATCTCCAGTTCGAGGTGGCCTATGTCAGAGAAGGGAACTTGGGAGTGGTGGTATACCATGCACTCCTCCTCTGGCACTAGTACAAGGAGAGAGGATGGATTTGTGGGTTGAATGGTTCCTCTCCCTTGCTGATGCATGTGTTTTCCACATCATTTCACCTTCGTCTTGTTGTGGTAAGGAAATTACTTCACCTTGGCACAAGGGAAGCCTGCTTTTCGTGAGCTCCATTCACTCCTAAATATCTGCCTTTAAAGTCTGATACTGCTCTCTCTCTCTCACACACACGTCCCACTTCTCTTTCAACCTCTCTATCCTTTTCTCTCATCCTCTTTCATCCTCTTTCTTTCTCTCTATCTCTTTTATCCCTCTCCCTCTCCCTCTACACCTTCAACTTCTCCCTCCCATTCTAATTTCCTTCTTTTATACCCACACCCCAGGTTTTTTCCTAAATCATTTTGAGCTGGAGTTATACAAACATTGAAAATTTGGAGGTAGCTTGTCGAAACTTGTAACATGCTTGATCTGGTAGATGGTTTTTAACAATTTGCACAAATTTCAGAGGAGTTTTTAATTTTTAAATTTTTTAAAAAATTTACATGAAGTTTGCACGTTCTCCCTGTGACTGCTCGATGTTGTGGGTTGCACCTGGACGTGACCCTTTGCTCGCACACCAAAGATGAGTGGATTAGTAAATCTATCAGTGAGTGAGAGTTGCCCTTAGTGTGAAGATGAACGTTAAATTCTGTGGAGAGCTGATGGGAATATGGGGAGAAAGAGTTATTAGAAAGTGAGAAAGAAAATGGGATCATTCTCTGTGTGGCACAAACTGAATGGGCTCAATGGATTTCTCTGTTGTTAGAGCAGCTTCTCATTGAATGCATTCAGTTAGCTGGCATTGAACTTGATTGCTTATGAATTTCCCAGGGTGGAAATCTCCGGGATTACGTTGTTTAAAATGTTTTTTTTTGTTTGTGATAGAAACGCCTTCTGTGGTTAGGGATTCTGTGGCCATTTCTACATGAAAAAGCAGGGGTGTATTTAATTCTGAAATTTGCTTTAGGCAGTGGTTATGACAGGGAACAATTTACTCGTATCAAAGACAAAAACATTCTTAAAACTTCATCAAATGGCTCATAGCGGAGGAAGATCCGTTGGAAACAGGAAACAGGGTTTGTGCTATAATGAGGGGCTGAACAAACTTGGGTTGTTTTCTGTGGAGTGGTGGAGACTGAGGGAAGATCTAATGGGAGTTAATAAGATCATAAGAGGCATTGATAGAGTAGACAGGCAGTATCCTTTTCCCTGGGTTGAAATATCTAATATCAGAGGGCAGGCATTTAAGGTGAGAGAGATGTGAGGGGTAAGTTTTTACACAGGGTGGTGTGTACCTGGAATATGTTGCCTGGGGTGGTGGTACAGGCAGATATATTAGGGATTTTTAAAAGACATTTGGATAAGCACATGAACGAGAGGGAAATGGACGGATGTGGACATTATGTAGGCAGAAGGGATGAGTTTAGTTGGCCGTTTGATTACTATTTTAATTGTGGTACTATTCTGTGTTCTCTGAGAAGGCTATTCAGCACCTCAGGCCTGTTCCTTTATTTTGGTCATTTCAGTGCAGGGCAAGTATATTTTGTATACCTCCCATTTTTTGGCACCACAGTTCATCCAGGAGACATCAAAACACCTGGGGGTGGATGGATGTCTGGTTATAAGTGGCTGTGTTGTCTAGGGCTGTCTTGGAAAAAAAAATCCTTTAAACCATTTCCAAAGCTCCGGAATTCAATTGTGTCTTTTTAAATGTTAAATGAAAGGCAATTGTCTATAGTCATTCTTGATTGTTTAACACTGGAACAAGATGTCCCATGGGGAAACAAACATGTATAAAAGACTTCATGTTAAATACAGGAAAATTGTTAACTAAAGATAAAGATACCTTCTGGCAAAGATGTACTTCAAAAGAGAGTATAAAGTTAGTATGTTCCTGTCAGGATAAAAGGCAAGGACAAGAAGTTTAGGGAACCTTGGCTTTTGAGAGATATTGAGGCCGTGATAAAGAAAAAAAAGAGGTGTATAGCAGACATAGGCAGTAGGAAGAGATGAGGTAGCTGAGGGAGAATAAGAAATGTAAGAGAACGCTTAAGGACAAAAGGAGGGTTAAAATAAGGCAAGAGGTTGCTCTAGCAGACGAGGTGAAGGAGAATCCTAAAGATTTTTACAGATATATTAAAATGAAAGCAAGGGACAAAATTGTTCCTCTGAAAGATCAGAGTGGTAATCTATAGGTAGAGCTGAAAGGGATGGGGGAGATCTTAAATTTTTTTTTGCATCTGTATTTACTCAAGAGACAAACGCACAGTCTACAGACACAGAAGTGAGGCAAAGCAGCAGTGAAGTTCTTAACCTCACTTACAGAGGAAGAGGTGTTTGCTGTCTTGAGGCAAATTAGGATGGATAAATCCCCAGGGTCTGTCAAGGTGTTCTCTATGGGAGGTTAGTACAGAAATTGCAGGGGCCCTAGCAGAGATATTTGAAACATCCTTAGCTGCATGTGAGTTGCCAGCGGATTGGAGGATAGCTATTGATGTCGTGTTCTTTGAGAAAGGCTTCGCAGGAGAAGCCGGAGAGTGGTAGTAGATGGTTGCCTCTCTGACCGTTGTAGTTCAGATCATAAAGGGAAGTTGATGTTATAGTACAGAAGCTCGTTGCATTCTAGTTAAGTACAGGAATTGAGAATTGATTGCTGTAATGAAGAATGTCAAGGAAAAACTCAGTGTCATTCGGATTCCTCTCAGATACTCACACATGTGGTGCTTGTGGAAACCCTTTTTATAGCTAGCTTAGTAGTATATGAAAAGACAGATAATGCTGTTAGTGGCGACTTTATACCTCTTGCACTTAATAAAGTGGCCACTGTCTGTGTTTGTGATCTTCTGCTACTATAGCCCATCCACTTCAAGATTTGATGTGTTGAGCCTTCAGAGGAGCTCTTCTGCCCACCATTGTTATAACACATGGTTATTTGAGCTATTGCCGCCTTCCTGTCGACTTGAATCACCGGGCCATTCTCCTCTGACCTCTCTCATTAACAAGACATTTTCACCCACCGAACCGCCAATCACTGGATATTTTTTGGCTTTCACATTATTCTCTGTAAACTCTAGAGTCTGCTGTGCATGAAAATCCAAGGAGGTCCCGAGATCCTTAAAACACCCTGTCTGGCACCAGCCATCATTCCATGGACAAAGTCATGTAAATCACATTTCTTTCCCATTCTGATATTTTTTCAGAACAATTGCTGAACCTCTTGACCACGTCTACATGCTTTTATGCATTGAGTTGCTGCCGCATGATTGGCTGATTAGATATTTGCATTAACTAGGTGGTGTACATGTATTCTACATTATAAATGTCCAAACAGGGTCTTCCAATCACAAGAAAAACATCCAAGACAAAAGTTTATTGGACCCTGCACCGCCTCTCACACCTTCCTTCTTGGGTGCTTTAGTGCTGGAAATATGATGCACAGCAAGTCCAGCTCCAACACCATGAAGCAACTCGCCAGCAACACAGACCTGCAGCATTTGATGTTCTCAACATCTACCAGTATCTTGGAGTTGCACAAAAAAAGCAAAGGATGAACAATTACACCTTTTTATGGTCCCGGAGAGTTTGCTGTGACCAAGCATACTGCAATCTTACCGGAAAAAAATACATGAGACTCCGCCCTCCTCGCCCCCATTCTTCTGAATGGAGAGTTTCCAGTTCCATTTGCTCACTTTGCTGCTCAACCATCTGAACTTTTTCTAGCTGTTTGGTTGCTTTTCTCATTAATTGCAGAATGCTTTTTCCAATAATTCAATGTCTGGATACTCTTGCAGCTAAGTAAAATTAAAGCCAGGCTTGTTATTGTGGATCCTGACTTTGATGATCCCTGCTGCTCAGGAGGATTAGGGCAACAGATGTAGCTTTTCCTCCAAGACACAGACCACTCTGACTTAGACATGTGTGTCTGCTACTTCATGGCCACGAGTCTAACTGCTGTTGTAGCACTGGGAGTTTTGAGAAGTAGCAATGCACCCTGTCCGTCAGAGGTCACTTGCTGTAGATCAGAACCTACAGACACTTCTTGCGTCTTTTAAAACAAAACAGCGATGCAATTAGAATACAGGTTCCCCCGCTATATGAAGGTGTAGCACACTTATGAAACCGTTTGTAAGCTGAAATGTCGTAAAGCGAAGAAGCAATTACCATTCATTTGTATGGGGAAAAAATTTGAGTATTCCCAGACCCAAAAAAAACCTACCAAATCAAACCAAATAACACATAAAACCTAAAATAGCATGAACATATAGTAAAAGCAGGAATGATATGATAAATATACAGCCTATATAAAGTAGAAATATTAAATGTATGGTGTAGTTCCACTTATCAGAATGGGGAAGACAGCAAGCCATAATCGATTTGGAGAAAAAAAATGGCACGTACACGCGTGCGCACAAGGCTTCACGGTCATTGTAGTCTTTGTTGGGGTAAGCACACGTATAAAGCGGGCGTCTTTTTTTTGTAAAAGCGAAATTCCTCTTTGGTTAGTGAAAACAGGTACTAATGTAGGTCTTTTGTAACAGCGAGCTGTCATAAAGCGAACGTTCGAATAACAGGGGCCACCTGTATTTGTGTTCTGAGACAGATGACCTCCTTCATCACTGTCCCCCATCTTCCTGGTGTACTGTATATTATACCAGAATAATGTGCTAACAAATGTATAAAAATAAATTGGACTTAAACACAAAATATTCGGCAAATGCTGGAAATTTTGAGGAAAGCACACAAAGTGCTGGAGGAACTCAGCTGCTCAGGCAGCATCTATAGTGGGGAATGAGTCAGGTAGTGACGACATTTCCCCAAGGGTTTCGGCCCGAAATGTCGTCACTACCTCCTCCCATAGATGCTGTCTGGCCTGCTGAGTTCTGCCAGCATTTTGTGTTTTTATTCATGTGCTAAAAAAAAACCTGTATTAAAAATACTGTGATCTAAAAAAGTAGAATGAACTGGTTATAAAGATACTGGTAATGTATAAGTTGTGATTACTTGTCTAGGTTGATTTAACAGCACTTTCCAAATCTACACCCTCTACAATCAAGAAGGGCAAGAGTGGAAATGAGAATGAGTGACTGCAAGTTCCTTTCAGGGCCCAGGCAATGCTAACTTGGAAATGTGTCTCTCTTCAATCATTGAGGCTGGATCTGAATTTTAGATCTCTATACCCTGCAGCATTCTGGGAGTCCCTTCTTCAGAGGGACGACTGTGGTTTAAAGCATAATTGCATTGCCACTATATCAACAGCAGTTGGCAATAAACAAAAATGTTTGTCTTGCCAATGATGTCCATGTCCTGAAAATGAATAAAATATAATTATTTTACGGTTCATAATGAGTATCCAGTCCCTTCTTACCTCCATCCCAAGATGGTCTGAGGGTCCTTCACTTCTCCCTAGAACAGAGGCCTAAACTCTTTTCATTACCACTATCCCTTTGTCTGGCTATATTTGTTAGACCATAAGATACAGAAGTAGAATTAGGCCATTTGGCACATCGTGTCTGCTATGCCATTTCATCATCGCTGATCCAATTGTCTTCTCAACCCCAATGTCTTGCCTTCTCCCCATATCTCTTCATGCCTTGACCAATCAAGAATTGATATCAGCCTCTGCCTTAAATATTTGTAAAGACTTGGCCTCCACAACTGCCTGCGGCAAAGAATTCCACAGATTCACCATTCTCTGGCTAAAGAAGTTCCTCATCTCCATTCTAAAAGGACACCCCTCTATTTTGAGGCTGTGTCCTCTGGCCCCAGGCTGTCCTGCCACAGGAAGCATCGTCTCCACACCCACTCTATCAAAATGTTTCACCATTCAACAGGTTTCAATTAGGTCACCCCTCATTCTTCTGAATTATAGTGAATATAGTCTCAGAGCCATCAAATGCTCTTCATGAACCTCCTTTGAATTTTCTCCAGTGTCAGTACATTTTTTCCAAGATAAGGGGTCCAAACTGCAAGTGAGGCCTCACCAGTGCTTTATAAAGCCTAAACAAAACATCCTTCCTTTTATATTCTAGTCCTCTGGAAATGAATGCTAACATCCCTTTTGCCTTTTTCACCACAGACTCAAACTAACCTTTAAGGAAGATGTGCTAGCCAAGATGTGGGGGTGAGATTGCAAAAAGAGCTGGAAAGGGCATGTAATAAGGATAATGTCATATTTGTAAAGGATTACTTCAATATGCAAAGGGATTGGGAAAATCAGGTTGGTGTTGGATTGCAAGAGAGGGAATTTGTCAAATGCCTACAAGATGGCTTTTTAGAGCAGCTTCTTAGATTGGGTGTTGTGTAATAACTCAGATTTTATTAGTCAGCTTAACGTAAATGAACCCTTAAGAGATAGTGATCATGATATGATTCAATTCATACTGCAGTTTGAGAGGGACATGTATAAGTTACGTGTATCAGTATCACAGTGGAATAAAGGAAATTACGGAGGCATGAGGGAGGATTGGAGGGGGATGATAGTGGAACAGAGGTGGCTGAAGCTTCTGGGAATAGTTCACAAGGCACAGGATAGATAAATCCCACAGAAGAAGTTCTCAAGTGGCAGGGCTTGGCAACTGTGGCTGACAAGGGAAGTTCAGGACTGAATTAAAGCCAAGGAAAGGGCTTATAAGGTAGTAAAAGTGAGTGGGAAGTTGGATGATTGGGAAGCTTTTCCAATCTAACAAAAGACAATGAATAAAGCTAGAAGAAGGGAAAAGATGAAATACGAGGGCAAAGTAGCCGATCATAGAACATAGAACAGTACAGCACAGTACAGGCCCTTCAGCCCACAATGTTGTGCTGATCCTCAAACACTGCCTCCCATATAACCCCCTACCTTAAATTCCTCCATATACCTGTCTAGTAGTCTCTTAAATTTCACTAGTGTATCTGCCTCCACCACTGACTCAGGCAGCGCATTCCACACACCAACCACTCTGAGTAACAAACCTTCCTCTAATATCCCCCTTGAACTTCCCTCCCTTTATAATATAATATAAATAATACCACTATATCTATATAAATAATATAGATAATATAAATAAGAATACCACGTTTTTTCAGCTATATAAAGAATAAAAGGGAGATGAGAGTTGATACTGTGCCACTGGAAAATGATGCTGGTGAGGTAGTAATGGGGGACAAAGAAAAAGTAGATGAAATTAATATGTACTTTGCTTCAGTTTTTACTGTGGAAGACACTAACTGTGGTCCATGAGTGTCAGGGAACAGGAGTGAGTGATATTTCTATTAGAAAGGAAAAAGTGCTAGGCAAATCAAAGGTCTTAAAGTGGATAAGTCATCTGTCCCAGATGGATTACATCTGAGTCCTGAGAGAGGTTGCTGAAGAGATAATAGATGTATTGGTTATGATCTTTCAAGAATCACTTGATTGTGGCATGGTCCTAAAGGACTGGAAAATTGCAGTGTCACTCCAGTCTTTAAGATGGGAGGAAGACAAAAAAGAAGAAGTTATAGGCCAGTGAGCCTAGCCTCAATGGTTGGGAAGTATTGGAGTCCATAATTAAGAATGAGGTTTCTGGGTATTTGGAGACTAATGATAAGATAAGTGAAAGTCAGCACGGTTTCTGTAAAATGAAATCTTACCTGACAAATCTGTTAGAATTCTTCAAGAAAGTAACAAGCAGGGTGGACAAAGGGGAGGTAGTGAATGTTACTTAGATTTCAGAAGACATTTGGTAAGGTGTCTCACATGGGGCTGCTTAATAAAAGAAAATCCTCTGGCATTATGGGAAATAAAAAAGTGGTCTTTTCTCAGAGGCTGCAGTATTAGGTTAGTATTGGGACTGCTACTTTTCACATTGTTTGTCGATGATTTAGATAGTGGACTTGATTGCTTTGTGGCAAAGATACAAAGATAAATGGAGGGGTAGGTAGTGCTGGGGAAGTGATGCAATTGTAGCAGGACTGAGACAAATTGGAATATTGGGCAAAAAAGTGGCAGATGAGATATAGAGTTGGGAAATGTACGATAATGCGTTTTGGTAAAAGGAGCAATAGTAAAGAATATTATCTACATGGGGAGAACATTCAAACATCAGAAGAGCAAAGAGAGTTCTTGTGCAAGACTCCCAGGAAAATTAATTCGCAGGTTGAGTCTGGTAAAGAAGGCAAATGCAATGTTGGCATTTGTTTCAAGGGGAATAGAATATAAAAACAACGAGATAATGCTGAAGCTTTATAAGACATTTGTCAGGCCACACTTGGAGTATTGTCAACTATTTTGGGGCCCTTATCTCAGAAAAAATGTATTGTCATTGGAGAGTCTCCAGAGGAGGTTCACAAGGATGATTCCGGGAATAAAGGGGTTAACATATGAGGAGCGTTTGGCAGCTTTGGGCCTGTACCAACTGGAATTTAGCAGAATGCGTAGGGATCTCATTGAGACCTACCAAATGTTGAAAGGTGGATGTGGAGAGGAAGTTTTGTCTGGTGGGGATACCCAGAACTAGAGGGCACAGCCTCAAAATTGGGGGCTGACGTTTTAGAACAGAAGGGGGAATTTAAACAGCCTCATGTGTGGCACCTTCTCAGAGGCCTTCTGGAAATCCAAGTACACAACATTAACTGATTCTCCTTTGTCTCTCCTGCTTGTTATTTCTTCAAAGAATTCCAACAGATTTGTCAGGCAAAATGTTCCCTTGCAAACCATGTTGACTACAGCCTATTTTACTATGTTTAACCAAGTACCCCGAAACCGCAACCTTAACAATGGATTTCAACTCACTTTGTTCTCACTTTCAATAATGTTTTTTAAACTCCACTTTTTCCAGGTGTAGCTATGGGAATTCTTACTGGCCAAGCCATGCTTGTCTCTTCATTGGTTATGTGAACTGATCCATGGTTCAATCCTTTTCAGACCCCTGTTCTTTTTACATTGATTATCGTGTTTGACTTTTTTTTTCTGTACTCTTACAGAACTAGGAACCTAGAAAGTGAGATGCAATGAAACCCATGTGATTTTATATTGAATTGAACAATTTCTGGTAGCAGCTCTGTATCCACAGATGAGGCTGAAACTTCCTGTTTCAGATTGTTTTGTTTTATACTGTTCACTAACTGTATGTTTTTTAAAGGATTCGTTAACTTTTCAAGAGCAGTTGGCAATGGACGAAATTAGCTGTCTTGCCAATGGTGTCCACATCCTGAAAATGAATAAAACAAAATCACTATACAATTCACAGTGGACATTCACTCCCTTCTTATCTCCATTTAGAAAGAGTCTTCCTCACTTGACACATTCCCCGCACTCCGGAACGCCTTCCTCTCTGCAACAAAAAGCCGGCTTGCTTTCTCTCTTCGTGAGTTCTAACAAAGGGCTCTTGATCTGAGTCACTGGCTCCTTCTCTCCCCATGGATGCCTCTTGACCTGTTAAATGCTTCCAATGTTTTTCTGTTTCTGTTTCACAATCTACTACTGCACCAGCTTGGCCCGGTTACATTCAAAGGTCATGGGTGGGGACCCTAACCAAAGCTAAACACTTCCTCTCTGCCAAAGTCGTAGTGTTACACTGCCCTGTTCTTTCCTGTGCATTCAGTGTACTTTAATCTGAGATCCTCCCTGTCTGTTCTGGCAGCTCATTTCAACATAAAATGCTTCACAAGTGTATGATCTTCTATGAATAAGAAGAAAAGGATCTGCATTCATGGGAATATTTTTAATTTATTCTTTTCTTCGGGGTACAGTATGGTAACAGACCCTTCTAGCCCAGCGACTAGCACCCACTTGCACCCAGTGTGACCAGTTAACCTACTCACCCTTACATCTTCGGACTGTGGGAGGAAACTGGAGTCCACCTGGAGAAACCCACGAGGCTATGTGGAGAACATGCAAATTCCTTACAGTGCTGAGAATTGAGCCTGGGTCGCTGGCGCTGGAATAACGCTATGCTAACCACAACGCTGCCTTGCTGCCCCCGCACCTTGCACTCACTTCATCCATCCCTGAGCTTCTGGCAATCAAGTAAATTGTTTAGATGCATTGCCACTTTGCCTTTCTATCTACAGAAAGATCCTGCATACAGCCATTTCAACTGCTAAAAGGGGGATAAATCCTGGCCGGGGTAAACAGATTGTTTTGAAACAAAAGCGCAATAAATTTGGCAGTGATGGAAATCCAAAGCAACACACACAAAATGCTGGAGGAATTCGGTAGGTCAGGCAGCATCTATGGAAATGAATAAACAGTCGACGTTTTGGGCCGAGACCCTTCTTCAGTGCTAACGGGTTCTGTGCCTACCTGAGAGGGTGGGTGATAACAGCCTGACTGAAACTAGGTGAATTACTGCCAAGTTATGGCAGATCAATACACAGATTTTGGTTTAGTTGTAGTACCCCACTCATAACCTACTGACCCATAGGCAAGAGTTCACTAAATCACATTTGTATACGGTATTTAAGAGTTGGTGTAGGACATACGATGCTGGAGTTTTAATTTCGGCTAAAGGTTACCCTCTGAGGTGCTGCAGCTACTGTGGAGTGCAGGACTTGGACAGACAGGCTGCCAGTTCAACTCTTGGCTGGTGTACTCACACCAATCTATGACACTGATGTTAAGGTCACACCCAATGCACCCTTATTCCATTTGTCTTGTAATGTGATAGAATCAGGTTTATTACCACTGACTATGTGATGAAATTTATGGCAGCAATACTGTGCAATACATAACATATTATAAATTACATTAAGAAATGTGTGTGTTTGTGTGTGTAGATAAATAAATAAAAAGTAAAAAAATAGGACAGCAAAAATATAATCTTTGCGAGTTCATGGACTGTTAAGAAAGTTGATGTTGGAGGGAAAAAACTGTTGCTAAAACATTTACTGTGTGCCTTTAGGCTCCTGCACCACCCAAGAATAGTCCTCTGGGACTGGAGGGCTATACCCGGGTGCCCGTTGATGGTCCTAGGTAGAATAATAGTCCAGCACAGACTAAATGGGCCTGTTTCTGTGCTGTAGTGTTCTGTATCTCTCTGTTATATGACTCCTGGATGGTAAGGGGGATCTTTCATGATGAATGTCACCTTTTTGAGGTGTCCCCTTTTGAAGATGTCCCCGATACTGGGGATGCCGAGAGACCATTGGTGGATGACACAAATGTGGCTTGAGAGTTTGCACCAGAATCACTTAGTTGTTGCTGCCTGTTATGCCGCTGGCCTTTAGCACAGCAACCAGGATTACTTGATCTATTTGTACTCACTTGGTCTTTTGATTGCTGTAGTTAGTTCCAAGCATTTGGAAATCCTGCCATGACTTTTCTTAACGAGCTTCCAAGTTCTACCTTTCTACTTGCATCTGTTCATGGCTTCTGACGCTCATTTTCAAACTTGGATCTAACTTGTTTTTGTCAGACTTTTACTTCAAAACTTCCACATTCCACATTGCACATTCTGACCACAGCCTTTTTCTATCCTATTCCTTTTGTGACTACCTTTTTCTCAAGAAATTCTTGAGAATTTCTATTCATATAATACATATGGTTGGGATGTTCCAAATCCAGCAATTTAATTTTAAAGTGTCAACCCAGATAATGTTCTTATCTGTGGATGGAATGCTTGAAGCAATAACTCTTAATGTGATTGGGGAGCACCTTAATCTTTTCAACTCTGGTACAAAGGGAAGAAAATCACTCACTATTTCAGTTTCTCTCTTGGAACTATAATTTCCTTTCACTTAGTAACATTACAGTGAGTTTATTATACCTTCTGTCAGCTTCTATTCTGATAAAAAGTCAGTTACTTAGTGAGTGTATGCTTGTCGAGCTCTTCAATAACCTCTTCAGTGGGCACTTAGAATTTCAAAGGGTATTGACATGGGCTGTTCATCCCAAGAACTCTTAAGCCAACTTTTATGCTCCACTCAAGCCACTTTCTATTTTCTCCATCTCAGTCTAATCCTAGAAGACTAGAACCAAATGTCCTGGCTTAATGGTGAAACGTGTAATGATTATGGGGAGAAGGAGGGGCCTTTTTTCACTCTGGGGGTGGTGTGAGTGTGGAATGAGCTGCCAGCGGGAGCAGTAGATGTGGTTTCGATTTCAACATTTAAAAGTAAGTTGGATGGTTGCTTGGATGGGAGAGGTATGGAGGGCTATGCCTAGGTACAGGGTGATGGTTCTAGGCAGACTAATAGTTAGGCACAAACTAGATAGGCAGAAGGACCCGTTTCTGTGCTGTAATGTTGTATGACCATGTTCTAGGACTCAATTATCTTTTTAGCCAATCCAAAACTTTACTACTTTTGAAGATGGGGTGGCCCAGTGGGAATGTGACCAGAACTGCTGCCTCACACCTCCAGCGACTCATGTTGCATTCTGATCTCTGGTGCTGTCTTTGTGGTGTTTACTTGTTCGTCCTGTGACCACTGAATTTCTGGGTCCATTTATACAAAAGTAGACACATAATCACTGTTAAACGTACAGTGGCTTAACGGAAACACATAAAAAAGTCTTCGTATTGCAATAAAATACAGTGATCGTGAAACAGGTTGTGTCTATATGCTCACAAGCTTCTCAAAATCTCAATGGCAGCAAGGCCAAGGAATTTAATTTGGACTTTAAGAGGGGGACATTCTAAAGACATCCACCGATCATCATTGAGAGGTCAGCTGTGGAAAGTGTGAGCAGCTTCACACATCTCAGAGGATCCATCTCAGAGGATCCATCTCAGAGGATACAGCATCTCAGAGGATCCATCTTGGCCCTAATACTTTGAAGCATTCACTAAGAAGACATGTTAGTGGCTATACTTAATTAGGAGTTTGTGGAGATTTTGGTATGTCACCAAAGCCTCGTGCAGATTTCTACAGATGTACGGTGGAGAGCATTCTAACTGGTTGTATTACCACCTGGTAAGGAGGCTTCATTGAAAGAGATGACAGTTTGTAGACTCAGCCAGCTCCAGGAAGGCACAACCTCCCCCTCCATTAAAGACATCTTCCAAATATGGCATCTCAGGAAGGTGGCATCAGTTATTAAGGGTCCTCAACACCTGGGATCTGTCCTCTTCTCATTACTACTGACGAGTTTGAAGATCCATAGGTAGTATTTTAGGAACAGTTTCTTCCTCTCAGTCATCATGTATCTGAATGGTTAATGAAAACTTCCCCCACTACTTCTCTTCTGCACTATTTATTCTTTATTGTAGAAATTCATCAAGTCTTGCACTATATGCTTTAGGACGTATGTCTGTCTTAATTAGCCTGATTCTGATTCTCATTTTATTTCTCTACTCATAAACACAATAGGTACTGAAATCCTGAGCACCACACACAAAATGCTGGAGGAACTCAGCAAGTTCTGACCTACACACACAAAATTCTGGAGGAGCTCAGCATGTCAGGCATCCTCTTTGGAAGGGAATAAACAGTTGATGTTTCGCACCAAGACCCTTCATCAGGACTGACTGATGAAGGATGAAGCGGTCGTGATGAAAGGTCTCGGCCTGAAATGTCGACTATTCCCTTCTATTAATACTCTCCTCACTTCCTTTCTTTGCCTGTCTCATTCACCCTCTCTTTTGTCATAAATGGAACCTACATCACAGGGACTGGGCCTCTGGCTCACTACATCCATGTTGATTGCCAAGTTTTTCCTTCACCCCACTTCACCACTCCATCAGTTCTCTTTCCAATGACAGACTTCTCAATCTGAGACAATCATTACTGAATATTTAATTCTCACCAACTCTGGAACCACCTCAAGCCCAAGCCTGGTCCGACCAGTGGTCATGGTAATTTATTTACATGGTCAAATTTAATAGAGTCTGTGTGTGCATAACTTGCTAGCCTGGGTGAGTGTAGTTTCCAGAATAGCAGCCACTACACATCACGTACCTAAAAATGTTTTCCAACTAGGAATGCGCTTTTCAAATCTCTGCAGTCTGGAATGTTGTAGCAGGGAGGGAAAAGTCAAACTGCAATTGTTCTGCAGATTAACAAGTTTAATTTAATCAAAATATTTTTTATAGTTTGAACTTCCAGTCCAATTATGGGTCATTTCTTGTTCTAATTGTTTGTAAGTAATAATGCCTTGTATGTAATGTGCTTTTTGTACAACTTCTGATTATTAATTTAGAATTATTTGGCTGCTCTCCAATGCAAGATATTTATCTAGAAATTCATTCCTGGTCAATAGTGCTACATAGCAGAGACTAAATGGTGCACTTTGTTTCTGAAATTCCTTCTGCTGTAGTTTGAGGATCTGAAGTTTAAAGGGTGTGTGAGAAGTGTTCCATGTACTTACCACTCTGTGTAAAAAAAAATCCTCTGACATCCCCTCTAAACTTTCTGCTAATCACATTAAAATTATGCCCTCTCATATTAGCCATGATAAAGGGAAAGGGTTCTGGCTGTCCGCTATGTCTTTGCCCTTTATCATCTTGAACACCTCTATCACCTCTCTCAGCCTCCTTTGCTCCAGAAAGAAAAGCCCTAACTTGCTCAACCTTTCCTCATAAGTTATGATCTATAATCTAGGCAATACCCTGGTAAATTTCATCTATGTCCTCTCTAAACTTCCTTAATGAGACAACCAGAACTGAACACAATACTCCAATTGTGGTCTAACCAGAATTTTATAGAGCTGCAACATTACCTCTCACTTCTTTAACTCAATCCCCAAAATTAGAACCCATTCATTACCTGGGGAAACCTATAAAGTTATAAAATACAAAGTAAATTTTTTATCAAAGTATTGTACATATGTGTCACTGCTGTATATACTATGCTGAGCTGTATTTTCTTATGGGCATTCACAGTAGATTTAAAGAAAGACAATATAATCGAAAAACTACACGCAAAGGAAGTCAGATAAACAACTAATGTACAAAAGCAGACAAACTGTTCAAATACAGAAAAAAGCCCCAAATAATAAATAAATAATGCTGAAAACATGAGTTGTAGAGTCCTTGAAAGTGTCCATGCGTTGTGATACCAGTTCAGTGTTGACGTAAATGAAGTCATCCGTGATGGTTGAAGGGTTATAACTGTTCCTGAACCCAGTGGTGTGGGACCTCAAGCTCCTGTGCTGCCTCCTCAATGATAGTAGGGAGAAGAGAGCATGGCCTGAGTGGTGGGGTCCTTGATGGGTGCTCTTTTCTCCTGACAGGCTCTTTGTAGATGTGCACATAGGTGTGGAGGACTTTACCTGTGTTGGACTGTGCTATGCCCACTGCTTTCTGTAGTCTTTTCTTTTCATGGGCATTGGTGTTTACATGCCAGGCCTTGATGCAATCTGCACAAGCGATTCATCAATGAAAACCGTTACCGACTGTTCGCAGATAGACACATGGATGATATAGAAAATGGAGGGTGATTAATGAGGGAAAGATTTAGATTGATAACTGAGTAGGTTAAAAGACTGGCACATCGTCATGGGCCATAGGACCTGTAATATGCAGTAATGTTCCATGTCCACGATTCATTGCCTTCTGAGCTTGCTAGCTGGTGCCTAAACTAGACCAGTGCTTTTGTGAAAGTGTTGTTGATGGCCAGCCTGCTATCTATTGCCTCCTGTGTGTTAAGGCATTTAATTACCATTTCTGTGACAGGATCAGATTTCACACACGTGGAAATTCATAGTTGGATCCAAAGGGCCGTTTTTTGTACGGCTTGTGACCATGCTGCTGTTAACTCATCTTTAACCATTGACCCTACTTGCTTACATTAATGCATCCAAGCTTCCAAATGCAATTGAGTTGAAGCTGAATTGTCCAGTAGATCCTGATAACAGCTTAACCAGCTTAAAAGGAGATCTGTTTCTTCTCATTCATCTTTTTTCTACTACGACATTTCAGTGTTACTCTGCTGAAGGGTTCAGTGCCAATTCATCCAGTCAGTAAAAGAAACCAAAATGCCGTCAATAATGCACAATATAAAAGGAAGTGTACATGATGACTTCACTCGCAAAATCTCAATTTGGCTGTTGGTTTTGGGAGATAAATACTTTGTGGCTGTTCAGAAATAACAGCAAAGCACTGATTCATGGCCAGGCATTATCACAAAGAAGCCCAAGTACCTGGTTGCAGGCCTGTAAATTTCTTGATGTGTAAATTAGTTGTTCAGATCTAAATCGTGCCCTCTTCCTAAATCACCTGGATGGGATAGTTTGTGGCTTGTGGTGAAATAATTTAACACAGGGCCAACAAATGGAAGTGAGGACTGTCAGTGTCTGCAGTATTCTGTCTTGGTATAACAGTTGTATGTCACCCATTTACTATTTTCCCATCAATATGTTCTGCTCTCTACTTTAGTTCAGAGTAGGGGAATGAAACTTATGTCATAACCTGTGTTGTATTGATTCATCCTGATCTGACAAGAGCTGTGAGTCAGTAAATTATAGATGTGCATGGCTGTTAAAGACAAAATATTCCTTTATTTTCCTCTTGCCCAATTGTGAAGGAGAGCAGTTCCAAAAACATCACATGAGAACATTAGTCTGAACGGCAGGCAGCTTTCCCACACTTAGATCTGGCCACGTCAAAGCAAAGTGTTTTTCGGAGAAGAGGGAAGTTTCAATTGAAATTCCAGGATCCACGACTGCTAAAGGCAGGGCAGACCAGGGACACCGAAGAACCGTAGTTTGGATGTGTATGGAGAGGGTGGGAATCTGGCCCTAGTTTCACTTTCCTCAGAAACGTCTCTTTTTCAGCAGGGATCAGATGCTAAAACCTTGCCTGATCTTCCAAAGCATAAGTTCGAAAAGCAAGGTTTGCATGCTGTAAATAGGGTTGACCAGATCAGTGAGGAGGGGAGGGTAGCAAGCTGTGGCCAGTTATCACTCATGCATTCATGACCTCTGTGATTTCAGGATTTATCAAATGGTTTTGTAGCATTATGTTTAGTAATTCAAACACATAAAACATATTGAACGGAAAAGCCGAAAGCCCAGTAAATGTGTATGTTTCGTTTTTACTTCTGGTGATGTGCATGTTCGTATATGATGCGGTGGCAAAATGATGTATGCCATTCTCATACTTCTATGTATAACACAAAATTATTTAAATAACAAAGAATGCTTAATCAAACAATGTATTTATAATATTACCAAAATATTAAATGCACAATTGTTGCTAACAACCATTGCTGTGTGTGGGAACTTGCTCTGCGCAAAATGGTTGCCGCCTTACTCTTGGGTGCAGTTCATAAGTTCATTGATTGTAAAGTTGATTAGTTACAACAACTAACTCCCACTCACCATCAGCAAAACCAAAGAACTGATTATCAGCTGCGGGAGCAAGAAAACATGAGTCCTTGAGCCAGTCCTCATAAAGCGATGAGAGGTGGAGAAAGTCAGTTACTTTAAATTCAATGACATTATCATTTCAGGAGATCTGTCCTGGGAACCAGTATCTAAATGCCATTTCAAAGAAGGCACAGTAGTGCCTCTACTTTCTTGGAAGTTTGCGCAAATTTGGCATGTCGTCTAAAACTTTGACTAACTTCTATAGCTACACAATGGAAAGTAAGTATCCTGACTGGTTGCTTAATGGCCTGGCATGGAATCACTAGTGCCCAAGATGGAAAGGCCTACAAAAAGTATTGGATAGAACCCTGTCCATCACAGTCTAAACCCTCCCTATCATTGAGCACGTCTACACGGAACTCTACTCCCAAGAAAGCTGCTTCCATCATCAACAAACTCCACCATCCAGCCCATGCTCTATTCTCACTGCTGCCATCAGCAAGGAAGTACAGGAGCCTTAGGTTCCACACCACAAGGTTCTGGACCAGTTATTAACCTTCAACATCAGACTCCTAAACAGTGTAGATAACTTCACTTACCTCAACGCTGAACTGATTCCACAACCTATGGACTTACTTTCAAAGACTGTACGACTCATGTTCTCAGTACTATTTATTTACTTACTTAACATTATTATTTGCTTTCTTTTCATTTGCACTGTTTGTCTTTTTTTTTTGCTCTTTGGTTACTTGTTGGTCTTTGTGTGTAGTTTTTCATTGATTCTGTTGTATTTTTTTGTTCAACTGTGAATGCCTGCAACAAGATGAGTCTCAGGGTTGTATCTGGTGACGTATATGTATTTTGATTATAAATTTACTTTGAATTAAATTGAATGGATTTTAGTACTTGCATCCATTATATACTTAAGTAAAAATCTTTTAAGTTACATCTCCATCTAAATGTGCAATTTATAGTAATTTATAATAAATATTATGTACAACAGGACAGACAGTATAACATAGAAATACAGTTGTGTCAGCGTGAGTTAAGCAGTCTGATGGCCTGGTGGAAGAAGCTATCGTGGAGCCTGTTGGCCCTGGCTTTAATGCTGCGGTACCGTTTCCCGGATGATAGAGCTGGAACAGTTTGCGGTTGGGGTGACTTGGGTCCCCAATGACCCTTCGGGCCTGTTTTACACACCCTGTCTTTGCAAATGTCCTGAATATTGGAAAGTTCATATCTACACATGTGCTGTGCTGTCTGCACCACTCTCTGCAGGGTCCTGCGATTGAGGGACGTATTGTTCCCATTCCAGGCAGTGATGCAGCCAGTCAAGATGCTCTCAATTGTGCCTCTATAGAAAGTTCTTAGGACTTGGGGGCCCATATTAAACTTCCTCAACTGTCCGAGGTGAAAGAGGCGCTGTTGTGCCTTTTTCACCTCATAGCCGGTATGTACAGACTACGTGAGACCCTCAGTGATGTTTATGCTGAGGAACTTAAAGCTGTTCACCCTCTCAACCCCAGATCCATTAATGTCAATAGGGGTTAGCCTGTCTCCATTCTTCCTGTAGTCCACAACCAGCTCCTTTGTTTTTGTGACATTGAGGGAGAGGTTGTTTTCTTGACACCACTGTGTTAGGGTGATGAGTTCCTCTCTGTAGGCTGCCTCATTATTATTTGAGATTAGGCCAATCAGTGTGGTGTCATCAGCAAATTTAATTAGCAGATTGGAGCTGTGGGTGACAACACAGAGTATACAGAGAGCAAAGGAGAGGGCCTAGGACACAGCCCTGAGGGGCACCAGTGTTGAGGCTCAGGGGGCAGAGGTGAGGGAGTCCACTCTTACCACCTGCCAGCATTCTGACAGGTCCAGGATCCAGCTACACAAGGCAGGGTGAAGGCCGAGCTTCTTGTCGAGCCTGGAGGGAATTATGGTGTTGGAAGCTGAACTGTAGTCCAAGAACAGCATTCTCACATAATCATCCCTCTTCTCCAGATCTGTAAGGTGTGTAGAGTTGTGGCAATTGCTTCATCTGTCGATTGGTTGTGTCAGTAGGAGAAATGTTGGGGGTCCAGTGTGGGTGGCAGCAAGCTGCAGACGTAGACCTTGACCAGCTTCTCAATGCATTATTGAGGTGTGCGACAAGATGCCAGTCATTCAGACATGTTACCTTGGTCTTTTTAGGTACAGGAACAATGATGGATGTTTTGAAGCTGGAGGGCATCTACATATTAAAAATGTCTGTAAACATACCTGCCAGTTGTGCCATGCACATCCTGAGTACCTGCCCTGTGACTGTCCACTCTGTGTACTTCATCCTCAGAGATAACCGTGCTGCAGGTCACATCAGCTGTTTGACAGTGCCCAGAGCTAGATCAACACTCTGTTTTGCTAAATGACACATGGCGGTATTAACACAGCATTCTCTTTCCTCTTAGCCTCAGATAGTTTATCTGCGGATGCTGGGAGCAGGTTTAATCATTGTCGAATTTGGAATGACAGGTACAATATTTGTAAAACATGCTACATTGCAGTGCTCCTGTGAAATAATTTTATTTATGAAATATCATTTATTTCTAGATACAGGGGTACAACAAGGAGTTTACCCTTCTGGCCCTATGAGCTGCACTGCCCAGCAACCCACCTATTTAACAGTTGCCTAATCATGGGACAATTTACAATGACCAACTAACCTACTAACCAGTACATCTTTGGATTGTGGGAGGAACCTGGAGAACCAGGAGGAAATCAATTTGATTTACGGGGAGAACGTATAAACTCCTCACAGAAGGCACTGGAATTCAAACCTCCCCCCCCCCCCCGCCCCCACTCCCGAGCTGTAACAGCATCATGCTAATTACTACACTATCGTGGCACCTTCATGTCATTCCTTGTTTGATTGAGGAGTTAACTATAATCACTGTAGAGCTGAGTTTTTCTTAATAGAAAAGGTCAAGATCAAACTTGGTGCTGTCCTTATCTGATGTACGTATTCCTAAAGGAATTATCGAATCTCGATTGGGAGCAGGACTCTGGAATTCCTCCATTTTGGTTGATTTGCTGTGCAGGGTGAGCTCAGTGCCCTGTGCTGGATGGTTTTCACCCGGTTTCCAGTGTCACTGCATGTTTAAGCCAACTTTCAAACAATCCAAGTACTTCAGATTGACAACTTGGTTAGTATAGACACCTTCGGCTGAAAGGCCTGTTTCTGTGCTGTATGACTCTATGAATACAGTATCTTAGAACTTGACAAAAAATGAGTGCTGCATTAAACTGAACGTTATTTTGTTCTTCAGAAAGCCATCTTCAGTAAACAGTTTCTAGCTGATAGTTAAGTATAACTAGTGTTCTTAGGACAAAGAGATACTGTATACAGGTACAGATACAGTTAAGGGGCAAAAGTTTAGGGGTAACACGAGGGGGAACTTCTTTACTCAGAGAGTGGTAGCTGTGTGGAACGAGCTTCCAGTAGAAGTGGTAGAGGCAGGTTTGGTTTCATCATTTTAAAAAAAATTGGATAGGTATATGGACAGGAAAGGAATGGAGGGTTATGGGCTGAGTGCGAGTCGGTGGGACTAGGTGAGAGTAAGCATTTGGCACGGACTAGAAGGGCTGAAATTGTCTGTTTCCATGCTGTAATTGACATATGATTATATGGTACCACTTTAATTGCCCACTGTCCAGTGATACAGAAATTCCAGTGTTTCGGCATCTGGTTAGGTTTGATTGAGGAGTTAACTATAATCACTCTTTCTCACTGGTGCCCCAGTTTTTGTGCTCCCTCCTGCACACAGGGCCCCAGACCCGGATTCCCTTTCACTCATCAGTTTCCTGAATCTGGCACTCCCTTCCCACTCACTGGGGCTCCAGTTCCAAAAATCCCTTTCAACTTGCATGGTTCACTGAAACTTTTGATACAAAACTGTGTAATGCTTTAGGGGGGAAACAAGTATTCTTAAAATATGTTGGGCTATTAATTGAAACCAGAGGACATTCTTTTAAGGTGATTGGAGGAAAGTTTAAAGGAAACTTCCCAGCAAAATGGCGACATGCTCGGATGCAGCAGCTTCTTCCAGACCAGCCAAAGCTGTTCTTGTCTTTTCTAAGCATCTTTTTTTATGATAACAAGACACTGCTGGCCATTAAGGACTTCAAGTACTGTTGGTCTGCCCCATCGATGAGTTGCTTGTAGCGGAAGAGCTGGGTGTGCTACAGAAAGGCATCAGAGTCAGTGCGCACAGGCGGTGTGCAGTCTTTCAACAATCTCAAGGTCCTATTGGGTGTGTGGCGTGTGGCCAAGTGGTTAAGGCGTTGGACTAGCGATCTGAAGTTCGTGAGTTTGAGCCCCAGCCGAGATAGCATGTTGTGTCCTTGATCACACACTTAACCACACACTGCTCCAGTCCACCCAGCTGAAAATGGGTACTGGCAAGATGCTGGGGGTTAACCTCGCGATAGACTGGCGTCCTATCCGGGGGGGGGGGGGGGGAGTCTCGTACTCTCAGTCGCTTCACACCACGGAACCCGGCGTAAGCACCGGCCTGATGAGCCTGTAAGGCTCGGGACAGACTTTAACTAACACAGAATAGTGCAAGTCCGGTTCTACTGGAGAGACTGACAGTGAGGGAGCTGTGTGGCCTCAGTCCTAGCAAGGATGAGGCCTCACGCCGCGGGGTCACCTGTTGCAGCCGCCAGCAGGGGAGCCGCCAGAGGCGGTGTGGAGCAGCACCCATGCTCGATTGGGGGCAGGCCCTACCATCGGTGCTGCACTCCCATGTTGGCTCAGTGGAAGGCAAGCTGGATTGCGTGAGTGTGTGCGTGTGTGTGTGAGGGCTTGTTCTTGCTGACAACATTCATGCACCATCAATCTACAAGACATCACTTAGGAACATGTACTACAGTATATATTTTTTGTGACTATACATTTACTATTGTCCTATACGTGCCCTGTGCTCTGCATGACTTGGTACTGTGTTGTGCACCTTGACCCTAGAGAAACTGTTTTGTTTGGCTGCATGCAATGATAATTAAACTTGAATTTGAAATGTCAGAGGCAGTTTCTTTTTACACAGAATGGTAGGGTTGTGGAAAGGGTGATGGCTGAGGCTGATACTTCAGGGACATTTAGGAGACTCCTGGATAGACACATGGATGGAAGATAAATAGAGTAGGGGGGAGTGTTTAGGTTGGTTGTGGAATAGGTTTATATACAGCCAAAGGACCTGCACTGTTCTATGTCTGAGGTTCTGTGTTTTATAAAACAACATCTAGTAATCCAGAACATCTGCAGGACTGCCACCACCAAAGTCCACAGCGTACAAGATTATAGCCAAGTGCTTTACACTCATAAAGAAAAAGTGGACTGCCAATTAAAAGCATGTTCCTATTGGACTGTCACCGATTCATTGATCAGGGTGGCACGGTAGTATAGAGGTTTGAGCAGTGCTTTAGAGCACATCAGCTGTAAGGTTGGGGTTTTGATTCCCGTCGCTGTCTAAGGAGTTTGTACATTCTCCCTGTGACCAAGTGTGTTTCTTCCTGGTGCTCCGGTTTCCTCCCACATTCCAAAGATGCACAAGTTAGTGTTAGTAAAATTGTGGGTGGGCTGTGTTGGCGCAGGAAGTGTGGTGATACTTTTGAGTTTGCCCCCACCTGATGCAAGGGACGCATTTCGTTGTATGTTTCGATGCATATGTGGCAAATGAAGCTAACCTTTATCTTCATAATCAAGCAGCAGTTTCCACCCCCTATCACCAGCCAGCTCGTACTCCACCTTATTATTCTGGCTTCTGTACCTTTTCTTTCCAGGTAAAGGGGCTGAAATGTCGACTGTTCGTGTCCCTCCATAGATGCTGCCTGACCTGCCAATTTGCCCAGTTACTCTCAATTACTTGCCTCAGCAGCCCTTCCTTAAGTGGCCATCACATTAGCAAGGACAACAGCCCAATGCTGTTAGTCTGATAACATCTGTTCCTCCACTCAGCACAACACTGACCAGTTTTCCGAGAGCAGACTCAATGTTCATTTAGCAGTCTCTGTGCGAGGAAATGGAAAAGTTGACATTTCGGGCCAAAACCCTGCACCAGAAACCATATTTGAGTCCTGATGAAGGGTTCTGGCCTGAAATGCTGACTGTTTAATCCCTCTCCATAGATGCTGTCTGACCCGCTGAGTTCTGCCAGCACTTTGCATGCGTTTCGGACCCAGTGCAGGATTTCAGCCTGAACTGTCAACATTTTCTCCCCCTCCGACAGATGCTGCTTGACCTGCTAACTTCCTCCAGCAGCTTAGCGTAGTGGTTGGCATAACGCTTCACAGTACCAGCAAACTGGGTTCAATTCCCGCCACTGCCCTTAAGGAATTTGTGCACTCTCCCCATGACCACGAGTATTTCCTCTGGGTGCTCCTGTTTCCTCTCGCGGTCCAAAGCTGTTCCAGTTGGTAGATTAATGGTTCATTGTAAATTGCCCCGTGACTCGGTTAGGACTAAACTGGGGGATTACCGGGCACTGTGGCTCGAAAGTCTGGAAGGGCCTGTTCTGTGCTCCATCTCAATAAATAAATAAAATAAAAATAGTTTGTTGCTCCAGATTCCAGCATCTGCAGTCGGTTTAAAGTTCACCAGTTTGTTTCTGCTTTATGTGCACAGAGATTCTTCAGTTACTCGGCACTTTGCACAATATTGTCAATAGAGGAGGAAACCAAAGAACCAAAGGCATTTTCTTCTGCAATGTAATTATTTTCTTTCAACAATGCTGAATATTGTGGAGCTCATGTTGTGACACACACAGACGGATATTGTTTGTATTCAATCCATTGGAAAAACACAGGTAGGGAGTTCAGAACCGGGCAGTCTGGTGAATGAAGTTGCAGACCTCATTTCTGAGGTGTGGTATACTGCACACTGGGTGCGATTGTTGGATAGTTTATTTCCAGATCCACCTGCCTAATTTTTTCCAGGCCTATGTTTATGTACTTTCCTAGCAGGCGGCTGGGAAATGAGATTGTTCCTGTTTGCAGAAGCAGTGGTTAAATTCAGACATAATGGTTGAACGCTAAGGGTGACAGACTTTAAACTCTTACGCTACTGCAGTGGAGCTTGATGGCGGGGTACGGCTGGGTGGTTGGGAGCATCTGTTGGACTGGGATGAGACTACATTGGGTTTTTATAGTCTGCCTCAAAATAGCAATGAGTGAATGATTTGCACATGCTCGGTATCTGAGCCCCAATAACCCTGTAAATCTCGGCTCCAGGCTGTGATTTACTGCTTCCTCCCATACCAGTTCTAAACTTAACAAGTTTTAACAAAACTTAAAGTTTTAAAACATCATGATAAATCCTGCAGTGTTTAACTGGGTCCGACATGTTACTATAGCACTATGAACTCCGCTGGCGGACAACATTTATCAGTTTCTTGGCTGGCACTAGAACTGCACACTCGGAAATATGGGAATAAAAGCAGAAACCAAGCCTGCTGACACGGGTAATACTGATGATCAAAAGTACATTTTCCATCTTACAATCTCCTGAAGGACTCAGTGAACTTGACTGGCCAAAACGCAAGCACGGCACCTTGATGGGAACTAAGGTCTGCCATCGCTGGAAGAGGTGGCCAGGGTGGACTTCAGATTAAAGCATTGAGGCCTGAGATTGAAAACAAACTGGTGCACAGCCCCACTTCTCCATGCCAGCCGAGATCCCCCATCTGGGCCTGTCCAGTCTGCCTGTGTTTTACCCATTTCCCTCTCTTCTCTCCAATACCATCAGACTGGAGGTCCAGGAGTCCTGGGTCCCACACCACCAGGTTCAGGAGTAGTTTTTGCCTCAAAACCAATGGGCTCCTGGACCAGCTTCAGCCACCTCAGTGCTGAACTGACTCTGCAGCTGTGGACTCCATAGTTCATGTTCTCGGAATTTGTTTATTTTTTTAATTATTTGAGTGACTTGTCCTCTTTTTCCCATTGAATGTTTGTCAGTCTTTGTTATGTCTGTTTTTTCATGGATTTCATTCTGTTTTCTTGTTTTCCTGTGGATGAAAATGAATATCAAGGTTGAATATGGTTTACATACTTTGATAATAAATTTACTTTGAACTTTTGAACTTTGAACTTCCTGTATTGTTCGTGTTGCTCCTGATAATCCTGGATCCTATTTTGTTTGCTGGAGTTTTGCATCAAAGCTCAGCCTCCTACTTTTACTCCGATCGTTTTCTGATGCCACGTCTTCTCTTGATTACAGCCTGCAGCTCCAAGTTAACTTACTGGGCTGGAATCCAGACACTGAATTGAAGACATGAGTTTGATTCCCATTGTGATGCTGATGAAGTTAAGTTTAGGTAATTAAATAAATCTGGAATAAAAAGTTAAATATGAGCAACAAAGTCCATTAAATTTGTGGATTGCTTTCAAAATTTAGGTATACAATGTTATAGATACAGAAAATGTAAGCAGGTTTTTTTCCATTAAGGTTGAAGGAAACTGGAACTAGAGGTCATGGGTTAAAGGTGAGATGTTTAAGGGAAATATTAGAGAGAATTTGGTATATGACATGCAAGTGGAAATGGTAGATGTGGGTTCGATTTCAATGTTTTAAAAAAATTTGGGTAAGTTCATGAATGAGAGAAGAATGGAGGGCTATGGTCCAGATGCAGATCAATGGGACAAGATAGAGCAATTGTTTGGCATGGACTAGATGGATTGAAGATCTTCTTTCTGTGCTGTAGTGCTCTATGATTCTCTAAAAGCCTTAGCCCATGGATGCTTTTCAAGGAAGCAAACTTGTGCTGCGTGTGACCCTCAAGCCCTCGTCACTGGCCTCTGAAATGACTCGGTTTGGAGATAATTGATGAGAGTGGCAACACTGGTATGCTGTGAAAAAGCAAAGGTAACGCCTTGCCACCAGCCACCAAGTCTGTGAACAGAAGGATGCCGCGAAATATTGTTCACCTTCAAAAAGCAACATCTGGAGATAATTGGAAAAAAAATATTTGGAACTAAATCCTCCAGAAGTAATCAATGCCTCGGTGGATGGAAAAAAAACATCGAATCACTACTTTCTGGCACTTCACAAAAGAAACAACAAAAGCTGGTTTGATTTCGATCTCTGAAATGGTTTCCAGTAAATCTCTGAATTTCAGTAAACCCCTTACTTATTAAGCTAAAGCTTTGAGACAGTTGCAGAATCAACAAAACAGGAGCGTAAAAGCATTCAGCAATTTGTGTTCTTGAACCTGCTCCACCAATTCATTTGGACCATGGAGATCTGTGTACAGTCACTGTCCTTTAGTCCATTATATAACCTGTTTCAAACTCCACTTCCAGCAGGATATAGGCAGCTCCAACAACTCTCAGGAATTGTGTTACTGTCTGGGACAAAGAAACTTGCCACCACCAAAGTGGCTACACTGTGGAATGTATTGCAACTAGTCTCCCAAACCTCTACCACCAGGAAAGACAAAGGCAGGCGGTACTTAAAAATACAACCAACAGCAGGTTCCTTTCAAAGTTGCCCACCATAGTGGTTTTGATACTGGTTTATTATTGTCACACGTACCAAGATGCAGGGGGAAAAGTTCAAAATTCATAGTAAATTTACTATCAAGGTACATATATGTCACCATATATAACCCTGAGATTCATTTCCTTGTGGGCATACTCAGTAAATCCAATAACCATAATAGAATCAATGAAAGACCACCCCAAATTTGGCATTCAACCAGCGTGCAAAAGACAACAAACTGTGCAAATACGAAAAGAAAGAAATAATAAATAATAAATAGGCAATAAGTATTGAGAATATGAGATAAAGAGTACTTGAAAGTGAGCCCATAGGTTATGGGAACATTTCAATGATGGGACAAGTGAAGTTGAGTACAGTTAAGCCCTTTGGTTCAAAAGCCTGATGGTTGAAGGGTAATAACTGTTCCTGAATCTAGTGGAAGGTTCCTGTACTTTCTTCCTGATGGCGGCTGAAAAAAGAGAGCATTACCTGGGTGGTGGGGTCCCTAATGATGGATGCTTCTTTCCTGTGACAGTGCTCCATGTAATTGTGCTCTATGGTGGTGAATGCTTTACCCATGATGGCCTGGACCGTATCCACTACTTTTTGTAGGTGTTTCCGTTCAAGGGCATTGGTGTTTCCATACCAGGCTGTAATGCAGCCAGTCAATAAACTCTCCACCACACATTTGTAGAAGATTTTCAAAGTTTTTGATATCATGCTGAGTCTTTGCAAACTCCTTAGGAATCCATACAGATAATTTCAAAATCTAAGTACTTTGTGGTCAAAGTTCAGAGTAAATTTATTATTAAAGTACATATCTGTCATAATATACTACTCTGAGATTTTCTTGTGGGCATTCACAGTAGAGTACAATAGAATCAATACTACATATATACAAGATACATACAAAACTACATACAAGATAGACAAACAGCCAATGTGTAAAATAAGATAAACTGTGTAATGAATAAATGATACTGAAAGCATGAGTTGCCGGGTCCTTGAAAGTGAGTCCATAAGTTGTGGTATTGTAGGTTTTTGCAAATAAAAACAGCAAAGGCATTTTAAGTTTAAGAAAAACCATAACAACTCCTTTATTGTACTCCAAATACTGAACACAAGGCATGGTAAAAGTATGTAATTAAGTCATCACGTCAGACCAGTCTCTTAAAGTGACTCCAACTCAATGTCGGTAGCTGTGAATTATGTAGGTTTTCACAATTACATTTCCCTACACAGCCCTTCCTCCAGAATTCACTAAGGCTGGCATTGTGAGCCAACTCGGACAAGCCGCCTGGCTCAGGTTCTGTGTTCCATGGGTGGAGGAACAGCAGACGCCTCAGCTTGTACACACCAACCAGTGGCAATTTGCTCCCAAAGCTCTGACAGTTTCAAGGTGACCGCATTAGCCAACGTGTTCAGTAACTGGAATCATCCTAGACCATCGGGATCACCAATGTAAGGTTTTGCAAATAAAAATGGGGGGGTTGTTTTATGCTTAAGAAAACCGTAACAACTCAGTTGTTGTACTTGAAACACTGAACGCAAAGCATGGTAAAAGTATGTTACTAATTTAGTCATTATGTCTGACCAGTCTCTTAAAGTGAGCCCAACTCAATGTCGGTGGCTGGGAATTATGTACGTTTCCACCAGTTACATTACCCTACAGTATCAGTCCAGATTTGAAGTTATCCACATTAGTTCAGGAGCCAGATGATCGATGGGCAGTAACTGTTCCTGAACCTGGTGGTGTGAGATCTAAGTCTCCTGTGCTCCCGTCCTGATGGCACCAGTGAGAAAAATGCTTGGCCTGGATGGTGGTCCTTGTTGTATTGCAGCTAGTCACCCAGAGCACCTCCCAAACCTCTGCTGCCAGGAAGGACAAAGGCAGCAGGTACATAAGAATACAACCAACAGTTGCCCACCATAGTGGTTTTGGCGTTGGTTTATTATTGTCATATGTACTGAAATACAGTAGGAAAAACTTAACTTTGCAAGCCATCCATGCAGCTCATTTCTAAACGTGTATGTTCAGGTCAGGGAGAAGCTATAACAATGCAGAATATAGTGTTAAGGTTGCAGTTACAGAGAAAATACAGTGCAGGTAGACAATAAAGTGCAAAGACCATGAAGAGGTAGAATGTAAGGACTAAGTTCATCTCTAACATCTGTTCAGGAGTCAGGATAGAAGCTGTCCAGCTTTTGTACGTTTTGTCCAATGGAAGGGAGGAGAGGAGTGAATGCCCAGGTTGGGAGGGGTCTTTGATTATGCTCAGTTTTTCCGAGGCAGCAAGAAGTACAGACAGAGGGGAGGCTGGTTTTGATGAAGGTCTGATGCAGGAGCTCCTTAACTCTCTGCAGTTTCTTGCGATCTTGGGCAAAACTACTGCCATCCCAATATGTGAACTGGTAATGCATCAGGATAGGGTGTTTTCGATTTTTAAAAGAATTGCTGAAGGCCAACAGGGACATGCTGAATTTTCTTTGACCTTCCGAGAAGGAGACGGGCTGGTGTGCTTTCTTGGCCACAACTCAAGAATTTATCACCCATCCTTGATCAACGTTGAGACTAAATTCAGGAATTCTCCCCACTAGCACTGAACGAGTGCCTTCACCAGACGAACTGTAGTGGTTTCAGAAGGTGGCTCACTGTCATCCTGTGAAAGGAATTTAGGGATGGGCTAAAATGTTCCTGATGTCCAGCTCCTGAAAAAGGAATTTTTAAAATATACTCCATAGCAAGTCACAAAATGTGAGACCTTATTCTTTGCTATGTGGCACTACAATTAGGGTTCATTCAAGCGCCAGAGTGACCTGTGGCAATAGGCTTAACTGAAAATGGTCAGGTTTTCTTCCCCATTTCTCCAGCTGCAGGATAACCAACTCGTGTCCTTGATTCTGTGTGCTGTGTGTGCGCACGCATGTGCAGCACTCTTTTGAAGAACTGCCAAAAGTGTGTGCAATGGTGTTGATTAAAATCTGTCTGATTTAAAAATTGGAAATGCAAACCGCAGGTGTCCTGGGGTTTCGTGTATCAAAGGACTTTTAGGATGTGCCTGTTACAGGGTGACAGGGTTCGTAATCTTTGTAATCTCGTGCACAAGTATGGTAATCTGATTGCTGCATTTAGATTTATTTTTTAAGTGGTTTGTATTCATAATCACAAATAAGGGAAAACAACACAAATAAATCACTGTGTTTTGTGTGCCCTTGTTCTGAAGCACCTCAAAGTAACTGCGTAGTTTTTATTTGCCACATCGTCTGTCGGTCACTTCAGAAGCTGTAGTTTGAGTCTCCAGTGGAGGCTTTGTCCATGGTTTACCTCCTCGGTAACAATGTTTTGAATAGATTGGCCATCAATGGTGCCTGCTCCAACGATGTTTAATAATTTACTCAAGTGAATACTGAATACTGTCTGAATGAGAGCAAAGCAATGCAGTGCCTTGCCTTGGGAACTGATATGACTAGAGTGAGATGTATGACCTGCCACTGAGCTCTGGTTCCATATGACCTTCACGCGGGCCAAGTGTTGTAGACAGTGAATGCTCTCTGTTGGGGACGAGTTGCAGGGATGAAAAGCAAACAGGCATCCAACTATTTTTGGGCCATTGCTGACAATTTGGTGTAATTCCAACATCGATGGATTCAATCGATTTAGCTGTCAATCATATAAGACTATAAGACATTGGAGGAGAATTAGGCCATTCGGCCCATCGAGTTTATGCTGCCACTCTATCATGGCTGATTATTGTCCCTTTCACCCTATTCTCCTGCCTTCTGCCTGTAACCTTTCACATCCTGACTGAGCAAAAATCTATCAACTACCTTAAGTACACTCAGTGACCTGGCCTCTACAACCATTTCCACAGCTTCACCACCCTCTAGCTAAAGAAATTCCTCAACATCTCCTTCTGAATGGATGTCCCTTTGTTCTGAGGTTGTTCCTTCTGGTCCTAGGCACTCCCACAATGGAAACATCCTCTTTAAATCCACTCTTGAATGTTCAATGCCTTTCAACATTCGATAGGTTGCGATGAGATCCACCCTCATTCTAAATGACAGCGAATGCAGGCCTAGAGCCATCAAACACTCCTCTTATGATAAGCCTTTTAACCCTGAAATCATTCTCTTCAACCTCCTTTGAACCCTCTTACTCCAAGCGAGGTCTCACCAGTGCTTTATAAAGTCTCAACATTACATCTTTGTTTTTAGATAGATACTTTATTGATCCCAAAGGAAATTACAGTGTCATTACAAGTGCACAGATATACAAATATTGGAAGAGAAATAAGAAAGAATAAGAAAAAACTTACCTCAAACAGTCTGAGAGCAGAGGGTCATCACCTCCCCGGCTCATTTTACAGCTTAATAGCCGGGGGGGGGGGGAGGGGGAAGAATGATCTCATGTAGCCCCCTTTGGAGCAGTGCGGTTGCCTTAGTCTATTACTAAAAGTGCTCCTCTGTTCAGCCAAGGTGGCATGCAGAGGGTGAGAAACATTGTCCAGAATTGCCAGGATTTTTTGTAGGGTCCTTTGTTATACCACAGCCTCCAGTGTGTCCAGTTTGACTCCTATAAAGAGCCAAACTTTCTAATCATTTAGATTCTGGTATTTGCAAAATGAATGCAAACGTTGCATTTCCCTTCCTCACCACCAACTCAACCTGCAAGTTAACTTTTAGGGAATTCTGCTCAAGAACTTTGCACCTTTGCACCTTGGATTTTTGAATTTTCTCCCCGTTTAGAAAATAGTCTATGCTTTTATTCCTTCTACTAAAGTGAATGGCCATATACTTCCCCACATGTGTATTCCATTCTCCTTATCGGTCTAAGTCCTTCTGCAGCCTCCCTGCTTTCTCAACACTACCTGGCCCTCCACGAATCTCCATATTGTCTACAAACTTGGCCACAGTGCCATCAACTCTGTCATCCAAGTCACTGACATACAACTTAAAAAGTAGCAAAATATTCCAAGTACATTTATTATCAAAGTAGGTGTGCAATATACAACCCTGAGGTACATCTTCCCCACAGACAGACGCAAAACAAACGAAAACCATGAAACCTGTTCAAAGAAGATCACCAAAACCACCCATCTCTCCCACACATGCAAAAAAAAACACAAATCTCGCAAACAGCAACAAAAAGAGAGCCAAAACACAAAATCAGAGGGTGCGTTTTATTTCAGTGTTCGTTATCTTCAGGCCAAAAATCTCCCAGTAATAGCAACAACGAAAAAGAGGAGCAGATGGAAAAATGGAACACTTCATAATTGTATTGGAGTCCAATTTACAAACCGCATTGATTAGACCAAACTCCAACAGCATCGAGGGAGGGCGAGAGAGATCACTTAAGCGCAGTGAGCTTCCCTCGGGAGCAGTAAGCGAGAGGGAGAGAGAAACTGCCACATGCAGCCACTCTCCTCCGGCAGCAGAGAGTGAGAAGCTGGTAGACAGTGCTGAACGCTCGCTGGCTTCCGATGACTTCAATCTCCCTCAGCACTTTAATCAGCGAGATCGTCGGGAGGCAGAGTCAATCACGGGCTCTCGTCACGCCTCCCCGCTGCCTGGCCTCCATGTCGCACACTTTTCTCGCAGCCTCGTGGAGACAATGAAGCTCCAGATCGCCCGATCGGCCCGAAAATACACCATCAGAGCGTAGATAGCAGGCTCCAACAGCAACAAAACCACATCTGAAATAAAAAGTGAACATTTTCACATCTGAAGTGAAAGGAGTTGGTTCGTGACTTATCTTGAGAATGTCACCCTTGGTAGCGTTTGGTGCCGTTACCTGAATACCCCTATTACCCTCTTGTGCTTCTTCCACCCTTCCCCCACCTTTTGTATACTGGCTATCTCCGCTCTTTCTTTCCAGTACCGATGAAACGTCTCAACCCAACATGCCAACTGCCCATTTCTCTCCACGGATGCTGCCTGACCCACTGAATTCTTCCTGAACTTTCCTGTCACCATAGATTTCCAGCATCTGCACTCTCTTCTGTCTTTATCTTCAGCTGACCTCCAGATCCACAACATTGTGGTCATCTCCTAACCACTGTAATCCACCTTACGAGACAGCGGTCAAGATTAATTAGATTTGACCTTGCCACATCCCATGAATGAGTGACTCACAGGTCTAGCAGCCTGGATTTCATCCTGATTCTGATGCTGTTTTTTTCTTGTGGAATTTGCACATTTTCGTTGTGACTGTTCGTTTCTGCCAACTTCTTGCTTGGGAGCTGGCATGGATCTGATGGACCAAATGGCCTCTTCTGCCGGAAGAATAAAAATAAAAATGGTTGCTGACTGAATCTGTTACTTTAGATCATGCAACTCCATTGACTGTCCTTTGGCAAAGGCACTTTAAGTACTTGTTCAGTTCCCTGTTTAGATTGGGTAGTGAATCTGCCTTCACCATCTTTTCAGATGGTGAGATTCAGACTCCAATCACTCTTGGAAATAGAAATTGTTTTGTCCTCTAGTCCCACCAAGTAATAAGTTTATACCTGCATTTTTTCTCTCCCTTGAGAGGGAAGTTTTATTATTATCCTTGATATAAAGTCATATTTTTGTGTAGCTGTCAAACAAGAGGATTGGGGTCATTTGCGATGTCACTCAATGTAACATTCAGTACAATGAATAGCAAATACACCCAAAGGACACTCTATTAGGTACACTTCGTTAATGCAAATTCCTAATCAGCCAATCATGTGGCAGCAACTCAGTAAGTAAAAGCAGACGTGGTCAAGGGGTTCAGTTGTTCAGACCAAACATCAGAATGGAGAAGAAATGCAAGCTAAGTGACTTTGACCATGGAATGATTGTTGGTGCCAGATGGAGTGGTTTGAGTACCTCAGAAACTGTTGACCTCCTGGGATTTTTTGCGCACAACATTCTCTAAGAGTTTATAGGGAATGATGTGAAAAACAAAATAAAAACAACCAGTGAGCTGCAGCCCTGTGGGCTAAAACCCCTTGTCAGTGAGAGAGGTCAGAGGAGAATGGCCAGACTGGTTCAAGCTGACAGGAAGGCGACAGTAACTAATTACCAACGGTGATGTGTAGAAGAGCATCTGATTGCTCAGCATGTCAAACCTTCAAGTGGATGGGCTACAGCAGCTGAAGACCATGAGCATAGTGTACACTCAGTACTCACATTATTTGGGACAGGGGGTACCTAATGAAGTGGCCATAGTGTGTATATGGTGACTGTCAGTTTGCAATGTGACTTCAGTGGAAGGATTCAGAATTCCAAGGACAGGAAAACAAAACAAATATAGCAGGTGCTTAAGGAGCATTGGGAGAACTAATTGTACACCGGAATTGCCCTTTCTCACTCTGCACCAGAGTTCAAACCTCCTCCCGCTGGGTGACGGTAACCTGCAGCAAACACGTGGTAACTCTGCCACGGGTGTTCCCAGGCTCGGCTGCGAAAGAAACGGGTGTGCGTGCTTTGAAAACCCCATCCTGTAAAAGAACCGATTCCCAGAGCTGCCGAAGCTCCAAAGGCCTCATCCCTGGGAGAGGAAGGATCTTCGCCCTGAAGGCATACTAAGTCATGTGGTGAGGGCGGAAGCCGCAGGGATGTCAGAGCGAGGAGAGCTGCTGTTGGTGGCCTATGCCCCAACAGGTGTGATGGGCTTCAGAAAGAGGAACACGTGGTGCATTTCCTAATGCAGTACTCGCAAGACACGCTCACATGTCCCATTCAGTCAGTCATTCCTGTGGAATAGACTCACTGATTTTGTGCAGTTATGTATTTTAAGCCTTCAGTAGCTCATGGATGTCAAAGCAGTAGCAACGCTGAGTCTAAGTTTGATTGCTACAAGGCTTGATGGAGAAAAAGGGTGCATGATTTGATAAATACATATTGCCCTTATTTGTCACACCAAGTCCTTTTATTAGGCTTTTGAAGCTCTTGCAATATTCAGGAGATAGCAGTAGTTATTTTAATAACTATATTGCAATAAGTCATTTATTTTCCTTTCCTGTTCTGTCTGGCTACAGTTGCTAGGTAGGGATCTGTAGTCTCACATGCTCATTTTTCATACTCTCTGTACTCGGAGAATTAAATCAACTGATCCGTCATAAGGCACCACTGCAGTCTTTTCAAATGGTTGTGCCTGCTGAGATTGTGATCTTAAAACTTCCAGTTACCACCATGTCCTGTCTGCAGCCGGGAAAGATGTCCAGGTGTAGAGAGACGAGGACACAAGAAGGGGAAATTAAATCAGTGCTCTGAGTTCCACCGCAGCTTATTAAAACAAATGCATAAGTGCTTACTTGCACAACAATACATATCAACAAAACTACTTTTTATTGATATGCTTTGAGCCTCTATAAGACCCAAAGGCAATAAATGCAAGCAGTTTGACTCCTGTCATCAATTTAGAACAGCATGTGCCAAAGCATTGACTTATAATGTCATTTCTTTAATAAAAATTTAGAGGGAGTCCATTGGACTCATGGGAGCACTGTAATTTTCAAATACAGAACTTGCACATATTATATCACAGTCACTGTAGCTGATGCAAGACCTCCTCCTCAAGGGGCCACAGTATTTTAACATAGTGCTTTTCCTCAAGTCAGAGGTTAAGGATTCAAGCTCGACTTCTGGATTTGTTTCCAAAAATCCAAGATTATGCAGCCATCAGAACAAAGATGACGTTTCTCGCTGCAGATCAGTATCAGATTGCTGATTTAAGGCGTGAAATTTGCTGTTTCGCAGAAGCAGTATAATGCAAGACATAGAAAATGTATAAATTACAGAAATGAACAGAGTAGTAGAAAGGACTAATGAGGTAGTGTTCATGGTCTGTGGTTCAGTCAATGGTGGAGGGAAAGAAGCAGTTCCTAAATTGATGAGTGTGGGTTTTCCTGCTCTGATGCGAATAATGAGAAGAAGACATGTCCTAGAAGGTTAGCGTCCTTAACGTTGGACGCTGACTTCTTTCACAGTTTTTTCTGTTACTCCAGATTCAAGTGCAATAGTCTCTTGTCTATTGGATCAGATTTAAGACACAAGGTGATTATTAAATGGGAGGAATTTGGAGCCAGGGCAAAGGTCACTGAATGATTTATCAAAATGGCAAAGCTGACACAAGGAGTGAAATTTCTCCAAATTCCTCAGATTTAAAATTCACCTTGTGTCTTCGGAATGCAGTGAGGTTGGCAAGAATGAAGAACACAGCAGAATAACTTGGACACTTCAAACATTTATGGATTGTGGATGAAGGGAGGTTGGGCAGGAACACAAAATAATTTTAAAAAGACTGAAATGCGATTAAGGGTGCTAGAAAGAATTGGGCATTGGAGGGGCTGGAAGTGAGGGTTGGTGTAGAGAAGGGAGAGTTATTCCTTGTGCAGAGTGGTCTTTGGGTAGATGGCACAGGCATGGACGCTGTATTGGGGCTTTGGGAAGGGTGGCAGAAATTTATGAGGGTGGTGAATCTATGGAATCCTTTCCCACAGATGGCTGTGGAGGTCAAATTATCGGGTATATTTAAGGCAGAGGTTGATAGATTTTTTGATTAGTAAGGGTGTCAAAGGTTACAGGGAGAAGGGAGGAAAATGGGGTTGAGAGGGATAATAAATCAGACATAGTGGAATGGCGAAGATTGGACCGAATGACCTAATTAAGCTCCTTTGTCTTATCGGTTATAGTTACAGAGTACTGCAGCACAGAAACAGTCCTTTTGGGCCTTTTGGGTTTTGGTCTCATGCAGGTAGATGGGACTAGGCAGAAGACTAAGTTGGCATTGGCAGGACTCACTGCTGAAGGGTCTCGGCCTGAAACATTGACTGTTTACTGTTTTCCATAGATGCTGCTTGGCCTGCTGAGATCCTCCAGCATTTTGTGCATATTGCAGTCATTTTATGATTATTATCAAGGGTCAAATATTGGACAGATACCAGGCAAAGCTGACTTCCATTTAGAGGCAGTAAATTGAGGGGAACTTCCATGTCCAGCTAAGAAGATAGTTGGATCTTTTGGTTTAATTTTGCATCAAAAAGGTGGTATCTTTGTACTCAGTGTATTTGTGCAGTTCAACAGGAGGTGTTGGATATTCTTGCTACACATATCCACCAACAAATGCCAGGAGCTCTATCCACACATTATTCAGACATGGGTGGTGTGAGACTGTGGGTTAGTGGTGCAGGGTCACAATAGATCTGTTGGGATTTGCTGTTGAATGGATGATAAATCAAAAAGAAACTAGAGGGACATGGACCAAACACGAGCAAATGAGATGAGCTTCAATGGGCATTTTGATTGGTATGCATGCATTAAGCCAAAGGGCCTGTTTCTATGCTGTAATACTCCATGACTCAGTCCTTGACTACAGCATGTGCTGATGTGCTTGTGGCTGGAACTGGACTTGAACCTACACCTTTCTGATTAAGGGGTGGAGAGGGTTACCAGCAGAACCATGGTTGTGATTTTATTCTCCTGAGTGCTAAACTGGACAGAGCTCATTGTAGATAAGCAGCCTAATGGAGTCTTGAAGGAAATAGCCAATTGGCTATGAAGTACTTGAGCCTCTTGTGAATTTATGAAATATTGGCAGACATTTTAGTCATTGCTAGTTTCAACAGGGTATATAGAGAGAAGCTGTTCAAAGTTCAAAGTAAATTTATTATCAAGGTACGTGTATATCACCATATACAACCTTGTGATTCATTTTCCTACAGCATTCACAGTAGAACAAAGAAATACAAAAGAATCAATTAAAACTACACACAAAGACTAACAAACAACCTAATGTGAAAAAGTGACGAACTATGCAAAAACAAAAATAAATACATAAATAGATAAGTAATACTGAGAACATGAGACATAGAGTCCTTGAAAGGGAATCCTTAAGTTGTGGAATTGGTTTAGTATTGAGGCGAGTGAAGTTATCCATGCTGGCTCAGGAGCCTGATGGTTGTACGGTAATAACTGTTCCTGAAGTTGATGGTGTGGAACCCATGTTCCTGTTCCTCCTTCTCAATGGCAGGAGTCATGGGTCCCACCAGACAGATTGAGATGGTATGGGTAGAAGAAACTAGTTCTCTTTAACAGACAGAGCTAGGGTGTGCAGATTTATTTTGTCAGAAAGGAGGGTTTGAAGAGATACTTTTACTTTCCTCGTAGGTAATTCCACAGAGACAGAAATAAGTTCAAATTGCCAAATGAACAGTGTTCTTCCAGGGCCATGGTGCAAAACAAAGTGCCAACAGTCACAATGCACCAAAATTACAATAACTGTGAAACATACCATCTCACAAAGCAAACATAGCCCAAGTCAATGGTAGTTGTGGCCTGTAGATTGATGGTGTGTGGGACATCACCCTGGAGCCACGTTCCTGCAAGAATATTTATGCAGCAGTTCCTCATCACGTGCTTGTGCAGCTGCAGACGAATGCAGTCCAGCTTGTCTTTAACCAAGTGAACACCGGAGGGCAGCACCAACAGGTGGGGTCAGCTCCCAACCCCGCTCAGATGCCCGCCCTGCCACGCACGTCTCCTAGGTGGACAATTCAAAGCAATAGGATGGATACGTGAAAGGGAATAGAGTGTTGGACTACAGAAAAGAAGTAGAGAATTGTCCTCTTTGGACCCAATACAAAGTTGATGGGCTGCATGCTCTGTGCTGCAATAATTCTACAAAGATAGTTAATTGTGTCTTCTTTCTGTTGTCAATGTAGCTTGTTGATGTGAAGGCAGGAGGAATGGTTTCAAAATGAATCCTAATACATCTGCCTTTTGCAAAGCATAATGGGATGTAATTTTGGTTCTGTCTGTCCAGAGTCACTCCCATTACATTCCCCTATGGAGTGTGCATTGTGTCTGCCCTTTTGGGGTATTCTTGGTATTAAACTGCTAAAGCTGTCTGGCTTTATTCACAATAGATGTTTTGCTGGCTGTTCCCGAATTCTGACATGGCAACGTTTGCAGTAGGCTTTGAACATCTTGTAATTGATACAACTGGACTTTTTGGTGCAGTTGAATTGATTTACATCAGCAGGCATTTTTTTTTTATTCAGACAAACAACTAGAAGCACAATGTTCCTGTATTGTGTTACAATCTCTTAATGGAGATCAAGTGGTTAAACTTGTTTTGTCTTGTCTCAAAATAAATCCTTCCCCTTAGTTATCGTAATGATTTGACATTTTGCAAGAAGCTTGAAGGTTTTCTGTTACTTGTCCAATTTATTTTTGATTTAACTTCAGTAGAGCAAACAATTTCCATTTGCTTTGTACATCGACAGTGATGAAATGCTTTGAGAGGTTGGTCATGACTAGACTGAACTCCTGCCTCAGCAAGGACCTGGACCATTACAATTTGCCTATCACCACAATAAGTCAATGGCAGACACAATCTCAATGGCTCTCCACATGGCTTTAGACCACCTGGACAACACAAACACCTATGTCAGGATGCTGTTCATCAACTATAGCTCAGCATTTAATACCATCATTTCCACAATCCTGATTGAGAAGTTGCAGAACCTGGGCCTCTGTACCTCCATCTGCAATTGGATTCTCGACTTCCTAACCAGAAGATCACAATCATTGTGGATTGGTGATAATATATCCTCGCTGGCGATCAACACTAGTGTGTATGCTTAGCTCACTGCTCTGCTTTCTATATACACATGATCATGTGGCTAGGCATAGCTCAAATACCATCTATAAATTTGCTGATGATACATCCATTGTTGATAGAATCTCAGATAGTGACGAAAGGGCGTACAGGAGTGAGATATACCACCTATTGGAGTAATATCACAGCAACAACCTGGCACTCAACATCAGTAAGATGAAAGAGCTGATTGTGGACTTCAGGAGGGTAAGACGAAGGAACACACACCAATCCTAGTAGAGGGATGTGAAGATCTCTGAGGATCTAACCTGGTTCCAACATATCGATGTAGTTATAAAGAAGCCAAGACAGCGGCTATATTTTATTAGGAGTTTGAAGAGATTTGGCATGTCAACAAATACACTCAAAAACTTCTATAGTTGTACTGTGGAGAACATTCTGACAGGCTGCATCACTGTCTGGTATGGGAGAGGCTAGTGCACAGGACAGAAAGAAGCTACAGAAGGTCGTAAATCTAGTCAGCTCCATCTTGGGCACTAGCCTACAAAGTACCCAGGACATCTTCAGGGAGTGGTGTCTCAGAAAGGCAGTGTCCGTTGTTAAGAACCTCCAGCACCCAGGACATGCCCTTTTCTCACTTACCTTCAGGTAGGAGGTGCAGAAGCCTGATGGCACATACTTAGCGATGGAAAAACAGCTTCTTCCCTTCTGCTATCCGATTCTTAATTGGACATTGAAGCTTTGGACACTACCTCACTTTTTTTAGTATACAGTATTTCTGTTTTTGCATGTTTGTTTTAATCTATTCAATATACGTAATTGATTTACTTATTTATTATTATTATTTTAAATTTTATTTATTATTTTTTTCTCTGCTGGATTATGTATTGCATTGAACTGCTGGTGCTAAGTTAACAAATTTCACGTCACGTGCCAGTGATAATAAACCTGATTCTAATAACGAATCGTTTCATGTGAAATTGCCTTTTTGAAGCCAAAGACTGTAAAATATTTATATGAATGTGTATATAACATTGTATGGTAATATTTCAAGCCAAACAAGTGTAGGTACAATAGACTTCATAAATCAAAGCATTGAGTAGAGGAGATAGGATGTTATATTGATGTTGTATAAGATGTTAGTGAGGCCTAATTTGGGGTCTTGTGTGCAGATTTGGTCACCTACCTATAGGAAAGATGTAAATAAGGTTGAAAGAGTGCAGAGAAAGTTTACAAGGATTTTGTTGGGTCTGGAGGACCTGAGTTACGTATAAGGAAAGATTGAATAGGTTAGGACTTTATTCCTTGGAACTGTAGAAGATTGAGGAGAGATTTGATAGAGGTATGCAGAATTATGAGGGGTACAGAAAGGGGAAATGCAAGCGGGCTTTTTCCACTGAGACTGGGTGGAACTACAACTGGAGGTCATGGGTTAAGGGTGAAAGGTGAAAAGTTTAAGGGCAACATGAGGGGAAACTTTTTCACTCAGCTGGTTGTGAGCGTGTGGAATGAGCTGCCAGTGCACCTGGCATGCAAACTCAATTTCAATGTCGAACAGAAGTTTGGATCGGTACATGGATGGTAGGGGAATGGAGGGGTGTGGTCCCGGTGCTGGTCAATTGAAGGGGGCACTTTGTGGTGTAACATGGACTAGATGGGCTGTAGGGCCTGTTTCTGTGAATCTTTGGCACTCGATGCAATGTATTACCTCACATCAAATCCAAAATTGTGTGTTCATTTGAAAAGGTATAAAAGGATCAGTCACAAAATGCTGAAGGAATTCAGCAGGTAAGGCAGCATCTATGGAGAGGAATAAAGAACTGACATTTTGGGCTGAGACCCTACATCAGGTTTGAAAAAGAGGGGAGAAGATTAAGAAGGTCGAGGGAGGTGATGGAGTACAAGCTAGGAGGTGATAGGTGAAGCCAGGTGGGGAGGAGAGGGGGTGTGAAGTGAGAAACTGGTAGGTGGAAAAGGCAAAGGGCTGAAGAAGAAGAAGAAGAAGGAATCTGATAGGAGAGGAGAGTGGACTATTGGAGAAAGGGAAGGAGGATGGAAATCAGAGGGAGATGATGAGAAGAGAAGGGGCAAGAGGGGAGCCAGAATGGGGAATGGAAAGAGGGAGGAGGGGTATGGGGAGAAACTACCTGAAGCTAAAAGAAATCAATGTTCACGCTGTCAGTTTGGAGGCTATCCAGACAGAATATGAGGTGTAGCTCCTCCAACCTGAGAGTGGTCTCATCCATGGCTGTGGACCATGTTGCTGGAATTGGAATAGGCAATTGTATTAAAATGGTTGGTTACCAGGATTCCTGCTTGTTACGGACAAAGCGAAGGTGTTTATGATATTAGACGATTCTGTTTCTTCACTGTGTTGTGAAACTTGGGAATTCTGTACCCCTTCATGTGGGTGGAGACCCTGAGCAACACAAAGTGCTAGAGGAACTCAGCAATTCAGGCAGCATCAATGGAGGGGAATAACTGTAGATGTTTGGGGCCAAGATAATTCATCAGTCATTGCAAACACGAGGAAATCTGCAGATGCTGGAAATTTAAGCAACACATACAAAATGCTGGTGGAACACAGCAGGCCAGGCAGCATCTATAGGGAGAAGCACTGTCGACGTTTCAGGCCGAGATCCTTTGTCAGGACACAGGTCAAGGGTCTCAGCCGGAAACGTTGACAGCGCTTCTCCCTATAGATGCTGCCTGGCCTGCTGCGTTCCACCAGCATTTTGCGTGTGTTATTAGTCATTGGGTATTTTCAGAGCTGAGACAGACCAGATTTTTGATCTATAAAAATACCAAAGGATTATGTCAAAAGACAGGAAAATGGAATTGAGGCCTAGATCAAGCTCTAGGGGCCATTTGGCCGATCACTGTTCCTTTTTCTTGTACTCACATGTATTCTTACAACACCTATTTCCAATAAAGGTGACGCTTCTTATGAAACTTACACTTGTAGGTATTGTGAGCAGTTTTGGGCTATTTAAGAAAGAATGTGCTGGCATTGCAGAGGATCCTGAGGAGGTTCACAAGAATTATTCTGGGAATGAAAGGGTTAATGTGTGAGAAACTACTTGAAGGCTCTGGGCCTGTACATGCTGGAGTTTGGAAGAACAAGAGGGGATCTCGTTGAAACCTATCAAATATAAAAAGGCCCAGATAGAGTGGATGTGGAGGGGATGTTTCCTATAGTAGGGGAGATTAGGACCTGAGGGTACAGCCTCAGAATAGAAGGATGTCACTTTAGAGCAGAGCCGAGAAGGTAATATTTCAGCCAGAGAGTGGTGAATCTGTGGAATTCATTGCCACAGACGGCTATGGAAGCCAAGTCAGTGGGTATATTTAAAGCCAAAGTTGATAAGTTCTTGATTAGTAAGTGTGTCAAAAGATAAGAGGAGAAGTCAGGAGAATGGGGCTGAGAGGGATAATAAATCAGCCATGATGGAAAGTTGGAGCAGGCTCGATTGATTGAATGGCTTAATTCTGCACCTGTGGTCTTACGGTCTATGATTTAAAATGTTGTCTTTGTCTTGTTGGGCATTTATTGAAATGTAGCTTTTTACCTGAGACTATATACCCACTGTGTATGTGCTTCTTACTAGGAATGAGAAAAAGTACGTGGAAAAGTATTGGAAAGAAGTTCAAGTTGGGGACTTTGTTCGCCTGCGATGCAATGAAATCATTCCTGCCGACATCCTACTGTTGTATTCCAGTGATCCTGACGGTCTCTGCCACATTGAAACAGCTAATCTTGATGGAGAGACCAACCTCAAGCAGCGACAGGTTATTAAGGGGCTTACAGAGCTGGTAAGCAACTTTACAACAATTTTGACTTCTTTGCATCAATTCTCAGAGGCTATTTGGTTCATTGTATTGTACAATAACTTAAAAAGACCATTCCAATTGATCCCATTCTCATTGAACATAGCATGGAGACAGGCCCTTCAGCCCACAATGTTGTGCCATACTAATTAAACTAGCAGTTGAATATATTTCTAAACTGATCCCTGGGTGGTGGGGTGGAGATATATTTCTATCAAAGGAGGTGTACCTTCCCTTCACTAGCCTACAGGTCACCCTTGGGCAAGGTGTAGCATCTGCTTAGCCCCCTGAACAGGGTCACGTGAAGACATGGGCACAGATGGTGGATGGTCGTACAAGCAGCTGGTGCATATCACAAGTCCTGGTTATGTAACCACTGACACTAGGCAGGTACTCTCTGAAGAGTTTTGGTAGTGGCTGGGGTCACCCATCTTGGAAAGACACTGTCCAGAAGAAGGCAATGGCAAACCACTTCTGTAGAAAAATTTGCCAAGCACAATCACGGTTATAGGTACCATGGTCGCCCACGTCATTATGACACATGATGATGATGAAACTAATCCTTGATACAAGGTCCACATCCCACCAAGTCAAGTCAAATCACTTTTTATTGTCATTTTGACCATAATTGCTGGTACAGTACACAGTAAAAACGAGACTATGCTTTTCAGGACTATGGTGCTACATGAACATTACAAAAACTACACTGAATGTAGTTTTCTGTGCACAATTCTGTGCACATTCATGTGCCTATGTCAGAGCAACTGAAATGCATCTGTCATTTCTGCCTCCACTACCACTCCTGGCAGCACATCTCAGACACCTGCCACTCACTTTGTAACAAAGACAAACCTCGCATAGCTCCTTTCATCTTAGCCCCTCTCACCTTAAAAGCCTGCTCACTAGTGCGTATTTGTTGCTTTTACCCTTTCTTGGTCTTTTCTTCAAGTAGCTCCAGTTCTTCGCATTTCTAAGCAAAAAGAGCAATGAACAATATTAGACTTTGGTTTGGAAAGTTATATAAAGGAATATGAAATAATCAGCAATTTAAAGTAAAAAATAATGAAAATTACACCCAGTGGGTAATACAGAATCTGAAAGAGATGGAATTTCAGCAGACGGAATTTATTGCTACAGTTAGCAGGGAAGGCCATGCGTTGGCTATATTTAAGCGGAGGTAGACAGGTTTTTGACTAGTTTACAGAAGATTACAGAAAGAAGGCAGGAGAATGGGGTTGAGAGGGATAGTAAATCAGCCATGATGAATGCAGAGCAATGGGTCGAATGGCCTAACTCTGCTCCTCTATCTTATGCTCCCTTCACTTAATCAAAACTACTGTTGAATGGAAGGTTTCCACATTAGAAAGACAACATTGATTGCAGCACCTCACATCGACAATATACATCAAAGCCCAGTAACCTTAGAATTGAAGGCTCACCTTCTGTTCTCACAAATGCAATTTAAAGACTCATTCCTCCACTGTATTTCCAAATGAAGCCTCTTGTCTTTATTTGCTGCTATCTTTTCCAACTGTAGCTTCTTTCCTAAAGACATTACAGTTTGGATGTTAGAAGCCATGATTTGATTGCAACAAATCCCCTAATTGTTTGCTAGATTACAAGTACCATAAAAGCAAATTTTAGTATTGTTCATTATTGGCAGCCCATTCGCGACGTGAGATTCCAATATTTTTATTAAAAGTCAGCCTATTCAATTATCACTTAATATTACCAAACAAGCTTATTGGTCACTGTCCACAGATAATTCTCTTTAGGTCTATTCCTAAGTTTCCGTCCTGTTCGGATGAGGGCCTACTCACTCACTTGGGATGTTATTGGCCTCACTTGTTAATTGAAAGCAAATGTTTGCTCTTGGAGCCTTCGCCTTATATATTTGAGTCTGGTCAGAACTATTATTTTGCTTTTGTCTTTTGGGAGTCCCAGTGAAATACATCAGTAGTTCAAGAAACATTTCACCATTCCCCATGCACAATTCACACCATCCCCTAACCCTTCTCCTCTCTGTGTGAATTTTTCAACATCTGCGAGAACTCTTTGGCATACAAACCCGTATAAATTTGACTCTTCTATCTGCTGCTAAATAAGCTCTTTGACTTATCCAGTTAATACATAGAGCATTTTTTTGAGAACAAACTATCGTCCCCTTCGAGCAGAGGAAACCAAGACAAGATTCTATGCCCACTGAGTGTATTTGAATTTCTCATTACAGGTTGAATCAGAATTTTATCTGACTGAGCATGTTGAAAGTTTGATAGGTTATTGATCTGTAAAGCTTGAAACTTACTAACGTGGATAGGACCTTTTCAATTTAGAACAATTAATAGCAACTGAAAACATTACTGATTGCTAAATGCACAGTAGCTACTTTGTTATGTACCTCCTGTAACTAATAAAGTGTACATTTGCATCATACACTGGGGTGCTCTCTGCAGCTACCTGATGAGGTAACTGTAGCCTTTGGCTAGGAGCAGATATCATCAGGATCTGCCCAACCTTCCTAGAGTGTTTTGACTACATTCTTCAGTTGGTGGGCCAGCAGTGGTGGCCAAGTCACTGCCCATCTGCTTCTGACTTCCAGCTCAACTCCCCTCACCAGGTCCATATCCAGCAAGAGGCTCTTTCTGCTTCCTCCCCCAACCTGCAAGCTGCCTGGTTCCTGCTCTTTTCATCAAGGCCCAGCACAGACAGCAAACTCCATCCTTGATCTTGCTGGGGTCCCTCTACAGCTGATCCCCATGTGGAATAGCCTTGTCTGCCATCCTTTGTCGCTGCAGTCCTGGACTAAGGACTGGCACTTCAGGGCCTTCCTCTCATGAGCCTCCTCACATCCTCCCTCCCATGGTACCGTGAGCTCCTCCAGGATGATTTTCTTGTCTTTGGTGGACCACAGTACAACGTGTGGTTTGTACGACCTCCAGGAACCGCGGCTTCCTCCCCACATCGACCCTCCTCTTCCACGATTTGGCAGGTTGCAGCAGATTGGATTTAGGCCTCCTTGCTATGATGGCCTTGCCCCTCTTCCTTGATGAAAATGACTGCCCTGTTTGCCTCTCTGCCTGCTGGTCTCTTTTCACACCTGTCCTGCTCCACTGTGTCAGCAAGGGACAGCAGGACCTTGTGGTGGTGCCACCCATCCAGTCCTTGAGTTAAAGCTGTTTTGCATCCTGAACGCCGCTGACGACAAAGCTTGCAGTTAGTGTCCTCTCTCAGCCCCCATGTGTCCGGCTGTCATGGTGTAGGGAGAGAGTCATACACGGACCACAGGAGGGAAGAAATGCGGAATGGCTCCAGTCTCCAAAGCTCTGCCCAAATGATCTTGCGCTTGGGAAAATCCCATTTCATCCAGCACCCTGTGACCTCATCTCCACTGCTTTCGATAATGGCTTTTCGTCCTCATAGTTCCGTACCTCTCCCTGGACCCAATCGCGCCTATCCCTTGCACTTACACTCTCCCGTTGTCGGAAGTGTGCTGAGCCGAGGCCTTGCCGCCCCAGGCATAGGTTGCCAATGATTTCTCTCGATTGCAGAGAGTTCACTGCCAGGTCTATGGCTGGGTTGGTAGCCCACTTTCTGCCTGATCTTGTACTCCTGCCTGGTTTATTAGCTTGTCATAGGAGCCCCTCAGTGTGCATTTGTGGTCTTCTGCTGCTGTAGCCCATCCACTTCAAGGTTCGATGTGTTATGCGTTCAGAGATGCTCTACTGCACGTTACTGTTGGAACTCATAGTTAGATGAGTTACTTTCGCCTTCCTGTCAGCTTGAACCAGTCTGGCCATTCTCCACTGACTCTCTCATTATCCCCCACAGAACTGCTGCTCACTGAATGTTTTTTCAAGACCATAAGATACAGGAGCAGAATTAGGCCACTCAGCCCATCGAATCTGCTCAGTCTTTCCACTACATTCTACTATTATCTTTCTCAACCCCACTCCCCTGCCTTCCCTCCATAACTTTTGAAGCCCTGACTAACCAAGAACCTTTCAACCTCCGCTTTCAATGGACTCTACACAATTGACTTTGCCTTCACAGATTCCACAGATTCACTACCCTCTGGCTAAAGGCATTCCTTATCATCTCTGTTCTAAATGGATGTCTCTATACTCTGAGGCTGTGCCCTCTGGTCCTAGGCTCACCCACTATATGAAACATTCTATCTACATCCATTCTATCTAGGCCTTTGAATATTCAGTAGGCTTCAATGAGATACCCCTCATTCTTCTAAACTCTAGTGAGTACCTGCCCAGAGCAATCAAATGCTCCTCATATCTTAACCCTTTCATTCCTGGAATTATTCTCGTGAACATCCTCTGGACTCTCTGGAGTGACAACGCGTCTTTTCATAGATAAGGGGACCAAAGCTGCTCAGAAGTGCAGTCAGATTAATACCCTGCAAAGCCTCTGCATCTTATATTCCAATCCTTTGGAAATGAATGCTAATGTTGTACTTGTCTTCCTTACCACCAACTCAATCTGCAAGTTAATATTTACGGAATCTTACACAAAGAATCACAAGTCCCTTTGCAATTCAGGTTTTTTTTTCATTTTCTCCTTACTTAGAAAAACATTCTACACCATTATTCCTTCTACCAAAGTGCTTGATTGTACACTTCCCTACACTATATTCCATCTGCCATTTCTTTGCCCTTTCTCCCAATCTGTCCAAGTCCTTGAGCAGGCTCCCTGCTTCCTCAACACCGCCTGCCCTCCACACATCTTTGTATCATCTGCCGCAATGCCATCAGCTCCATGATCCAAATCGTTGACATATAACGTAAAAAAAAGCAGTCCCGTTGCCAACACCGTGGCACACCACACTAGCAGCCAACCAGAATAGGACTCTTTTACTCCCACTGCTCTCTGCTGACAGTCAGTCAATCTCCTATCCATGTTAATATCTTTCCTGTATAATCATGGGTTCTTGTTAAGCAGCCTCATGTGTGGCATTTTGTCAAAGATCTTCTGCAAATCCAAGAAAACAACATCCACTGTCTCTTTGTCTACCCTGTCTGCTGTTTCCTTTAGGAGTTCCAACATATTTGTCAGGTAAGATTTCTCCTTAAGGAAACCGTACTGATTTTGTCCTACTTCATCATGCAACTCAGGTACCCTGGAATCTCATCCCTAATTATAGACTCTAACATCTGCACATTAGCCTAACATTAGCCTGGTGTCAGGCTAACTGACATATAATTTATTTTCTTTTGCCTCCCTCCCTTCTTAAAAAGTGCAGTGGCATTTACAATTTCCCGTCCCCTGAATCTATCCCAGAACATAGCGATTCTTGAAAGATTATTACTACTCCCTCCACAATTTCTTCAGCAACCTCTTTGAGAAACCTGGCAGTGTGGTCCATCTCGTCCAAGTGACTTATCTACCCTCAGACCAAGTACCTTCTCCTTAGTGATAAAAACTGCCCTCACTTATGCCCTGTTACAATTGGATTTCTGGCATACTACTAGTGTCTTCCACAGTGAAGACTGACGTAAAACAGCTGTTCTGTCATCATCCCTGCTAATGTCCACTTCCAGTGAACTTCAGCCAGCTTCTCTCTCATGCCTCTGTAATTCTCTTTATTCCATTGTAATTCTGACTTTATTTTCTCCCTCTCAAATGGCAGGGTGAATTCTGTCAACCTGACCTCCCAAGGATTCCCTTACCTTAAGCTCCCCTATACAGTCTGGTTTTTTTCACAACAACCAATCCAGAATTGCCTTTTCCCCCAGGGGCTCAACCATAAGCTGATCTAAAAAGCCATCTCGTAAGCATTCTACAAATTCCTGCCAGAAATGATACAGTAAGTCCCATTCCCATTCTGATATGTCTATCCATGGCCTCCTCTACTGTCAAAATGAATCCAAACTCAGGTTGGAGGAACAACACCTTATATACCAACTGGGTAGCCTCCAACCTGATGGCATGAACATTGACCTCTAACTTCCGTTAATGCCCCTCCTCCCCTTCTTACCCCATCCCTGACATATTTAGTTGTTTGCCTGTTCTCTATCTCCCTCTGGTGCTTCCCCACTCCCCCTTTCTTTCTCCCGAGGCCTCCCGTCCCATGATCCTTTCCCTTCTCCAGCTCTGTATCATTTCCGCCAATTACCTTTCCAGCTCTTAGCTTCATCCCACCTCCTCCGGTCTTCTCCTATCATTTCACATTTTCCCCCTCCCCCCAGTACTTTCAAATCTCTTACTATCTTTCTTTTCAGTTAGTCCTGACGAAGGGTCTCTGCCCGAAACGTCGACAGTGCTTCTCCTTATAGATGCTGCCTGGCCTGCTGTGTTCCACTAGCATTTTGTGTGTGTTGATCCAATATCTTCTGATTTTCCCAATCTACCTGTATATTGTAACATTGTCCTTACTACATGCCTTTTCTATTTTCTGTTGAAATTTATAGTATATTCCACATCCTGATGACTATTCAGGGGCCTGTATATAACTCCTATCAGGGTCTTTTCACCCTTGCTGTTTCTGAACTCTACCCATAAGGATACTGTATCTTCCAATACTATGTCACCTCTTTCTAAGGATTTGAGTTCATTTTTACGCACACTGCCACCCCATCCCCTCTGCCCACTTGCCTGTCTTTTCGAGATAAAGTGTATCCTAAAATGTTTATCTCCCAGCTATGATCTTCTTTCAGCCACAACTTGCTGATGCCTACAAAGTCATACCTGACAAAACTGTGCTATAAGATCATCTACCTTATTCCTTATCAAGTCAACTCACTTTTTATTGTCATTTCAACCATAACTGCTGGTAGAGTGCACAGTAAAAATGAGATGTTTTTCAGGACCATGGTGCTACATGAAACAATACAAAATCTACACTTAACTACATAAAACAACACAAAAACTACACTAGACTCCAGACTGACCCAGGACTGCATAAAGTGTACAAAACAGTGCAGGTATTACAATAAATAATAAAACAAGACAATAGGCACAGTAGAAGTTAGTAAGTTGGTGTCAGTCCAGACTCTGAATATTGAGGAGTCTGATAGCTTGGGGGAAGACACTGTTACATAGTCTGGTCATGAGAGCCCGAATGCTTCAGTGCCTTTTCCCAGAAGGCACAAGGGGGAAGAGTTTGTATGAGGGGTGCGTGGGGTCCTTCATAATGCTGTTTTCTTTGCGGATGCAGCGTGTAGCGTAAATGTCTGTAATGGCGGGAAGAGAGACCCTGATGATCTTCTCAGCTGACCTCACTATCTGCTGCAGGGTCTTGCGATCCGAGATGATGCAATTTCCGAACCAGGCAGTGATGCAGTTGCTCAGGATGCTCTCGATGCAACCCCTGTAGAATGTGATGAGGCTGGGGTGGGGGTGGGAGATGGACTTTTCTCAGACTTCGCAGAAAGTAGGGATACTGCTGGGCTTTCTTTGCTATGGAGCTGGTGTTGAGGGACCAGGTGAGATTCTCCGCCAGGTGAACACCAAGAAATTTGGTGCTCTTAACGATCTCTACCGAGGAGCCGTCGATGTTCAGCGGAGAGTGGTCGCTCCCTGCCCTCTTCTTGAATGCTGTTTGCATTCAGATAAAACACATTCAGTCCTGTATTCATCACCCTTTTCAATGTTGTTACGCTTCAATTCATCCCACTGACTGCAGTTTTGCTGTATTTTCTGCCTGACTTTCTTTATAGTCTAACTACACAATGATTCAGCTTGTACACCAAGTGCCCAGTCCTCAGCCCTATCAGTCCGGTTCCTGTATCCCAGCCAGATTAGTTTAAACCCTTCTCACAGCTCTGGCAAACCTACCAGCAAGGATATTGGTCCCCCTCGGGTTCCGGTGTAACCTGTCCTTTTAGTACAAGTCAAACTTCCCCAGAGGAGAGCCCAGTGATCGAGAAATCTAAATTCTGCCCCCTGCACCACTTCTTCAGCCACTCATTCATCTGTACCATCGTCCTGTTTCTGCCCTGACTAGGCCGTGGTATTGTTTTACCCATGAACGGTGTAGAGGTGTGTTTAAAGTTTTATAAAGTTATTTGTTCCAAAATTTTGGTGATTCTGCCAATGTGGGTTTTCTTCTGAGCTAACAGCTTTTAAAGAAAATATAACCGTCTTTTGGAAAGCCTTCAGTTTACAACTTCATTTAGATATTTTTACTACAACACCATTTATCTTTTATTGTTTTGCAAATCTGTCTTTTGCCACGCAATATATTATCCAGCTCGGGGTCCATAGGGACAGATTGCCTCAAAGCACCCATATGGCATTTCACTCAGACTTAATAATTTAAAGAATTTTGTTTAAAATCTTCTCCAGGAATGCAACCCTGTTGTAAATTGAGGAATGTTTGTGTGCGTTTCTTTGCTGCCACGCATTCTCCTGATATAACTGCTGTTTTTATCAACAGCCAAAAGAAGTCGTTTAATGTTCCAATCTTTAGTGAAACCAGATGAACGCTGGAGGGACTCAGCAGACCAGGCGGCATCTATAGAAGTGAATAAACAGTCAATGTTTCAGGCCAAGAGCCTTCTTCAGGACTGGAAAGAAAGGGGGAAGATGACAGATTAAGAAGGTGGGGAGAGGGGAAGGAGGATAGCTAGAAGGTGATAGGTTAAGCCAGGTGGGTGGGAAAGGTAAAGGGCTGGAGGGGAAGGAATCTGATAGGAGAGGAGAGTGGACCATAAGAGAAAGGGGAGGAGATGACCCAGGGGGAAAGAGCGGGGGTAAACGGCCAGAGTGGGGAATAGAAGAAGAATGGAGGGGAAGGGAAAGCAATTTAATGGGAAAGAGAAATCAGTGATTATGCCATCAGGTTGGAGACTACCCAGAAGGAATATAAGGCATTGCTCCTCCACATTGAGGGTGGCTTCATCATGGCGCAAGAGAAAGTCGTTGACCAACATGCCAGAACAGGAATGGGAATTAAAATTTTTGGGCACCAGGAAGTTCTGCTTTTGGTGGATGGAGCAGAGATGCTCGACAAAATAGACCCCAGGTTTACAAAGGGTTTCACCGATGTAGAGGAGGTTGCACTGGAATCACTAGGCACAGTAGACAACCCAAGCAGATTCGCAGGTGAAGTGTTGCCTCTCTTGGAGGGACTGTTTTGGGTCCTGAATCAAGGTGAGGGAGGAGATGAATGGGTAGGCGTAGCACCTTGGCCACTTGCAGGGATAACTGTTGAAAGGGAGATTAGTAGGGAGGGACAAATGGACAAGGAGGTCACAGAGGGGGCAATCCCTGTGGAAAGCGGAGGTAGGGGGGAAGATAAAGGTATCTTTGGTGGTAAGATCCCTTTGGAGATAGTAGAAGTTGTAAAGAAAGATGCAGGGGCTCGTGTGGTGGTAAGTAAGGACAACAGGAACTCTTATCGCTGTTGAGGCTGTGGGAATATGACTCTCAAGTTATCAAGATCTCGGTCCCCCAGGAGTAGCTGAGGAGAGTTCAGTGGATGAGAGGTGAGGTATGAAAAAGAAAATAGATAAATGTGCTGAAAAGATGTCCAAAATGAAAAGGAGAAAGATAAGGAACTGGAAAATATTGATAAGGAGTGCGTGCAGGTGAAGGGAAGTATTATCTTGCATAAAAGATAAAAAGCTGATATGAGACATTATTATTGAGCCAGTGAGAGAGGAAAAGGGAGACAGGCCAGAAGCCAGATTAATTAGAGGAAGCAAGAACAATAAAGAGATTGTTATTAGGGTATATTCTAACCGTGCTGTATATAGGGCTCTGCAGTTGAGCTGGTAGGATCTACAATGGAAGTTTAGAAGATTTTTCCTTCAACTTTTGTACCCAGAGTGAAATGTCACCCCGGACTTATGTCATTTCTATCATGCATCTTTCATCACTAATACACATGGAAATGCAAAGCCCAGCATACCTTAGAGGGATTGATCATGTATTCTGTACAGAAATGAACATTCTATTTTTGCAGGTAGGAATCAAGCTTCCCTGTTGGGTGGGTGATGGCCTGTAGAAGCCTCTGGGGTTATCCCTTACGAGCATGATGGCGTGCATTTTACCTGCATCAGATCTGAGACCTTCGACAATATCCCACACCATATGAGAGCCAAAGCATTACTCTCTACTCGTTCCGGGCTGCTTTAGAAATCAGGACATACTGTGGATTATTTGTAGGGCTAATAGCTTTGAAATAGAAAAGGCAGACTACAGATTTAGGTAGAGTTGTTTGATTGGAGCTGGAAGAGATCAGTAACTTAATAATTCCCTGTGCAGTTTCAGGACTGAATCAGTCTGTTACTGCCAAGGTTTCCCTTGTGGCTTTTTGCAGCTTTGCTCACACTTGGCAGATTTTCATTTAATCATTCCACTTCATTCCCAACTGTTTGCCATAAATAGATCAATACAGTGCAAGCTTTTTCCTGAATTACCTGCTCTTTAAATGCTGTGAGACTAGTTCATGTGTGACCTATAAATTTTGAGAGATTCAACAACAGAATCAGAATCAGGTTTAACATCACTGGCATATGTCGTGAAATTTGTTGACTTTGCAGCAGCAGAACAATACAATACATAATGACAGAGAAAAAAAAACATGAATTACAGTAATTATACATACTGGTAATTAAATGGTTAAGTTAAATAAGTAATGCAAAATTGGAAATAAAAAAAGTAGTGAGGTAGTGTTCATGGGTTCAGTGTCTCTCATTGCTCTTCATCAGAAGGTTACCTTTTTACTTAAAAAAATTAATTTGATTGTTTCATGTGGACTTTACTCAAGGTGGAAGGCACTGGAGTAAATGCCTCTTAGATGTTCTTTAACGTTGCTGTTAGTGACTGTCCTGACAAAAATAAGATCCTGTGCTCTCTCACACCAGTCCAAACAAGTGCCTCTCAGTAGGTGCAGTCTTGTGTTGACTGGTATGATGCTACAATAAGGCTATAGGGAGTGCCTCAAGATAGGAAGATACCCTGAAACTGCAGAGATGTAATAAAAGCAGAAACACTTCAGTGTTTGATGAAAACAGCAGAGATTGAGGTCAGGAAGATCAGCCTGATTCACTAATGTTCTATATCGAAGGAGAGACCTATACAAATGTCTCTTCCACTGCTTCGATCGAAGGACATTTACAGTCAAGTCAAATCACTTTTATTGTCATCTCGACCATAACTGCTGGTACAGTACAGAGTAAAAATGAGACAACGTTTTTCAGGACCATGGTGTTACATGACACAGTACAAAAACTAAACTGAACTATGTAAAAACAACACAGAAAAAAAACTACACTAGATTACAGGCCTACCCTGGACTGCATAGAGTGGACAAAACAGTGCAGGCATTACAATAAATAATAAACAAGACAATAGGCACAGTAGAGGGCAGTAAGTTGTTGTTAGTCCAGGCTCTGGGTATTGAGGAGTCTGATGGCTTGGGGGCAGAAACTGTTACATAGTCTGATCGTAAGAGCCTGAATGCTTCGGTTCCTTTTCCCAGATGGCAGGAGGGAGGAGAGTTTGTACGAGGGGTGCGTGGGGTCCTTCATAATGCTGTTTGCTTTGTGGATGCAGCGTGTAGTGTAAATGTCTGTAATGGCGGGAAGAGAGACCCTGATGATCTTCTCAGCTGACCTCACTATCCACTGCAGGGTCTCGCGATCCAAGATGGTGCAATTTCCGAACCAGGCAGTGATGCAGCTGCTCAGGATGCTCTCAATACAACCTCTAGAATGTAATAAAGATGAGACAGTCCATCAAGATCTAGACCGTGACCACAGAGACTAGGAATCTCACTTTTCGGTCTCTAGATTGGAGACAGCAGCTGAGCATTGACATCAGGAGCACACTGTTCCGGAAATAAAAATACAAGACGTGCCATTACAAGATCTTTTATTAAGAATAGAGTTTTCTTATCAAGCACTCAGACTAGGACTATAAGAACCTTTTGGCTTTAACATGGTTTAAACATAGAGAAGGAGACTTCCTGCTCAAACTGAAAACACAGCTGAGAAGGATACAGGACTCTCACCATCTTTTACATTCCCTCCCTGAACAATGCTGAGTTGCCTGAGCCAGAAGGTGGTGAGTCTGTGTGAATCCATTGGCACGGACAGCTGTGGAGGCCAAATCACTGGGTATATTTAAAGTGGAGGTTAATAGGTACTTAATTAGTAAGGGAGTCAAAGGTTATGGAGGAAAGGCCTGAAGATGGAGTTGAAAGGGAAAATAAATCAGCCATGATCAAATGGCAGAGCAGCTTCGATGACCAAAATGAGCAAGTTCTGCTCCTGTGTCTTATGGTCTTACCCTGGTAGAGAGTGGTCACAGAAGCATTGGGCCAAATGGCCTCCTCTTATACTGTAACCACCTGTTTTCCTTAAATTTGTGATATTAGACCATAAGACATAGAAGCTGATTAAGGCCATTTTGGCCCATTGATTCTGCTGCTCTGTTCTATCATGGTTGATTTATTATCTCTCTCAACTCCGTTCTCTTGCCTTTTCCCCATAACCTTTGACACTCTTACTAATTTGAGGCATCATACTAGCGAAGCAGTTACTGCAATGCTAGTACAGCTTGGAGCATTCCAGGGTTCAGAGTTCAATTCTGGCATCATCTGTAAGGAGTTTGTATGTTCTCCCCATGTGGGTTTCCTCTGAGTGCTCCGATTTCCTCCCACAGTCCAAAGGTATACCAGTTAGTAGTTTAATTGGTCATTCTGAATTGTCCTGTGATTAGGCTAGTGTTAAGTAGGTGGATTGCTGGGAGGTGTGGCTTGTTAGGCGGGAGGGCCTGTTTCAGTAAAATAAATAATTTTCATAGATGGTACTTAATCTTCATAAGTGCCTTGTGAGCAAACTAATGAGCAGGTCGGCTCGATTTGTAGTTCCTCACTGTGGTTTCAACTTTGGATCATTCTTCCACCTTCACATTGAACAGAAACGTGGAACTGGTAACTGAAATCAAGGCGGTGGCCAGCCGGAGCATTTGCAGAAATGGACTTTGAACTTCTCAGCAAAACTTCCAGCATCGGTGCAGAGAATGTTAAAGCTTATTGTTTCAAATGGAAACTGACGGAAGACCAAGCCAAGCCCCTAAAGTCATCTGCAAAGAAACTAGGAACTAACGACAAAACATTCAGTCTGAAAAAAGAAATTATAAATTTATAATGTACTGTTCTCCATCTTCAACCTTGACCACTCTTGACCAGTGCCATCAGAAAGGTCACTTTTCTTCTCAGCGTGTTCAGTGATCTGGTAGTGATGCGGTCACTCAAGTTGAGCGTGATGCTTTCTGAATAGATTGTCTATTGCTGGATCTTCAGGTGGCTGCAGAGGCCAATCCAGGATTCACACAAGTGGAGAATGCCTGTGCGTGACTTTGGTTAGCATGGGGAGGCTGACACACGGGCATCATGGCACTTGATAGATCGAGGTCAGGATCCAGTGGCATGGAATGCAAGACAACTGAGGACCTTTTACTGTTGTGGCCTGCCTCTGCCTTCACTGCCTTTGTGGTGACATCACTTCTGCCAGCTTCACTGTTGAATCTTGTTTGAATCTCCTCCTTCACCCTACAAAGAGCTAAGCACCATATGGTGCTTCAATTCGCCAATCGCACCAACAGGTCAACAGAGGACGCCATTTCCACGGCACTTCACTCTGCCCTGACCCACCTGGACAGCCCCAACTCTTACGTCAGAATGCTGTTCATTGACTTTAGTTCGGTATTCAATGCCGTAAACCCCTCCCCCAAGCTGATCGCCAAACTTCGCCAGCTTGGTATCAGCTTATCCCTCTGCAATTGGACCTTGGACTTTCTGACTAACAGACCCCAATCTGTTAAGTTGGACAACCTCTCCTCCTCCACTCTCACCCTGAACACCAGCGTGCCTCAAGGCTGTGTGCTGAGCCCTCTTCTGTACTCCTTTTTCACCTATGACTGCGTTCCTGAACTCCTCCATCCTGATCAAAAAGGCGCATCAGCGCCTTTATTTCCTGCAGAGCATCAAGAAAGCTCACCTTTGTCCCAGGATACTGACGGACTTTACTGCTGTACCATTGAGAGCCTACTCACCTACTGCATCTCAGTGTGGAATGGCAATTGTCCCTTATCGAATCACAAAGCACTCCAGTGGGTGGTGAAAACTGCCCAGTGGATTATCAGCACCCAATTGTCCACCATTGACAGCGCCTACCATAAACGCTGCCTGGGCAGGGCGAAAAGCATTATCAAGGATGCATCTCACCCTAACCATGGACTTTTTCCTCTCCTCCCATCCGGTAGGCGCTAAAGAAGCCTCCGGTCCCACACCTGCAGGCACAGGAAGAGCTTCTTCCCTGAGGCTGTGACCCTGCTGAACCTCACATCACAGTGCTAAGCAGTATTGCACCCATATTGTATTGTCTCAGTACTTTTATATTTGTGTGCTGTAGCACTTACTTCTTTTTTGCAGTTATTTTGTAAATAACACTATTGTTTGCATTTCTGGTTAGATGCTAACTGCATTTCATTGGCTTTGTATCTGTACTCGGCACAATGACAATAAAGTTGAATCTAATCTAATCTAATATGGCTCAACTCCAAACAGCAACATCATGATCTTCGGAGAAGCTAGTAGTCCTCCATAAAGTCAGTGCACCAAAATCCCAGTAACCTGTCACATTTGGGTCTTTGGTGGTGCTGGGCTGACAGACTTTCTGGGCTATTTAACTGATGTTTCAAGGGAGTGCAGAAAAGAGGGCCTCGGTGCATTTAAAGGAGCACGGGAAGCAGGGCCCTGGGAAATTTAAAAGGAATGCTCAGGAGCTAGATTGTCATAGTTCCAAATAACTGGATAGCAGCTTCTCAGAATTTTACTAAACATAGTTTAAACCAAAAACAGGTGTTTACACATGTTTTATGAGCACCAGTGTGGGGAAATTGGTGCAGATTTGGCATGTCACCTAAAACTTTGACTCACTTCTTTTGATGCACGGTGGAGGGTATCGTGACTGGATGCATTACAGCCTGGTATGAAAACACTAATGGCCAGGAATGGAAAAACCTGTAAAAAGTGTTGGGTACGGCCCAGTCCTTCCTAGAAAAGCCCTCCCTAACATTGAGCTTATCTACAAGGAGTGCTAACACAAGAAAGCAGTGTCCATCATCAAACAAGCTGCGATTTAGTCCATGTTCTCTTTTCACTGCTGCCATCAGAAAGGAGTGAATCTTTGGATTGCATATATGTTGACATATGCGTACCTTGATAATAAAATTACTTTGAAATCTTATTGAACATATTCACGATATAATTTCAAGTGACAGGGCACTATTTTGTCCTTTTGCATGCACTTCCCTTTGAAATCAACTTGATTGACTTTTTTCTTCTTTACATCCATTGTACGTGTGTTTAGGAGACTGAATTTGACCCGATGAAGTTTAACAGTGTTATCGAATGTGAAAAGCCAAACAACGATCTGAACAGATTTCAAGGTTACATGTAAGTAGTATCCAATTTCATATTTTTACCATTCTCATCTTTGGCTATCTCCTCCCATTGTTTGAGCCTGTGGCACAAATATTGATAAAGAACGTTTTACCTTCTCCACAAGCTTACCAATTCACTGCTCGAATATTGTGGAGCCAGCTACCTGTTGGATTTTATTGAATCCCTTATGACTCTAGTAACTGCCTGAGTGACTTCCACAGACTGATGTAGTCATGGTGCAAATTCCCTTGAAGAGATGCAGGTGGACTTTAAACTTGCACAGCTGACGTACAATACAAGGTGTGGTTCATGCAGCCTAGGCAGTGTAGTGGTGGTGGACAGATGACATAGAACAGTACAGCATAGATCCCTCTGTCTACTGCATTTGAATCAAACATCTTGGCAAAATTAACTCTATCTCTTCTGCCTGTAATTGATCCATATCGATCTATCCCCGCATATTCATGTGCTTATCTTACAGACTCTTAAATGCCACTGTCACATCTGCTTCTGGCAGCCTAATTCACACACCCACCTCCCCCATTGTGTGACAAAAGATTGTCGTGCACATCTCCTTTAAACTTTCTTTCTCTCAGCTTAAACATATGCACTTGACATGCCCCCCCTAATATGTGGCACTCATAAGTTTAATTTACGTGAACGTTGTACACAGAGCCCCCTCCCCAAAACCCCAACTGATCAGCCACAGGCAAATTATATTTCACTATCCCCATGTCTTTGCTGGTCTTATCCAGTTAAGCCTCACAGTTTCCAACCACACTTCTACTTTAGTGACGCTGTTATCCCCTGATCTCAGTTGGGAGAGGAGGTGGAAATTTGACGGTGGGAACCCCTTGAAGCCATTTCAGTTTCGAGAAACCTAATTAAGGGGAAAAACTGTATTTTTGAAACTATCTTTCTCACAGTTCTTAATCCTGTATAAAAGCATGGAATACCTGAAACACTTAGCAGGCCAGGCAACATCTGTGTGAAGAAAAATAGAGGTATAGAGCCATCCAGCCCTGTGGCCAAAGTGATCCATGCTGATGAATCCCATTTAACTAGTCCCATTTGCCCATGTTTGGCAACATCTAAAAGGCACTTGGACAAGTGTATTAGAGTGTATTATTTACATTATATATCTATTTTACACATGTATTGCTAATGCACTTGCTCAACCACTTCCCCTGGTATATACTGACCATTCACTGGAAGAGCCTTAGGTTCCTATTAAATCTCTCTCTTCTCACACCAAAACCAAGCCCTCTAGTTCTAGATTTCCCTAACCCATGGAAAAAGACTGCATTATCGTGATCTGTGCCCCTCATGATGTTATATACCTCTGACAGATCACCCGTCACTCTGCTGCACTCCAGTGAAAAATGTCCCAATTGCTCAATCTTTCCCCAAAACTCAGGTTCCTGAGTCCAGTTCCCTGACCTGAAATATTAATTCTTCTTCTTTTTCTTTTCACCAGTGCTGCCTGACCTGTTGAGTTTTGCCAGCGTTCTTCTTTGTTTAGGACATCTATATATATATTTTTGTTGGTCTGCAGCTCCTAATCGGTTATGCTTAGTCACACAAGATGGAGAGGTTGTCGTGTGTCTGTTATGTAGGGGAGCTCACTCAGTCAGCAGGATTGTAAGGACAGGCAACCTTGGGCTGTCAAAAGGCCAATATCATTGTATTTAACTCAAATTAATCTGACGTGTGTTTCATGTTTTGCTAAGAACAGATGCTGCTTTGGCTCCATTAGTGTGCAGGAGCCTGGTTACTTCAGAGTACAGGGTGTGCAACGTGCACAATGCTTGATCGCTGAGGTCCTAATGAGTTCTGCTTCCCTACATTAAAGCTTCTATATTTATTTTTCATTTGAAATTGTGCGCTGTGTAATTTTCATAAATGTATCAACATGTTTCATTTCCCATTCTGTTTATGCCGCAGCAAATTCAATGTGTTAATTAATAATATTGCCACATGTGCTTTAGTACCTATTATACTGAATTGCTAAGTATATGTTCCTAAATGACAGCGCCAGGGAATAACTTAACCCTGGAAACCTGAATTAGAATAGTAAATAGTAAGCCAGCCATTTAACTGTTTAGTAAAAAAACTTTGTCGATGTGTTGTGAGAGTGACCTCTATCTTCTGCCCTTTTCGGTAACAAGACATTGAAAGAGAAGAGATTATAATCCTGGATTTTTATGGCATGAAGTACTCATTGTATTGGAAGAAAAATATCAGTGATAATAATTTTTATACTGAAGCAGCTTCCAACATGCAGAAACTCCATATTAGAATGGATACCTCCACAAACAGAACATTTTTGTGTGGGTGTATTTCTAGGAAGAACAGTATCATTCTCCATGAAGAGATTTGGGCCATTGAGGTACTGATGAAGGGTCTCAGCCTGGAAAGTTGACAGTTAACTTCCTCCATAGATGCTGCCAGATCTGCAGAGTTCCAGAATCGGAATCAGGTTTAATATCATGTGTCGTGAAATTGGTGTTTTAGCTACAGCAGTATTGTACATCAAAATTGCAATGCATAATAATAATAAAACTGTGAATTACAATAAATGTATATAATAAAATAGTTAAATTAATAAGTAGTGCAAAAAAGAGTGAGGTCGTGTTCATAGGTTCAGTGTCCATTGAGAAATCAGATGGCAGCGGTTATGTATTGCATCTGATTTGATTAGGGAGCTTAAGATAAAAGAAGACTTAGGAGACAGTAATCATAATAGGATAGAGCTCTCCCTGCGGTTTGAAAGTGAGAAGCTAAAATTAGATGTATTAGTATTACAATAGGAAAAAAAGGGAATCAGAGAGAAACTTGCCTAAATTGATTGGAAAGGGACACTAGCAGGGATGATGGCAAAGCACCAATGGCTGGAGTTTCTGTGAGCAACTACTCTAAGAGCTTACCAAACTCCACTTTAAAACATACCCAATAATTTGACCTTCACAGCTGGTCTGTGGCATTGAACTCCACAGATTTGCCACCCACTAGCAAAAGAAATAACTCCTCATCTTTACTTTAAAGAGACATTGTTTTACTCTGCGCCCGTTGCTCCTAGACTCTCCCACTATTGGAAGCATCTTCTCCATGTCCTCTGGAGAATGGCCTTTTCTGTTTCCAATTAACTTCACCATTCAGTAACCATTCGAGAATTTTAACATCCTGAGCATAGAAGGACCCAGTTCTCCCTGAATATTATATTTCAAAAAGTTTTCAATCTAATCTTTCTTTGTCCAAAAGGTTTTATCATTTGACCCTCTCTCCTAAAAGTTGTGTCAGTAGTTGAATATTTTCTGTGGTTTTGGACTTGTTTTTCTTTCCTGTAGTAGCTGATATTTAAGCCTTTGATTCTCAGTGATAGAGGTGCACAGAAGATTTTGTGAGGTCCCGAGTGGTTTATGTTCTGGAGGCCATTTATATGGCCCATCTTGGACTTTCACCCATATCAGGTGAATTTCAAAAATTAAAAATTCAAAGATTGTGCAATTATGATTGTTTCTGGAACATAGCTTTGATTTTTGCTCTCTGATTATATCAGTTAGTGTCGTAAGATCTGCAAACTCAAACTTTATGCTGCAGTAAATTTACAATTAACCTTTTGGCAGGTGGATTACACTGGATCTTGCAATCACGTAGGTCACTCATTTGCATATTAGAGATAAATATTCCTCATCAAGCTGCTTTTTTAAATTTTTTATCCTGATGATATGTTTCTCATTTAACAGAACAATATTCCAACATTGATATTTAGTGGTTTTGGTCATGATGTTGTTTTACAACATGTGATATTTATTGCTGCTACTTCACCGCTCCATCACGCTATCATTTATTGGCCATTAGAAATCTCAGCCTGTGGTACAGAGAGACTACAGCATGCTGTGAGAGCCTATGGCTTTGTATATCTACACTAATCAAAGTTCCTTGAGACATTGAACAATATAGTTTGTATTGTGTCCTTGCATTCCCTCCCTGTCTTTGTACCGTGGGTGACCCCTTCTTTGGCATGTACTTGTGTCACGTTTAGGTGACAGTGCTTTCTGCTTTGTCTGGCTATTCTCCCAAAATGACATCACAGCCTTCTATGCCCGTTTTTCAACATAAATTAGTACGGCACGGAAACAAGCTTTCCGGCCCAAATGGCCAATACCGACCAAGCATCCTTCCTGCTCATCCCTGTTACCCGTGTTCAAACCATAACCCTCCAAGCCCCTCCCCTCCATATATCTATCCATATACCTCTTAAATGTTGCATGGTACCTGCCTCAACCATTGACCATTTCCTCTGACACTCATTCCAGGTACTTATGACCCTCAATGCTAAGAGGTTTCCTTGTAGGTCTCTTTTAAATCCTTCCCCTCTTGTATGTGTGTCCTCGAGCTCTGGACTCCCCAGTTCTGGGACAAAGATTATGACTATATACCTTGTCCATACTCCTTATGATTTTATAAACTTCTGTTAGGTCACCCTCGTTTTCCTGCGCTCCAGGGATGGATAAAGGGGATGCAGTGGATTTTGTATATTTGGACTTTCAGAAGGCCTTCGACAAGGTGCCACACACGAGGCTGCTTACCAAGTTAAGAGCCCATGGTATTACAGGAAAGTTACTAACATGGCTAGAGAATTGGCTGATTGGCAGGAAGCAGCGAGTGGGAATCAAAGGATCCTTTTCTAGTTTACTGCCAATGACTAGTGGTGTTGTGCAGGGGTTGGTGTTGGGACAGCTTCATTTTATGCTGTATATAACTGATTTAGATGATGAAATAGGTGGCTTTGTTGCCAAGTTTGCTGATGAGATGAAAATTGGTGGAGGGGCAGGTAGTGTTGAGGAAACAGGTAGAATGCAGAAAGACTTAGACAGATTAGGAGTATGGGCAAGATAGTGGCAAATGAAATTCAATGTTGGAGAATGCATGGTCACGCACTTTGGTAATAGAAGTAAATGTGTGGACTATTTTCTAAGCAGGGAGAATATCCAGGAATCTGAGATGCAAAGGGACTTGAGAGTCCTTGTGCAAAACACCCTAAAGGTTAACTTGCAGGTTGAGTCACTGGTGAGGAAGGCTAATGCCATGTTAGCATTCATTTCAAGAGGACTAGAATACAAGAGCAAGGCTGTGATGCTGAGGCTTTATAAGGCACTGGTGAGGCCTCACCTTGAATATTTTGAACAATTTTAGGCCCCTCATCTTAGAAAAGTTGTGCTAGCATTGGAGAGGGTCCAGAGGAGGTTCAGAAGGATGATTCCAGGAATAAAAGGGTTATCATACAAGGAAATTTGATGGCTCTGGGTCTGTACTCGCTGGAATTCAGAAGGATGAGGGGGGCTGTCATTGAAATCTTTCGAATGTTGAGAGGTCTAGACAGAGAGGATGTGGAAAGGATGTATCCCATGGTGGGAGAGTCTAGGACGGGAGGCTACAACTTCAGGATAGAGGGCGCCCTTTCAAAACAGAGATGCAGAGAAATTTCTGCAGTCAAAGGGTGGTGAATTTGTGGAATTTGTTGCCACGTGTAGTTGTGGAGGCCAGGTCATTGTGTGTATTTAAGGCAGAGATTGATGGGACATGGCATCAAAGATTAAGGAGAGAAGGTCGGAAACTGGGGTTGAGGATGAGATTTAAAAAATGGATTAGCCATGATTGAATGGTGGAGCAGAATCGATGGGCCAGACGGCCTAATTCTGCTCCTATGTTTTATGGTCTAATAAAGATCCAGTATGGCTAACCTCTCTCTATCTATCTCTTTTTTTTTGCCCTGCTGATTCTCCTTCTTAACCCTGGTCTTAAACATTTTATATTCATCGAGGGATTAATTCGTACCCAGCTGCCTAAAGTGATGTGTGCTCCCTTTCCTTACCTTACCTAAGACTCAATATCTCTCATCAACCAGGGTTTCCTGAATTTGGTATGTCGAGCAGTCCAAGGAGTACCACATGTTAAGTTAATTGATCTTTATAAATTGTCCCATGATTAGGCCTGGATTAAATTAGAGGATTGCTGGGTGGCATGGCCTATTCCATGCTGTATCTCAGTAATGTAATCTCAGTAATGTTGACAAATGTATACAGTATACTTGAAATCCTTACTCTTCACAGACGTCCAGAAAACAGAGAGAAAAACACAGAATGAATGACAAAAAAGTCCCTTCCTCCAATTTGTTCAAGCAAAGAGCATCAGTCCTCTGCACCACCCACTATGTGAGTAATAGCAAGCCCCCAAATACCATGATTTGTAGTCCATCAAAAACTACTGTTCATCCCAACACCCTGACATCTCAACAGGCCCTATCTCTCATTAATGAGGGAGAGGGAGATACACAGTGAGAGGGGAGACTGACAGCTCATTGTTTCGATGTTAACAATCTGCAGCGTCGCTTATTTCAAGTTCCCCTGGCTTGAGAATCGGCAAACCCTCTCTCACCATTGGTAGAGATTGCCTGAGTGCAGAGGCCTCCAACAGCTGCGGCCGCTGTCTAAATGTTTCGATCTCCCGTGACACTTCAGTTGGCGACACCGGCAAGGAATCGGATCGTCCTCAGAGCCACACCCCAAAGGCACTCATCTTCCAAGCCACGGCTAGACATCCTGAACCTCAGGCTGCTTGTTGAGTTCCGAAGCGTGAGAACGCACCATTTGTGAAATAAATAATAAATAATATGACCTCAGGGGTCTCGATGTCACACGACCCCTACATGGAGAATTGGGACAGTCATCAAAAACAGGAGCTACTAAAGGGTCTCGACTGTACTCTTTTCCATAGATGCTGCCTGACCTGCTGAGTTCCTCCAGCATTTTGTGTGTGTTGCTTGAGCTAGTTCATTTTCTTCATCATCCTCTCCTCTGGGAGATTTTGAAATGGGTTTCTTTTTAGTGGAGACTTGGGCGATTTGTAATAGTAAATTTTTTGACAATGACTGAATTGTAATGCTGGAAAGATTTGGATATTATATAGGCAACAACTGAAACTCAGATGAGTGTGTGGCCGTTACTGAATGATGAAATTAAATTAAAAGGTCATGTGCCTTTTTCTGAAAAACCTTCCTCATGCATCCCTTTGCGCATATCAGGCATGGATTGTTCATGAGAAGCAAGAACTGATGATTAATGGATGTTCACCCTATCAAACTGTAGACTCTTTAACTTACCTTCTCCATGGAGTTTATAGCACATTTATAGCTTGTTAAATGCATTCTGCAGTGTGATAAAATAGTGTTACTTGTAATCTGAGAGTTTAGGTGCCTCTTGCCAGTCATTAAGTGAGTTGTGAGTCACTACATCCATCTTCCACATTGCACAAATGGGAAGATATCCATCTTACTTTATGTTTATAGCTCAGCTCTTTAAAATTTATCAGTGTTTGCTGGTAATTCTGACCACTTCATACATTGAACCAATCTGCCTTTCTACGAAGTAATTGTCTTTATTTATGCTCCACCGTCGCAAACTTTATGTGAAATTCTATTGTGTTATATGATTACTATCTCCCTGGTGATCTTCCTACCATGCGATAATTAATTAATCCTGCCTCATTATCCATGACCAGATCTAAAGTGATCTGTTTTCTGCCTGGTCCCAGGATAGATCCCAGAGAGACTCCATGAACTCTTCTTTTGTGAATATGATTCTGGGTGAAGCTGGATTTGAGTGTCATGGGTGTACACACTCAGAGTATAAGTACCATGAAAAATAGCTCAGTACAATACAAACATGAGAGATATAAGTACAGAAACTGAAACCCGCATAACGTACACAACACAATGAAGACCATAAGACAGAAGTGGATGAAACATGACCTGCGTATTTTGTTGCTTGATGAGCAGAGAGGTTCAGTTTTCATTGAGAAGGTTGAAGGTTCAAGTCCAGCTTCAAAGCTTTAAAACGAGGTGTTGAACAAGATCATAGGTCCTAGGAGCAGAATTAGACCTTTCAGGTCTGCTCCGCTGTTCCATCGTGGTTGATTATTTATTCCTTTCAACCCCATTCTCCCCATAACCTTTGAGACCCCTACTAATCAAGAATGTATCAACCTGCACTTTAAATATAAGATCATAAGATATGGGAGCCGAAATAGGCCAATTGGCCCGTTGAGTCTTCTCCGCCATTTCATCACGGCTGATGCAATTTTCATCTCAGTTCTGATCTTATGCCTTCCCCCCGCCCCGTATCCTTTCATGCTCTGACCAATCAACTTCTGTCTTAAGTATACGTAAAGGCTTGACGTCCACAACCACCCTGGCAAAGAAATGCACAGATTCACCACTCTCTCCCTAAAGAAATTCCTCCTTATCTGCATTCTAAGAGGATCCCCCTCTATTCTAAGGCTGTGTCCTCTGGTCTTAGACTCTCCCAGCAAAGGAAACATCCACTCCATATCCACTCTCTCAAGGCCTTTCAACATTCGATAGGTTTCAATGAGGTCAGCCCTCATTCTTCTGAATTCCAATGAGTACAGGCCCAGACGCATCAATTGCTCTTCATGTGACAAACTGATCAATCCTGGAATCATTTTTGTGAACCTCCTCTCTATTTTCAGCACATCCTTTCTAAGATAAGGGGCCCAAAGCTGCTCAAAATACTCCAGGTGAGGCCACACTAGTGTTTTATAAAGTCTCCACATTACATCTGTGCTTTTATATTCTAGTCTCTTGAAATGAATGCTTACATCACATTTTTCTTCCTCACCACAGACTCAACCTGCAAATTAACCTTTTGGGAACCCTGCACAAGGACTCCCAAGTCCCTTTGCAGCTCAGTTTTTTGTATTTTCTCTCCATTTAGAAAATAATGAAACTTTTTGTTTCTTCTACCAAAGTGCATGACCATACAATTCCTGACACTGTATTCGATCTGCCCATTCTACTCATCTGTCGCAGTCCCCAATAACCTGGCCTTCGCAGCCATCTGTGGCAATCAGTTCCACAGATTCACCCCCCCTCTGGCTAAAGAAATTCCTCCTCATCTCTGTTTTAAACAGACGTTCTATTCTGAGGTTCTGTCCTCTGGTCCGAGGCTCTCCCACTATAAGAAACATCTTGCAGAAACAGAACAAAAGTAAACAAAAATAACATAATGACGTTGGTGCAAGTTGAGAGAAATACAGCCCAAGGTAGAATTTCAAGTCAGTTTAAGAATTTGGTAGCAAGTAGGGAAGAGGCTATTTTTGTTTTATCTAATATATGAAAATGAACGTCATCTACAATTATTTCTGCAACATTTTTACAGTTGTCCATTATCTCTTGATTTGTACTCTGTCCCACAGAGTAACTATTGTTATAAAGACTATTCCCACCATCAGAATATTTACCTCGCTATCTCTCATCACACAAACTGATTCTGCATCTTCAGAATCACTTTTCACAACTTCATTTGCCAATCAGAGCTGTTTCGCCTCCATTTCCTTTCTACCTCATTGCAATCACATATCTATTACGGCTATAAGATCATGATCAGCTGGTGATCTCAGTTCATTTATTCTTTTACAAATGCCACATGCGCTCAGATTAAAAAGCCTTTAAGTTTTGTGATTTTGCTTTTAATGCACTCCTTCCCCCCCCCCCCCCCACTCCCACCGCCCTGTACATTCTGTACCCTTCCGTCATTCTTTGATTAGGAAAAGGTCACCGCAAAAGAGTGTGAAAGTTCATTTCTAGGAGATGTGTGCCATAGCAGCATAGTGGTTAGTGCAATGCTATTACAGCTCAGGGCGTTGGAGTTGGGAGTCCAAACCCAGTGTCCTCTGTAAAGAGTCTCTGTTTGTCCTCCCGCTAGAATGTGCGGGATTTCTGAAGCTTCTCCGGTGTCCTCCCACAGGGCAAAGATGTACTGGGTATTGAATGGAATTGAATTGACTTTATTACTTACATCCTTTACATTAATAAAAGTCTATACATTATGTCGCCATCTAAATGTGCAATTTATAGTCATTTGTAATAAGTAGTATGCACAACAGGACAGTCAATATAGCAGAGAAATACAATTGTATCAGCATGAATTAATCAGTCTGATGGCCTGGTGGAAGAAGCCGTCCTGGAGCCTGTTGGTCCTGGCTTTTATCCTGCGGTACCATTTCCCGGATGGTACCAGCTGGAACAGTTTGTGGTTGGGGTGACTCGGGTCCCCAATGATCCTTTGGGTCCATTTTACGCACCTGTCTCTGTAAATGTCCAGGATAAGTGGGAAGTTCGCAACTACAGATGCGCTGGGCTGTCCGCATCACTCTCTGCAGGGCCCTGTGACCGAGGGAAGTACATTTCCCATACAGGCAGCAATACTGCCAGTCAGGATGCTCTCAGTTGTGCCCCTGTAGAAAGTCCTTAGGATTTGGGGACTCCATATCAAATTTCTTCAACCGTCTGAGATGAAAAAGGTGCCGTTATGCTTTTATCACCTCATAGCCGGTATGTACAGACCACGTGAGATCATCGGTGATATGGATGCCGAGGATCTCAAAGCTGTTCACCCTCTCAACCCCAGATCCATTGATGTCAGTAGGGGTTGGCCTGTCTCCTTTGGTTAATTGGGTATTGTAATTTGTCCTGTGATTAGGTTAGGGTTAAATCGGGGTTGTTGGGGTTGCTGGGTAGTGCAACTTGAAGGGTCAGAAGAGTCTATTCCATGTTGTATCTCTAAATAATATATTCATGATGTGACTAAATTGAAGTTGAAAAGATTTATTGCATTGCTGTCAGCTGAGAGTTTGAACGTTTACACCATTGTAAGTAACTTTGGGCCAATAATATCACGGGATTGTGGGAAGTTGTGAATCGTTTCTAACTCTTCCCCATTTGCAGATTGAGAGTATTAGGTTAAAACAATATGCTTAAAAGGGTTGACACAATAGCATAGCGGTTAGTGTAAAGCCATTACAGTGCCAGCGATGCAGGTTCAATTCCCGCCACTGTCTTTAAGGAGTTTGTATGTTCCTTCAAGTGCTCCAATTTCCTCCTACATTCCAAAAGAAATACACTTTAAAGGTTAATTGAGCAGTGGGTCTCTTTGGGCCAGAAGGGCCTGTTACTGTGCTGTACTTCTGAATAAATATTTTTTTAAAATGAAATCATGATAAGGCTTCTGAATGTGCATAACTTTGCTAAAAATAACTTTGCTTCCTTTTCTTTAAAAGTACTGGAGATGAATTCCTGTTCATCTCAAGCCAAAAGATCTTCTTGTTCACTTCATGCTAATTTAGAAAAACAGTTTAAAGATGTTCCATGTAATCTTTTCACAGCTACCTTCTGCACAGTCATTGTATAGTGAGATTTATACTAAAGAAGTTGAGTTACCTTGCATAATCTAAGTTGGCCATTCATTATGGGGCTCAGCACTGTGGATTTCTCATCTGCTGTGTGTCACAAAAGTAATGAATGCACAGAAGCCACTTAGCATCAGCTGAATCCAGCTCCCTGGTATCAGAAATTAGACTGCACAGATCTGAGAGAATGGAAAACAATGGAGTTAGACAGTAGAGAACCCGACCTTTTGGCTCATCATGTACTTGCATCAAGTATCTTCCAAAACTAATTCCATTTACCAGCACCTAGTCTGGAGCCTACTATTCTTCGACTGGCACATGAATGATAGACTAATGGAGGGCTTTGTAGGAGGGAAGGGTTAGATTGTTCTTGGAGTAGATGAAGAGGTCAGTCCGACATCGTGGTCTGAAGGGCCTATCGTTATCATCTTCATTATATGTCTTGTCATATGATGTAAGCCATGATTGTTCTTGGCAAATTTGCTACAGAAGAGGTTTGCAATTGCTTTCTTCTGGGCAGTGGCTTTACAAGATGGACGACCCCAGCCATTATCAATACTCTTCAGAGATTGTCTGCTTGTCATCAGTGGCCGCATAACCAGGACTTGTGATATGCACCAGCTAATCACATGACCATTCACCACCTGCTCCCATGGTTTCACATAACCCTGATTGGGGGGCAGGTGCTAAGCAGGTGTTACACCTTGCCCATGGGTGACCTGCAGGCTAGCAGAGGGAAGAAGCGCCTTACACCTCCTTTGGTAGAGATGTACCTCCGCCTCAACACCCAAAAGGGCCTGTACTATGCGGTAATGTTCTGTTCTATGCTGAATCCCTTGGCAATTGAAGCACTCCCCCAGATTTTGCTTCATGAAACTCTGTTTCAGTTTGTGGTTGTAGTGCTTGAGGGTGTGGTTAATTACTCATTGCTGACCATACAGTAATTAGGAAGTTCAGCAGAGCCTGTGTAGAGAAGCAAAGGTGAAGCAGGAACTGGTTTCGTTTTTCATCTGGTCAGAGACAAAGTTCATTGTCAATGTGTGATGGAACGCAAGCAGTAAACTTATTATGAAAGCATTTCCCAGTCAGGAAGTCATCCCAGTTTATTTACCAAACCCAGGATATTAGATTGTGGTAAGAGCAATTGCCTTTGAGTTTGACTGCATCACCCACAAGGATTGAAAGGCATATTATTGAGCTGTTTATTGTAGAATGAATTCTGAATTGGTGGCCTATCATGCAGTTAAAAGACATAAAACTGCAAAGCTATCATTGTTATTTCAGATCGTTTAAGACCAGTCATTTTAGAATCAGTTAACTGATTAGGTTTTATCGGATTGTACCGAATGGATATCCTTAGTAATCGGTTTATTACTGTCATGTGGGCTGAGGAGTAGCAAGTGGATTTTAATACAGATAAACATGAGGTGATGCATTTTGGAAGGTCAAATCAGAATTGGACTTATGAATGATAGAGCATGAGGAAGTGAAATGGAATAGAGGAACCTAGGTGTTCAAGAGCTTAGTTCATTGAAAGAGGTACCACAGAAGACAGGGTGGAGAAAAAGGCATTTCTGCATGTTGGCCTACATCACTCAGAGCACTGAATATAGGAGATGGGACATTATCTGGACAATGTTCAGTGTGTGTGCGTGTGCATGTGTGTGTGTGTGTGAGAGAGAGAGAGAGAGAGACAAAGGAATTTAAACTGCGCTCCACCTTGTTGGCACATTAAATATATTTTACGATCGTACACAATCACATTTTCTTTTCCGGTTTCTGATGTGGACGGTGTTGACAACATGGAGTTTGCGATGTTTTGTCCGCAGGTTTTAAGACTGGCTTATTTATACAGTTTTAATTGAAGAAATTATTGATTCGCTACATTGCATTCCAAAGCAGCAAAGGGCATGAAGAGCAGAAGAACAGCTACTTCATTTAAAGCAGAATGGCTTAGTGAAACAGTTGAAACTATTACACCAAACACTCATGAGGTCAGGAGCGTGCAGCCATGGGAAATATTTATGTACAATACAGAAACTGGTACAAACACCCTGGAGGAACTCAGCAGGTTGGGCGGCATCCGTGGAAACGAGCAGTCAACGTTTCGGGCTGAGACCCTTCGTCAGGACTGTTGACCTGTGTGTATTGTCGTGAAGCAAAAGTTGCTGGAGAATTTGCAAGTGGGAAGATGTGGCGTGAAAGTTGGAAATTTCACTTCTTAAAACATCATTAAGCAAGCAAATCACATTTGGACGATGTGCAAAAGCTCCGGTGAGAAAATCCTTCATTGCCACCACAGGCCTGCTATGTATGTTTTGTAAGAGTGCAGATGAACAAGAGCAAAAACGATCAAACCCAGAGGTGATCAAAATACTTATTGACAGTTATTTTATTTCTTTAAAACAATGAACAACAAACTGGACTTGGTAGTTTGGACTAGCTTTGGGTTTATTTCCACTTAAAAATTCAGTGTGCACATGTTATTGTCACTGGGTAAATAATTGCACAGCTCAAGATTTTTGCACACACTGGTCATTACAAATTAGAGGAAACATTTTACATGGTAGTTGTATAAGTCACTTGTGAGGACACATTTAAAGTAATGTTGTACATCTTCGGTCACCCTGTTATAGGGAAGATATGGTTGAAGTGGAAGGATGCAGAAAAGATTTACAAAGACATTGCTATGAGTTTTAGGGAGAAGTTGGCCAGACTAGATTTTTATTCCTCCAAATATAGACATTATAGAAGTGTTTTAAAATTGTGAAAGGTATGGATAAAGTGGATGGTAACATTTTTTCCCAAGGTTGACCAAAATTTGGGAGCATAGATTCCGGGTAAAAGGAGAAAGATTTAAAAGGGAGCTGAGAGGCATTTTTTCCAAACAGACGGTGGTGAATATATGAAATGAGCCACCAGAGAAAGTGGCTGAGGCAGGTACAATAGTGTCATTTAAAAGTACATGGTGGGGTGGGGCTTAGAGGGATATGGGCTGAATGCAGGAAATTGAAACTAACTGGGTGGCACTGTTGTTAGCATGGACTTGTTGGGCCAAGGACCCCCATCTTTTTTTCTCTAGTCCTGCTGAATGGCCCGAAACGTTGATTCTTTTCTGTAGATGCTGCCGGGCCTGCTGAGTTCCTCCAGCATTTTGTGTGAGATGCTTGGATTTCCAGCGTCTGCAGATTTACTCTTGTTTGTGACCTGCATCCATGATACATTGTTCTAATACTGTACTTACCAAGGTACAGTGAAAAGCTTTTGTTCGTATGCCATCCAGATCGATTATTTCATTCATAAGTACATCAAAGTAATAAAGAAGGAAAACAATAACAGAATTTATTGTGGAAGTTGCATAAAACAGTAAATCATTTACATATCTTAAAATAATTTGCAACTAGATGAAGCCCCTTATCCTTTTTATAGTTAATTATAAAACACATGAATCTTGGATGACTTCCTTGTTGTCGACATGCATCTGTATTATAAACAGGTATATGATTTAATTACATACACAGTCCTGGAAAAAGGTTTCCCAATTAAGCTAATGGTGTTTGATGAGAAGATGGGAGATTAAAATTAGATTATATTCGATCGGCTGCTAACAATTGTTCTTTGTAAATTCAGACTGGGCTTTGTGGTACTGAAATTCCAACTTCTCAGACCAATTACAGAGACTTTATTCTGCGGGGAAAATATTTTTAATTAAACTCTGTGCTAAGCAGCAAAACACCAGCTTGTACTTAAATCACACTATAAATGTGTGACTTAATATGTTATAGCACATAAAAAGAAATATCCAATTTAGTTTTTAGTTCTAGCTGGATGGGCAGACCGGTGCTAAAAACCAGGCAAGCAAGGTAACTTTAAAGGAACATTGTAATGGAAGAGATAAAGTTAGAGAGACAGATAGATTCATGGAGAGAACTTCAGATTTAGAACTAGGTAACTGAAGGCACAGATGCCACTTGTGGAACAATTAAAATCAGCAATACTCAAGAAGCCAGAAATAGAAACACACTAAAAATCTACTAGAGCTGCTTGGAGAATCAGTAAGAGGTGAGAGCATGGAGTATTTACATTCAGTGGCCACTTCATTTGGTACGTCCTGTACCTGTTCAATTGGCCACTGAGTGTATGTTCATGGTCTTCTGCTGCTGTAGAAGGATCAGCATGTTGTACATTCAGAGATGATCTTTGGCACACCACTGTTGTAATGTGTGGTAAATTGAGTTACTGCTGCCCTCCTGTCATCTTGAACCAGTCTGGCCATTTTCCTCTGACCTCTCCCATTGACAAGGCACTTTCACCCACTGAACTGCCACTCACTGGATTTTTTCTTCTGTTTCTTGCTCCATTCTCTGAAAACTCGAGAGACTTGAAAATCCCAGGAGATCAGCTGTTTCTGATATACCCAACCACTCCCTTTGGCACCAACAATCTTTCCACAGTCAAAGTCACTTGGATCACATTTCTTCCCCAGTTTGATGTTTGGTCTGAACAACTGAACCCCTTGACCATGCCTGCATGCGTTTATGCATTGAGCAGCTGCCACATGAGTGGCTGATTAGATATCTGCATTAATAAACAGGTGTACTGGTGTGCCTAATAAAGTGGCCGCTGAGTGTATATGCTTTGCATCAAAATGCTGGTTGATGACTCTCCCCTAAAAAGGCCTGGAGCATTTTGTTCATTTACGAGAACTCTGTAAGTGCAACCTGTTGAATTTTGCCCATGGAGACCATTCCTTTGCCAGTTACAGAACTGTGCAAAAGTCTTAGGCACCTAAGCCTTTTGCACAGTACTGTGTATTGGTTAAAAGAGGAAAGTGGATGGGAAACAGAAATAAGAGTACGTAGCTTTTTATTAGCTCAGTAGTATTAAGTGTAATTTAGTAACTGGAAAGACATAATATACAATACTGTGCAAAAGCTAGCTATATATGTGCCTAAGACTTTTGCACAGTACTTCAACGTTTACAATTAAATCTTAAACCGTTTCAGATGTTAAGCTTTTGTAAAATCTTACGTATCTTTGTGTAATGATGCATGTTGATCTCACCTCTAAGTATACATGTGAACTCTGAAATGTGATTCCATTGACTTTAGTGGACTGGCTGTGTAGAAACAGGTTTTAATGAGCATTTTTCTGCCTACCTAAACTCCATTTTATACTCCTTTGGTCCAGTCCAGTCTCATATAGAGTCTCGACACCTTGCATGCTCTCTTCAACAACGTTCATTTCCATGGCTCTGATCGCCTGATTTTCAAAGGTTCAAAGGTACATTTAATGTCAGAGAAATGTATTCAATATACATCCTGAAATGCTTTTTCTTTGCAATCGTCTACGAAAACAGAGGAGTGCCCCAAAGAATGAACGACAGTTAAATGTTAGAACCCCAAAGTACCCCCAGCTCCCCTTCCTCCCGCGTGTAAGCGGCAGCGAGCAGCAACCCCCCCCCCCCACTGGCAAAAACATAGCACACCCGCTACCAGCACTCAAGCGTGAGCAAAGCAGTAGCAGAGACACAGACTTGTGATTACCCCAAAGACGACATTGTTCACCCAATAATTCGACATGCTGCAGGCTCTCTCTCTCTCTCTCTCTCTCTCTCTCCTAATAAGGGAGAAAGAGGAGACTCCATTCCACTTTCCAACAAGCAGGAGAGATAACAAACAACTCGCTGGTTGACATTGTTCACCATGGATGTCCAGTCCATGTACATTTCTATCATCATCATCATTTTGTGCCATGTTGTATGACATGGCAATCATGATCTTCCATCTGTCTCTATTCATGACCCTGGCAACGTTTTCTACAGAAGTGGTTTGCCACAAGACAGGTGACCCCAGCCATTATTAATGCTCTTCAGAGATTGTCTGCCTGGTGTCAGTGGTCACATGCCCAGGGCTTGTGAAGTGCACCATCTGCTCATACAACCATCCATCACGGCTTCATATAACCTTGATCACAAGTGCCTTACATCTCCTTGGTAGAGACATGTCTCCACCCTCAGACACACTTCTGTACCCCATCATGAAGATGTTAAATCTCTCAAGACAGTCCTGATGAGGGTCTGAGCCTGAACTGTCGACTCTTTATTCCATTCCAGTGATGCTGCTTGATTTGCTGAGTTCCTCCAGCATTTTATGTGCGTGTTACTCTGGATTTCCAGCTTTTGTGCGATCTCTTGTTTTCAATGTGCAGTGACAAGACTGCCTCACGCACTTCGCTGGAATAGCACGTAATTTCTGCATGGGGTCTTCAGATATTTGGTGTGCGGAGAGGTATGGACTTTGCTTTATTATGTGTTGACAGCACATGGGAGGTACGGATATCGGCACACAAATGGAAAATTAAGGAATAGCTTTGCTGTGAATGTGAACTGCATAACCAAGTCATCATCCACACCGGAGATGCTGAACCAAACATCAAGTCATTTCAGATTGTTACTGAGTGGGTGACAAACTAATCATTACTCAGTCCAATAAGTTCAAAGGGTCAGCAACTAGTCATAATTACATATATGAAAACAGAGCTAGTAATGGGACTGAAAGAGCTTGTGCAGAAACAAAGTTTTGTTTAACCTAAATTTCCTATATTACAGAGTATATAAAAATGACAAGAAAGCTGGACTTTCTAAAGACAACCTCTTACTTCGGGGATGTACCATTAGAAACACAGAAGAAGTCGTGGGCATTGTAATCTATGCAGGTACATGTGTATGAGTGTATGTCTTTTCACAGGAGCCTCTGAAGTCAAAGGGCAAGAAATATCCCCATTGTTGTTTGTGATAAACACACAATGTTATAACTCATGCTCTGTGGGTTCCTCCTCTGGGATTTGGTTTCTTTTTAATCAGTATATTTGGGTCTCAAAAGCACAGTTCAATGTAATCAGCCGAGGGCAAGCTTGCGCCCTGTGATGTTTCTAACATCACATTCCATCCTTGTTCAAGTGTACGGTTTACAGATTTTTTTTAAATCACCCAGAAGTCATTAATCCTTTAAAATATTAATCCATTAAAAAAACCCATGTGAAATGGAAAATGTCAACATAAATATGGTATGAGGCCTAGATTTCAGCATGGTATAAATTTCATAGCCAATACATTGGATACAAAGTGGTGAGTTCAAGAAAGATTGATTTCTTCTTCAAACCTGCCCAAATCCTTCACAAAAATGGCCAGCCTGCATAAAGATGTGCTAGTGTTGGCTTGGAGAAGGAGTGAACTGCCAGTGATTATATTGTATATGGAAGTTTGACATGAAGAAGTCTGCCTGTATTTTCGTTCATTTTTATTGTTCTGCAACGGACCTGGAGACTTTCCACTGATTTTTTTTCACCCACGATGGTCTCAGGAGATTCACCTTGTGATTGGCCATGGTGGAAATGAAGACTTTGCATCAGTGACTGAAGAGGCAGAACTCAATAGGTTTAATCAGTACATTTAATGTCAGAGAAAGGTATACAGTATACATACTGAAATTTTTTTTTTTTTTGCAACCATCCACAAAATCGGAGTCTCCCAAAGAATGAATGACAGTTGAACGTTAGAACCCCAAAGCCCCCACCCAGCTCCCCCCTCCCACGCACAAGTAGCAGCAAGGCCACGACCCTCCCACCCCAACCAGCAAAAAAAAAAGCATCAGAGCCCTCCACAAGCACTCAAGCGTGCAGCAAAGCATCAATAAAGACACGGACTTGCGATACCCCAAAGACTACCTGTTCACCCGGTGATTCGACATACCACAGGAGCTCTCTCTCTCTCACTCCCAAATAAGGGAAAAAGAGGTGTCCCCTTCCCAGAGCGAGAGGGGAGGCATAACAAACAATTCACTGATCCATGATGTTAAAAGTCTGTGGCATTGCTTCTAACAAGCTCCATGCCCAGAGAATCGGCCCCAAGGCCCAGGTCCTCGGACACTCAGGCAATAGCTAACCCACTGCTCCTGATGTCCTGCATTCTCCCGCAACGCCTCAGTTAGGGGCACTGGCCTTAAATGAGCCCAACTCCAGAGCCACGAAAATCCGACGCCCTGAAGGCATGCTGGTCTTCCAGGCCGAGTCCCTGAGATACCAAAAAGCGGCTGGTTGTGAGCCCCTTAGAGCGGGTCCCATTCACACAAGGAACCAAAGCCACGGTGTAACTCCGGGTAAGGGACTTCAAAAGAACCTTGAAAAAGAGGAAAAAAGAGATATCAAAGATGGAAATAGAGCTGTTTCTGAAGATGAAATCAAAGGAGTCGCCATTTAGTTCCATCTTGACTTTGTTCCGCCCTCCTCGTCCTTAGTGATCAGAAAAAAAAGTATAAAATTTGTCAGTTGTCTATGAAACATGGCCAGTGGGTGATGTGCAAAAGACACATGGTCTTTCTAGTATGGATTTACTGTCTGTATTTGGTTCAGTGCCCTGAGAAAATCGAGCCAAAACTGCTCAACAATGCCATTAAGTCGAAAATATCTATTGATAATCTGTTGCCTTTCTCCATCAATTCCTGATAAGATTGAACTCGTTTGAAGTGTGGCGACTAGTTAGCCAAGTTCAGATTGATTTGTTTATTTGAAAAACCTTTGATTTATTATGATGTAGGTACCCAAAACAGATAAAGCAGACAGAATTGACCATCAGAAATTCACTTAGATGCCGGCCTTCTTTTGAGGTTTGCTGATATAATGTGCTTTGGAATAATTTAATATTCAAAATATGGTTCTTCCTTACAATGAATGTACAAACATTTGTAAGTCTTGTGTCATAAATCGTCATTGGTTTGGACCACAGCAATTGGTTATGCTGACTTTTTTTTTGTGGCATGTTGTCAATAAAGCTGAAGTATTCTACATAATGCTTTCATCCCCTGCTTTCTCTTAAATCTTTTACCCTTCCTTTTTCATTCTCTATTTTTTTATTTAGATTCTTCCATTTTTTAACCACCCTCTCCCTCCCATCTCATATTCCCACCTGCTTTGACATGATTGCAGTATTGAGGTCATATTAAACAGCCACACATTTCATGCATGTACCACATTAAATGCACATCCCATTTGCTATTTTAGTGATCTGAATAACAACTTACAGCTTAGAGCTGTAACTCTATCCCATGATCTGGACTTTTTCTCAAAGCCTGGCGGCAACACATATAAGATTCTCCAGAAGCTGGAAATCCAAAGTAACAACATTAAAAATGTTGGAGGAACTCAGCAATTCATTTATGGATGCTTGCTTACCTGCTGAGTTCCACCAGCACTTTTATTGGATATTTGATGGTCAAACTTCAGAAATCATGGTCTGATTTTGTGTTCAACATGGAAGCAGCACCACTCATCACTGGCTTGAAAGAAAGGTGCCCACGAGGATCCAAAGCCTCTCAGAAAGGGAATCTCTATGGTGAGGGATTTCAGCTACAAGTTAGGACTGTTGGTGTAGAGATTTAATAGTGTTCTGCAAGATCATGATGAGCTGGGGCAGGCTAATAAAAATCTGGTCTCAGCAGTGCATGGTTCAATGAGCAGTGACACAGAGTCAAGTGAAGGGCAAAAGATGTGGGATCTAGTGAGGAGGTGTTTTTCTCAGTCCACTCGGCCCATTGATTTTCTACCAGCCCTGCAAGCACTATTCAATCCATCCTATTCCCTCCCACCTGTTTATTTCCCTGTAAACTATTATCCATGTGCTCATCAACCTACCCCCACCCCCACTCCAGCTGCCTGATTCTCCAGTCATCCACCTACTCCAGGGGCAATTTACCCCATTCAAGTCAACCTTCCAGTAAAAATTATGGGGGTGGGAGTGGAAACCAGATGGAAACCCAGGGAAAACACAGATGGTCACAGAGAGAGTGTGTAAGGAGACATGAGAGGCTGTGGGAGCCAAAATCCTGCACGACAGACAATCTGCTGGAGGAATACAGCAGGTCAACTATGAGGGAGTCAATATTTCAGGTCAACTTGAAACCTCAGTAATTCTATTCCCCCCCCACCCTGCCCCCCATAGATGCTGCTGGACCCCCTGAGTTCCTCCAGCAGATTGTTGCATGGGGAAGTGGTCAAGTTCAAGCTTATTGTCATTCAGCTCAATCCATCTATATCACCAAAAGAAACAGTGATCCTCTGGATTGAGATGCAGAACACAGTACATATAACTCATATACAACACATAAAGTAATATCACCACAAATAAATTTAAAATGTTAAGGTGCGTATATGATGCAAAAAAAGTAAAAAAGTGAAAAAGTAAACAGTATAACACAACTGGCACTTCATACGTGATGAAACCTGGGTGGCTGCAGGGAGTTCAACAGCCTTACAGCCTAGGGACAAAGCTGTTTCCCACTGTAACACTTCTTGTCCAAATGACAGTCTTGTATCTCCTGTTTGATGGGGGGGAGGTGCGGTCAAAGAGATTGTTGGACAAAATTTACACAAGAGAAAGTGCAAACTTCATACAGAAAACTGAAGGTCAGAATAGATCCGAGGTCGCTGGAGTTGTCAATGAGGGAGGGAATTGGAATGGTATGAAAGGGCTTTGTTGCAGGTATTGTAGAATGGGAACTGACTCCCTTAGGAGCAAAGTAGACAGTGCAGGAGTTCCCAACCTGGTTAATGGGAGGGGTCCATGGCATAAAAAAGGTTGGGAACCTCTGACTTTGTGTAACAAATGCCATCTAGTAATGAAGTAATTTTTCTGAGAATAAAGAGATGCTCTCACAACTGAATTGGCTAGTAAGGATGATATCTACGAGAGTTTCAAGAAAATGCACCGAGTTCAAGAAAGATCGTTATCAGAATGAATAGGATAAGGAAGAAAGGAAGGCAGTCAGTGGGCATGTTGGGAGCATAAATGGAAGGAAGTCCAGAAGTAAATTGTGCTGGACTATTGGAACTGTGATTGAAGGGAGTCCTGATGTTGGGAACGCACAAGAAAGTAGACCATGCTCCCAGCTGGGAATCCTTTCTTTCTTTTCTTTTTCAATCTTTTTATTGATTTTCATATATACACAAAAAAAAACATAACATAATAATGAGTAAATTATGAATACAATAGACTTGAAATCACGTTGATAATAAGATAACAATATCCTATTAAACATCAGCAGAAGAAAATACCTTAATCAATCAAGTCCATATGATTATATATGAAAAAAAACAAAAATAACCATTAAAAAAGAGAAAGAAAAAAAAATTTGAAAATATGTGAAAAAAAGTATATATTAAGAAAAATAAAACACTAAACTAAACTAACATGGGCAATAATAATAGTTTGTAAGTATATGATAGTGTCAAAAAACTCCGGAACTCCATACCTGAACATGAATAAGCAGAGAGAAGGTCTGGAAAAGGCCAAATTAATTCATATGAAAATGTCGAATAAACGGTCTCCAAGTTTCTTCAAATTTAATTGATGAGTCAAAAATAGTGCTTCTAATTTTTTCCAGGCTCAGATAAGAAATAGTTTGAGAAAGCCATTGAAACGTGGTAGGAGGATTTACTTCTTTCCAGTTTTGTAATATAGACCTTCTGGCCATTAATGTTACAAAAGCGATCATTCGTCTGATTGAAGGGGAAAACTGATTACCATCTTCATTTGGTATGCCAAAAATTGCAGTGATAAAATGAGGTTGTAAATCTATATTCCAAATTGAGGAAATAGTAGTAAATATGTCCTTCCAGTAATTATGTAAAGTGGGACATGACCAAAACATATGGGTCAATGAGGCCACTTCTGAATGACATCTGTCACATTGAGGGTTAATATGAGAATAGAATCGAGCAAGTTTATCTTTAGACATATGAGCTCTATGTACAATTTTAAATTGTATTAGAGCATGTTTAGCACATATAGAAGAAGAATTAACCATTTGCAAAATTTTTTCCCATTTATCTGTTGATATATTATATCGAAGTTCTTTTTCCCATTCTTGTTTAATTCTAACTGATATTTCTGGTTGTATCTTCATAATCATATTATAAATAAAAGCTACTAATCCCTTCTGACAAGGATTTAAGGTAAAAATCAAATCTGTAAAGTCCACCAAAGTTGAATTAGGAAAAGATGGTAAAACTTTATGTAAGAAATTTCTAATTTGTAAATATCTGAAAAAATTAGATTTAGGTAATTCAAATTTGTTGGAAAGTTGGTCAAATGACATCAAAGTATCTTCAAAAAAGAGATCACGAAAACATTTTATACCTTTCCTTTTCCAAATGTTAAAAGCTTGATCTGTCCAAGAGGGTTTGAAAAAGAAATTAAGTAAGATAGGGCTATCAAGAACAAAGTTTTTCAAAGTAAAAAACTTACGAAATTGAAACCAAATTCATAATGTATGTTTAATAACAGGATTAGATATTTGTTTATTAAATTTAACTAAATCAGCAGGAAGACAAGAACCAAGAACAGAGAATAAAGAATATCCCTTTACCTCATTACATTCCAAATTTACCCACTGTGGGCACAATGATGAATCCAAATCTAGTTTCCAATACATTAAATTACGAATATTATTTGCCCAATAATAAAATCTAAAATTGGGTAAAGCTAAACCACCATCTTTTTTAGATTTTTGTAATTGCTTTTTACCTAACCTAGGGTTTTTATTTTGCCACACAAATGAGGAAATTTTTGAATCAATGTTATCAAAAAAAGATTTAGAAATAAAAACTGGTAGGGCTTGAAATAAGTATAAAAATTTCGGTAAAATCATCATTTTAATAGCATTAATCCGACCAATTAATGATAAAAACAAAGGAGACCATCTTGTAGTAAGTTGATGAATTTGATGAAGCATAGGTAAAAAATTCAGTCTAAATAAATCTTTATATTTCTTGGTAATTTTTATACCTAAATAGGTAAAGTTATCAGTAACAACTCTAAATGGTATCCTATCACTGAATAAAGTTTGTGCATTTAAAGGAAATAATTCACTCTTATCTAAATTTAGTTTATAACCAGAAAAAGTACCAAATTGAACCAACAAGGATAAAATAGCGGGAATAGACCTATCAGGGTCAGAAATATATAACAGCAAATCATCAGCATAAAGTGATAATTTGTATAACTTCTCATTACGGGTAATACCAAAAATATTAGGAGATTCACGAATAGCAATAGCTAAAGGTTCTAATGCAATATTAAATAATAAAGGACTTAAGGGACAGCCTTGTCTCATACCACGAGATAATTGAAAAAAAGAGGATCTATAGTTATTTGTAAGAACAGAAGCAACAGGTTTATGATATATTAATTTAATCCATGATATAAAGTTAGGACTAAAATTAAAATTTCTCAATGTATTAAATAAATATATCCATTCAACTCTATCAAAAGCTTTTTCAGCATCTAATGAAATAACACATTCTGGGATTGTGGGTGGTGAAGTATGAATTATATTAATCAATTTTCTAACATTAAAAAAGGAATACCGATTCCTCATAAAACCAGTTTGATCTTCTGAAATAATCTGTGATAATACTTTTTCTAATCTAATAGCTAAAATTTTTGTAAGAATCTTAGAATCTACATTTAATAGTGATATAGGGCGATAAGATGTACATAAAGTAGGATCTTTATCTTTTTTAAGAATTAGAGAGATATTAGCTTCATAAAAAGATTGAGGTAATCTCTTCTTAGCAAACGCATCATTAAAAATTTCACATAACCAAGGAGAGAGCAAAGAAGAAAAAGTTTTTAAAAATTCTACTATATAACCATCAGGACCAGGAGCTTTCCCTGAATTCATTGATGAGATAGCCTCTCCTATTTCCACCATAGAAATAGGAGCATCTAACAGGCTATGGTCTTCATCAATCAGTTTAGGAATATTCAAATTGTTAAAAAAATTATCTATCATGGACTGGTCACCATCAAATTCTGATTGATATAAAGATTTATAAAAATCTTGAAAGGTATTATTAATTTCTTTATGATCAGTAGTTAAATTATCGTCTTGTTTGCGAATTTTAATAATTTGTTGCTTAGTCGAGATAGCCTTTAATTGATTAGCTAACAGTTTACCAGTACGATCACTGTGAATATAGAATTGAGCCCTGGTCCTAATTAATTGATTTTCAATTGAAGAAGATAATAATAAACTATGTTCCATTTGAAGCTCAACTCTCTTCTTATAAAGTTCTTTGGTAGGAGTCATGGAATAAATCTTATCAATTTCCTTGATTTTATCCACTAATAAAGCAATATCTAAATATCTTTGTTTTCTTTTACCAGCAGAATATGAGATAATTTGTCCACGAATAAAAGCCTTAAAAGAGTCCCAAAGTATTCCTCTGTCGATTTCTTCAGTACAGTTTGTTGAGAAGAACAAGTCAATTTGCTGTTTTATATAGGTGATAAATTCTGGGTCTTGAAGCAAAGTAGCGTTAAGCCTCCAAGATCTGATATTATTGGAATAGTCCGAAATCTTAATAGATAACTTCAAAGGTGCATGATCCGAAATAGTAATAGAATCATATTTACAATCAATAACATCCGTTAATAACTGATGATCAATAAGAAAATAGTCAATTCTAGAATAGCTATGATATACATGTGAAAAAAATGAAAATTCTTTATCTTTAGGGTTCAAAAACCACCATATTTCTGTAATTCCCGAGTCAACCATAAATGAATTAATAAGTAGGGCTGATCTGTTCGGAAGAGTACAAATAGGTTTAGATCTATCCATCGAAGGATTCAAACAACAATTAAAATCTCCACCCATTATCAACATATATTCATTTAGATTAGGAAGGGAAGTAAGTAAACGTTTAAAAAATTCAGGGCAGTCAAAGTTTGGAGCATAAATATTAACTAGAACAACTTTCTGATGGAAAAGTAAACCAGTTATCAACAAAAATCTACCCTGTGGGTCAGAGACAATTTCATGATGTGTAAACGATATTGAGGGGTCTATAAAAATAGACACACCCCTAATTTTAGCGGTACAATTCGAGTGAAATTGTTGACCCTTCCAGAACCTAAAAAAACGTTGATTATCCTCCCTCCTGATATGGGTCTCCTGTGCAAAGATAATATTAGCATTCAGTCTATGGAATACTTTAAATATTTTTTTACATTTAATCGGATGATTTAAACCATTAGTATTCCAAGAGATAAAGTTAACAGATTTATCCATCATACTAATATTAGTTGTGTGTATCATAAAAGGTTAGAAAGACACATAACCCACAATTCAGGAAGGAGGAAAATTGATTCAGGAGCAACCGGAGAACATGACACCTCAACAATATTAATAATTTAAAGTCGGCCCATAAACTAAAAGCAAAAAAATAAAAAGCAAAAGAGTGAAAAAAGATCCCTACCCCCTCCCCCCACCCTTCGAAAAAAAGCCAAGCGGCAGGCGCATAATCTAATACTAATATTACCCCCATTTCAAGATGGCAGCTCTATAAAAAGATTAAAAGAAAACTATATAACACCCAAATTAAGATATAGAGTTGCAAAAAATATATATATATCAATCAGAATAAGAGAAAACTAATATAATAAAACAAACAATCATTAATAAAAAAAAGTATAAACGTCAAAATTTAAAAGTGTAATATACCTTTAAAAAAAATCCCATATTCAAATACAAGATGACGTTTCAAAAGCAAAGACTTATGGGAAGAAGAAACGCCATTTTGAAAAAGCCATATTACTAAATACAAATGTGAGTTCAGCAATCTGTTAAAAGACAAAATAAGATTTAAAAAAGGGATATAATAAACAGTACAATATATATTTAAAAAAAAACAAAAATCCAAAACATTCGTCCCATATCTGAGTACAGGCAAACAAATAAATGCTTACAAAAAACAGAATCTTACGGGAAAAAGAAACGACATCTTAAAAAAAAAGTAAATCATTATTGCAAAATATAAACGTATATAACCAAAACAGAAAGAAAAAAAAAGATATTATAAAAATTAAAAAGAACATCTATAAACAATGATGATAGTAAAAAAAACCCGACCCATAGATCAAAATAAAAAGTTATAACCCAGCTTCATAGGTTAAAACTTAAAATAGAAAGATATCCTCTCTCCGAAAAATCTTCCACATAACACATAGTTCAAGTTGCAGTAGAAGATCGAAATTCTTCAACAAATTTCTTAGCTTCTTCCAGAGTGTTAAAAATTTGCTGACTGTTGTCGTTCAGCGTAATTCTAAGCTTCGCTGGATACATTAAAACTTGTTTAAGTCCAATCGAATAAATCTCTGCCATCACTGGTTTAAAAGCAATTCTGGCTCTCATAACCTCATAAGAATAACCCTCAACAATTCGAAATTTGAAGTTATTGTAAGAAATCATACCTTTTTTACGAGCTAATCGAATTAAAAGCTCTTTCTCACGAGGATAATGAAGGCGAACAATCACCGCTCGTGGTTTATCAGTCATAGACGAAAACCTCGCAACTCTGTGAGCACGATCAATAACAGGTTTAGTTTCCAAACCTTCATCACCGAAAATTTCCCACAGTAATTTAGAGAAAAATTCAGTTAAATCACCGGACTCAACTTTTTCGTGAAACCCGATAATTCGCAAATTCTGTCTGCGAGATCGATTTCCGAGATCAGTAATTTTAAACTTACGCTGATTTACAACTTTAAGAGTCGATTGTACCTTCTTATCCAACTCCTCAAGTGTACATGCTTTTTCAACAATTAATTTTTCAAGAGTATCCAACTTATCTTCATGCCGCTGAATATCCGTTGCCTGCGACTGAAACTTAGTATCAAGCGATTTAACAGCTCCTTCAAGTTCAGACATTTTCGTGGTAAGCTTGTTTTCCAAACTTGCCATTTTACTTTCCAGGTTATCTTCCAAACTTGCCATTTTACTTTCCAGCTTGCTTTCCAAACTTGCAAATTTAGCGTCCAGAAGATTAGAAATTGCATCGATAGATAAAGGCTCCTTAGACGATTTCTTACTTGTAGCCATTTTAAGTTCGGCAAGGTTAGATCAAATATAGTTTTAAGGAAAAAAAAGTCAATCGAAAATATCAACTCATTTGATTAAATTCGAAAAGATTTGATTAAAGGGTGATTATAGTTAGAAAAGTGAAGAGCGCCTAAAAGGCAGATGTTTACGTCGCCATCTTGAAACTCCACCCCGGGAATCCTATGCAGAGAACTAAGATCCACAGGATAAAACACGACTGAGTTATTGGGATGTGAAAGAGCATTGGTCGATCAGGGAATGGGCATCAGTACACAGGAAGCTTAGGCTTTACCAGGCTGTCACGATCCTTGATTTGAATAAAGGTTCAAGGTAGAGAGAAGATATGGGAGGCACGCAAAGTCTATGAGAGGAATACAAATGGTCTCCTTGGCACAGAACCTCTCCATGAAATGAATGCTTGTGATCTTTTTTTTTAAATTCCAGTGATATGCCGTGTCAACTGTGAGTGATATCAGATAGATTTATTTGAATGTATAGATCTCATTTGAACTTTATAACAGCAGATATTCAACATCTCTTATTTCATTTTTAACCCTTGTAATTATGTGTTTAATTCACAATATAAAAAGTAGATGCAGCCTCTTCCACCATCCTGCCAGATCATGGCTATTCTAATCTTCCCAGCATGCCACTGATGGACAGTGATAATATCCACAGTCCATGCCAGTTGGAAAGGTTACTTGGGTCTTTCCCCATTCCCAGCTCCCTGCCCATACCTCTGTATCTTACAACTTATCAGGTGATCTTTACAAATTTGGTGAGAATTTCTGTCTCTGTTAACCTTCACTATCCCAACCACTCATTGAAAGATTCCTTTGTCTACTTCTAATTCCTCTCCTATCCTGCTATCCATTGCTTCTTGTATTTGGCCTCTGTCCCAAGGGAAGTAACTGCTATCTGTTCTCATAGTTTTCTACACCCTAATTAATCTTTCCCACAACCTCCCTATGGAAATGATCTTCAGACTTTCCTTCTATCTGTACTTCTGCAGTCCTTGCAACTTCTCTCTGACCGTCTCACAATGGGATGATCTGAACCTCATGCAGAACTCCTGCTGTGGCCAAACTAGTGCTTTAGCATTTACAACATGACCTTCTGACTGCTTTATCCCTGGCCTCGCTCAAGGGTGTAGCCATCCCAGTAACCTTCCTCACCCATTTATCTCCAATCCTCCTAGGCCATGAGACTAAAGCCATGTTAAACAACAATGGTCCACGTTACAAGCGCAGCAAACTGGAGAGACAAATGAATGTAGACGTCTTCTGGTGTGTTATCATCCTTGTCGTCATGTGCCTTTTCTCAGCCATTGGTAAGTATGTTCGTTTAGAGTAATGTATTCTGACCTGTCAAGAGAGTTTAGATAGGGACCAGCAGACCCATTAGCAGTGCTGATTCAATCCCTATTTCTTTACGTCATTGAAGAGGGCTATTGAGCCCGTCAAGTCTAAACCAGTATTATGTAGGAATCCTGATGTCCCTGCAACCTGTTCTCTCCATGATCCCATCAACACGGGGCAGCACAGTAGCAGCGACAGGGGTTCAGTTCCCGTCGCTGCCTGTAAGGAATCTGAACTTTCTCCCTGTGACTGCATGGGTTTCCTCCGGTGCTTCGGTTTCCTCCCACATTCCAAAGACCTGCCAGTTGGTTGGTTAACTATTCATTGTAACTTGCCCCTTACTGAGGTGAGGGTTAAATCGGGGGGTTGCTGTGCAGTGAGGCTGGAAGGATGGACAGGCTTATTCTGCACTATATTTCAATAATAAATAAATAAAACACTTACCCCGATTCTGCTATACGACTTATACATGTTGTGATGTGGGAGCAAACCAGAGCACCCAGAGAAGACCTATGCAGTCATAGAGGATGACACCGGAGATCACGATTCAACCTGGGTCGCTGATGCTATGCAGCAGAGTTCGACCACCCATCTCACTGTGCTGCCCCATGTCACCTGGAAACTGAAAGTCAAATCTCGGTTGACAATTATAAAGTGAGTTACTGTTGCTCTGGCAAGTTTGGTCAGAGCACTAAGCATGTGGTCTTCAAAGGTGCCATTGAAAGTTTTTACATGGAGTCAGTACGATGAATGGCAGGATTGTGATTACTCTCTAATTCCTTGGCATCAATGGTGCTTTAATTCTTCACTGTGCAGTAAGCCTACATCTATTTTTATTGATCAGATTTCAGGAAGGAATATCGGACTGTAACACCATAGGAGTACAGTTAGACCATTCGGCCCATCAAGTCTGCTGTGCCATTCTATCATGGCTAACTTATTTTCTCTCTCACCCCCATTCCCCATAACCTTTGACACTCTTACTATCAAAAACTTATCAACTTTCATTTCAAATATACCCAGTGACTTGGCTTCCACAGCCATACATGGCAATGAACTCCACAGATTCACCACCCTTGGCTGAAGAAAGTCTTCATCTCTGTTCTCAAGAGATATCCTTGTAATCAGAGCTGTGCCCTCCGGACCTAGACTTTGAGACTATTAGAAACATCCTTTCCCACATCCACTCTATCTAGGCCTTTCAATATTCAGTAGGTTTCAATGAGATCCTCTTTCATCCTTCAAAACTCCAGTGAGTACAGGCCCAGAGTCATTGAATGCTTCTCTTACGTTAACCATTTCATTTTCGGATCATTCTCCCAAACCTCCTCTGGACCATGTCCATTCCAGGAGGCTGAGGACTGATCTACTAGAGGTTTATAAAATCATGAGGGTATTGTAAGTGGTTTGTTATTGTCACATGTACCAAGACAGAGTGGAATGTTTGTCTTGTACACTGTTCTTTGCAGATCAAATCTTTACATAGCGCGCTGAGGTAGAACAAGGTAAAACAAAATGCCAAATAGAGTGTAAAAGCTGCAGAGAAAGTGCAGTGCGGGTGGACGAAAAAGTGCAAGATCTTAACATGGTAGATTGTGAGGTCAAGAATCCATCTTATGCTACAAGAGGTCTGTTCAAGTGTCTGACACAGGTGGAATAGGGCTGTACAAAAGGTGAGTAGTTGTAGTCTTTACTCTGGAGTTGGGGAGTCCAAAATAAGAGGCACAAATTGAAAGTGAGAAGGGAAAGATCTGAGTCATCAAAAGGAAAATATTTTGTGAATTAACTAGAATCAACTATAATATGTTCTGTTTTTCATTGGTGTTGTTGGATATGCTCCTTAATATCATATTCTCTCTGACAATGCACAGGTCATGGTCTCTGGGTAGCTGGGTATGGTGATCAGCGGCCAGTATTTGACGTCCTCAGTGCTGATGGCACTTCCTTATCTCCTGCATTATCTGGACTATACTTGTTCTTCACTATGATAATTGTGCTACAGGTAACTAAGATGAAATGCATTAATTTCACTCCCCCGTCACAATGAGGTAGAATGCATCATTACGGAACTTCCCCCTGCTCTTGAGTGTCTAATGGTATTGAGTGAGATTTGCTACCTTCTGAAATTGATATCCTTGTAAAGATTACCTCGATTAAGACTAGCTTTATAAAAATAAGCTTTATTTGTCACATGTACATTGAAACATGAAAACGTATCGTGAATTGTGTCGTTGACGTCAAATCAAATCTGCCATATTGTGGTGGTGGAGATCACATTTCCAGTGCTAACATAGTATGGCAACAACTTACTAACCCTGACTCACATATCTTTGGAATGTGCGAGGAAACCAGAGTGTCCAGAGCACATCAATGGTGTCACGGTGAGAGCATAAAAACCCCTTACATCTCCAGACATGATGGGCAGATTGACATTAAAAGCTATTGTAAGGGAGCAAGAGTCTCTGATTTTACTGTGGTCACCAGTCTAGGGCCCCCTGGAAACTGAAGGCACTGAACCGCTGTTTCATCTGGGAAGGCAGGATTGGACACGAATAGTTCAAAGGATGAAGTCAAGAGTATGAACCTGACTTTCTATGCCAGGCAGTGGAATCTGTTACAAAACAGCATAACACGAGGAAATCTGCAGATGCTGGAAATTCAAGCAGCATCTCCACCTGAAACATCGACTGTACTTCTTCCCGTAGATACTGCCTGGCCTGCTGTGCTCCACCAGCATTTTGTGTGTGTTGCTACAAAACACCATAGGTGACTTTACATACAGAATTGTCCATTCCTAACTGACCTTTGAACTGGGTGGCTACTTGTTATTTTTTAATTATTTAGAAACGCCATGCTGTAACTGGCCCTACCAGCCCAATGAGCTCACAACTCCCCATGGAATGCATGTGGTCTCTTGTGGTGCTTCAGTTTTCTCTCACAGTCCAAAGACTCTGGTTAGTTTAACTGGCCATTGTAAATTGCCCCGTGATTAGGTGAGGATTAATCCAGGTTGTGGGGTTGCTAGGGTGATGGGGCCTGAAGGGCCCCCACACTGTATCGCTGAATAAAATTAATAAAATAAATTACACCCATGTGACCAATTAACATTCTAACCCCTATATCTTTGGAATGTGGGAGGTTCTGAGCCTTGAGTCTGACCGATGTTCTGTTTGGCCTGCGAGTTCCTGTTTCTCACCATGCCTGATGACCTAACATTCAACCCCTCCCATCCATCTCTTGTCCTTCCTTCCCCTCACCAGAATCTCGGGTTTTTTCTCTCTAGGTCACATGGCAAAGGGGAGGGGGATAATACCTGGAGCACTTTAAATGCTTTGGGCTACTTGTGAAATAGAACCTAGCTGCAATAATCCCTCAGAAAAGCCTGCAACTAATGTTCCGGCCATGGTGTTTTCTTTGTGAGAATTGCGGATCTGTATGAAGTTCAAGTTCAAGGTTATTGTCATACACATGTATACCACCAATCAGAACAATTTTCCTCCGGACCAGGAACAGCGAAGGACATATAACTCACACACAGAACCTGTAAGGTAATATTACCAAAAATAAATTAAAAAATAATGAGGTGCATTTATCTGACAAGTTAAAAAGTGAACAAGTACAACGTGACTGGTGCTTCATAGCTGGTGAAACTTGGATGGTAGCCAGGATTTCAGCAGTCTCACGGCCTGGGGGAAGGAGCTGTTTCCCATCCTGACAGCTCTTCTCTTAATACTGTGGTACCTCCTACCTGATGGTACGGGATCAAAGAGATTGTTGGATGATTGGGACAGATCATTGATAGTGTTAAGGGCTCTGTGTATGTAGCGCTCCTGGTAAGTAACTTAGATGGGTGGAAGAGAGAACCCAGGGATCCTCTCAGCAGTTCTCATAACCCTTTGCAGGACAATGTAGTCAGATGCCTCACAATTCCCACTCCAGACAGTGATAATGATATGCTATAACCAAACAACAGTTCTCATTCAGCTTCAAGCATTACATCTAAAACATTGCTTCCTAGGTGATATGTGTGAGTTTTAAGTACCGCTGTGAAAACGTTTGATCATTTTATTTTTGGACGCAGGTGCTGATCCCTATTTCACTGTACGTGTCCATTGAGATTATTAAAATATGCCAAGTATTTTTCATCCATCAAGACACTGACCTGTATGACGAGGAGACGGACTCTCACCTGCAGTGTCGGGCACTGAACATCACAGAAGATCTAGGGCAAATACAGTATGTATTCTCTGACAAAACTGGGACACTGACGGAAAATAAGATGGTGTTCCGACGATGTACAGTAGCAGGAGTTGAGTATTCTCACGATGCGAATGGTAAGTCAAGTTTCCTTCTGGCATCGATTATAATCTCACTTGTTAATGTGAAACTGTAAAGGAAGCAAACAGTCCTTCATGACACTGCAGAGAAAGGAAGACTGGAGTCCAAAGGTTTAATTTGCTACAAGCTCTATTTCAAAGTAAATTTATTATCAAAGTACAGATGTATCACAATATTTATTATTTATTTATTGAGATACAGCGCATGACAGCCCCTTCCGGCCCTTTGAATCACACCGTCCAGCAATTCTCTGATTTAATCCTAGCCTAATCACGGGACAACTTAAATGACCAATTAACCTACAAGCCAGTACGTCTTTGGACCGTTGGGGGAGATCAGAGCACTTGGGACACCCACGCGGTCTCTAGGAGAACATACAAGCAGAGATGGCAGTTGAACCTGGGTCACCTGTATTGTAAAGTGTTGTGCCAATTACTCTGCTGCCATGAGATTTATTTTCTTGCAAGCATTCACAGTGGAATAAAGAAATACGATAGAATCCGTGGAAAATCAAAACACAAAGTCTGATAAGCAACCAATGTGCAAACAAAAATAATTTGTGCAAATACAAAAAGTAAATGAATGAATAAATAAATGAGGGAAAAAATGATGAGATTATGCGTTGTAGAGTCCATAGGTTGTGAAATCAACTTACTGTTGTGGTGAGTGATGTTACCCATGCTGGTTCAGGAATCTAATAGTTAAAGGTGTAACCCTCAGACTCGCCCAGCTCGTGTTCATCTAGGGGAAACAGCTTTTGGCCCCGCCAAACTGGGTAATCAAGTTTATGTGGATGCCATGTAATGTACCCCCAGTTACAAACCCACAATGCAAAATATCAGACAGCACACCATATGCAATTAAATCATAGACTTTATGATTCTTAATATAGGGTTAGTAATGAAAATAAACAAAACAAAAAAAGGGCCCAAGTCAGAGTCCCAGTTCGAGTTCACTCAGTAGTCATCCTTTCTCCATCGGTCACCAAACGTCGCTGACCTTCGGACCTTCAGATCCCAGTCCACTCCGTCCAGTGGTCTACCAGCTCTCTCCACACACATTTTCCCTCTTCATTCTCCTCAACAAAAAACCACAAAAACCCGGTTCCCAGACACACACGAAAGAACATTTCCTCATGGGCTAACCCCTGCATACCAACCCCGTTAGCTCCTAGCCATAACCTAAACGTTGCTGCTACAGAGAAACCATTACCTCAGCAGTGAACATTACAGAGAAGCCATTACATTAGCATTGACATTACAAAGGGTATTAAGTACTCCTAAACCTGGTGGTGTGGGACGGTAGGCTCCTGTACCTCTTTCCAAAAGGCAGCAGAGAGAAGAAAGCATGGCCTGGTTGGTGGGGGACCATGATGGTGGATGCTGCTTTCTTGTGGCAGCACTCCTCATAAATGTGCTCGATGGTGGGGAGGGGTTTTCCTTTGATGGGTAGGTTGTAACCATCACTTTGCAGGCTTTTCTGTTCTTCAGTATTGGTGTTTCCATAACAGACTGTGAAGCGACCAGTCAGGATACTCTCCGTTGTGCATCTGTGGAAGTTTGTTAAAGCTTTAGATGACTTGCCGAATCTACGCAAACTTCGAAGGAAGTAGATGCACTTTTGTGCCTTCTTTGTAATGACACTTACGTGCTGGTCCCAGAACAGATCCTCTGATATGATAACACATGGAACTTCAAGTTACTGCCCCTCTCCACCTCCAATCCCCTTTAATGAGGACCGGCTCATGGGCTTCTGGTTTCTTCTTCCTGCAGTCAATAGTCAGCTCTTTGTGTGAACAGTTACAGTTATGCCATTAAATGAAGAGTACAATTTCTACCACTGCATTCTGTTGACGTGTTCCTGAATGGCTGTCCATGAACAGGATCGTGGAAATGAGCAGTCAACGTTTTGGGCTGAGACCCTACTGAGTTCCTCCAGCGTGTTGCGCGTGTTGCTTTAACCACAGCATCTGCAGTGTGCTTCGTGTTATCAAAGAAGTTATCTCCTCCATCAGTGAAAGAAAGCAATGATAAGATCCTATATGATGCTGTGATATGTCCTAGGATGCACTAAGACAGTGATGTGACCTGGGGTCGGCCAGTACTTTGGGCATTGGACATCCTCGCCCAGGTGACCCAGCCAGGGTTGATCAGGCCCGGCTTGTGTTCCAGCGGCATTGGTTCACAGGTCACACCTCTTGATCCAAAGCCATCTGGAAGCTCACCCAGCAGCCTCTGTGATGAACATGATGGCTCTTTACTTTTCGGCCTCTCTAAGGCCAAAGAGTGAGTGGGTTCTGCAGAGCGGGCAGCCAGCAAAACCTCTTCACCCCTCCTCTATAGGCTCTCATCGTGCCTTCCACCCATCTCTGACACTGCTCTACCAGCTCCTGGTGACTGGCTTTCTTACACACAGACGCCCCCTCAGTCTGGTCCTCCCAAGGCACTGTCAGTTCTACAGCCACGTGCTTTGAAGTTTCTGACAGAATGACCATGCCAGGCTTCATTGCTGATGATGGGTTGAAGGATTACTTATACTGGACAATTACTAGCTGACTACTGTACTACATTTTGCACATAATATTAAAGTGCTCAGAGAAATCAGTGATGGGATTAAAGCATAATCAAGTATAGTTCTGTGTAACCAACTGAAAGTGCAGCTCAAAAATGTCAATGGTCAACAGGAAATTGAGAAATAGAATCATCTATCAATGATAGATGCCATTCTGGTTAGTCATAGCTAGGAACACCTCCATAATGAAGTTTTCCTTCCAGTCACCGGATCCTTTAATTTCCACACAAATGCTGTAATGTTTTAAAAATGTAACAGTCTCATCTTTGAATGTACTCAGAGGAAGAGGCTCTGGAAAAGAGAATTCCAAGCATCCATACCTCTTGATGCAAGCGTTTTCACCATCTTAGTCTGAACTTATTGTAATTGATGAATTTTTACATTTGATTATCCATTTCTGTCGTTTCGAGGACTCTTCATCTCACTAATTTATTATTACTATTTCCTTCTTTTTGTATTTGCATAATTTGTTGTTTTCTAAACTCTGGTTGAACGTGGCCTTTCATTGATTCTGCTGTGGTTATAATCCTATCAATTTATTGAGTATGCCTGCATGAAAATGAATCTCAGGGTTGTATATGGTAACGTATATGTACTTTGATAATACATTTCCTTTGGCATTTACTTTGAAGTTTGACATTAGATGTCCATAAAATTACTTCTCAACTGTGAATTGTGTTTTTGCTATTATCTATTGAGAAATGTGTTCCAGAATATCACATGCTTCTGAAATAGATGATTATGTTTGCGAGGTGAATCCTTCTGCATTTTACAGATTTGATGTCCATTCTCCTGTGCAGTATAAGACAGAATGCATTTTTCCTTGGCTAGACAGTTTCTTTGATCGAATCGTGAGACGTTGTGGAGCCCGATAAGCGGGGAACAGCAGCAAGGTTGAAGTTTCCTGCCCCAGAGATAAGATATGGGAAGCAGTTTGATCAACAAAATACAATTCATTTCAAGACTCGAATCTGAGAGGACCTATAAATGCACATGGGACACGTGACACCATGAGAAAAATAAACCAGTGGTCTTGCACAGATAATGGGAGGACATGTTACTAAAGCCCTGGGCCCTGCCTGTGTTTTAGTTGCATTGTTGTGTACAGATCCTGGATGTTCGATAAACTTGAGAACCACCAGTTAGACTTCACTGGAACATTTTGTACAATTCTGGATACCATCACTTAAGAACCGTATCAAACACTTGAAGGGGGTGCAAGAGGGTTTAGAAGATTTTTTTTGGACTGGCACACTTTAATTAAGTAAAGAAACTGGAGCTACTTGGATTGAGCTTAAGGTACAGTTGCTTAAGGAGAAGCATTGTCCAAGAATCAAAAGTGTGTACATGAGAAGACAATAAGACCCTATGACATAGGAACAGAATTAGGCCATTCAGTCCTTCTTGCCTGATCCGCCATTTCATCATGTCTTATTTATTATCCCACTGAACCCCATTCTCCTACCTCCCCCCATAGCCTTTGATTCACTGACTAATCAATAACCTATCAAACTTATTTTAAATAAACCCAATGACTTCACCACCACAATAGTCTGTGGCAATGAATTCCACAGATTCATCGCCTTCTGGCTAAAGAAATTCCTCCTCATCCCTATTCTCAGGGGATGTCCCTCTATTCTAAGGCTGTGCCCTCTGGTCCAAGACTTCCCCACAATAGGAAATATCCTCTCAATGTCGTGCACCCTTTAGTCACTGACTGCAGCAAAGTTAACATTCCAGGTCAATGATCGGTAATTTGTCTGAATAAGATCATTAACCTGAAACAGTAACTCCAATACCCTCCTTGCAAATGATATCTGATGTGTCTGCTAATCTCAGCATTTATATTCAATTTCCATAAGGCCAGAAGACCACAAGACATTGGAGTACAACTGGACCACTTGGCCCATCGAGTCTGCTCTGCCAATCCAGCATGGCTGATTTATTAACCTTATTTTCCTGCCTTCTCCCTGTAACCTTTGATGTCCTGACTAATCAGGAACCTGTCAACCTCTGTTATAAATAGACCCAGTGACTAGGCCTCCAAGGCCGTCTGTGGCAATGGATTCCACAGATTCACCGCCCAAAGAGCTGGACATTGGAGAAGTCTGCAAACCTAGAACACAATTCTTAAAGATCACACTGATCTTAAATAGTGTGGGGTTTTTTTAAGATTGGTAACAGGAACACGTTTTTTACCAAACAGACCGGGTATGGGAGTGTGAAACCGCAGGGATACTCATTGCATACTCAAGGAACAATTCTTGCCGGTGTGATTCTGTATGGTATCTATTTTAGGAATATTCTACATGTTATGCTCACACTGGAATGAGGAGTACAAGCTCCAAGGAGTGAAGGTCACCAATCGCCTGTCCTGGTCCACCCACATAGACCCGTCATGACCAAGAAAGTTCACCTGTCCCTCTCCTTCCTCAGGAGGCTGAAGAAATTCAGCACCCCGATTTTTATACGATCATCGTATCCAGATCCGGCACAACTTGATTGGGCAGCTGCTCTTCCCAAGAATGCAAGAACTTACAGAGAACTGTGGACACAACTCAGCACTTTATGAAATCTAGCCTCACCACACTGTCTACACTTCTTACTGCTTCGGTAACGCAGCCAGAATAATCAAAGTCTGCACCCACCCTGGGCATTCTTTTCTCTCCCCGCTCCTAGCGGGCAGAAGATTTAGAAGCCTGGAAGCACATACCACCAAACTCTAGAACAGCTTCTATCCTATTGTTATAGGACTATTGGACAGTCCCTTAGTACATGAAGATAGACTCTACACCTCACAGTCTACCTCGTTATGCCCTTGCACCTTAATTAATTAATTAATTATCTATCACGATTCCACGCCCTTCGAGCTGCCCCAGTTTAACCCTAGCCTAATTACAGGTCAACTTAAAATGACCGATTAACCTAAAAATTAATTCAAGTTATGTCTTTGAATTGTGGGAGGCAGCCGGATCACCTGAAGGAAACTCACACAGTCACAGGCAAAACGTACAAAGTACAACGTGGGAATTGAACCTCGGTCGCCAGCACTGTAAAGGATTGTGCTAGCCTGCACTGCACCTTCTGTGTAGCTGCAACACTTAATTCTCCATTGTGTGTTGCTTTCTCCCTGTACTACCACAGTGTACTGATGTGATGAAATAATATGTACGGATAGCATGCCAAACAAAGTTTTTAGCTGTATCTCAGTATGTATGTCAATAATAAACCAATTTACCTCCAAAATTAACCCAGTCTAAAATGAACAATAATTAGTTTATAAGAGAAAAAAAAGAGTAAAATGCCATTCTGTTTTAAATCAACAATAGTCACCTTTTCAGTTGTTCTGTTTAATATTGAACTGAAGAAATAACTTCTTTTTCCACCAATAGCAAAGAGATTGGCGATGTACCAAGACCCTGACTCAGAGGACGAAGAATGTATATCCAAATCGGGAACAATGCCGAGGTGCGACAGCATTTCCAGTCACCAGAGTGCCAAAGTAACCCACAGAACCCAAAGCACGAAGTCTCATCGTCGGACTGGCAGCAGGGCAGAGGCTAAGAGGGCTAGTATCTTGTCCAAGCACACGGCTTTCAGCAGCCCCATGGTAAGTGAATGCAACATAGTGTCAGGTCCGTGACGGATTTCTAACATTAACCAAAAGTGAACAGATTCTGGCTCCAAGCCGGAATCTAGGACTTGAGCACATACTCCACACTAATGTTATAGATGCAGCATGAAAACTTGGGACAGCCCTGCATACTCAGGTGGTAGCATACACCAGTCAAGGGCAGGCGAAGTTAAGCAAAGCATCCATCCAGTGTTTATCTGGAACCTGCCCAGTAAGAGTTAACTAGTCATTTAAAATGCTGGAGGACCTCAGCAGGTCAGCCAACATCTATGGAGAGAAATAAACAATTGATATTTTGAGCCAAGACCGGGAAGGAAGGAGCAGAAGCAATAATGTCAGAAGCTTGTGCCACCTTCCTTTCCGAACCTGATGAAGGGACTCAGCCTGAAACATTGACCAATAAGATCCCGCCAGTAAAACAGAGGCTGATTGGCAGGAGGCCAAGAGTGGGACTAAAGAGAGCCTTCCCGGGCTGGCTGCCAGTGACCAGTGGTGTTCCACAGGGGTCTGTGTTGGGACTGATACTTTTTATCTTAAAATGTCAATGATTTGGATGATGGAACTGATGGCTTTCTTGCAAAGTTTGCAGACGATATGAAGGTAGGTGGAGGGTTAGGTAGTTCTGTGGAAGTAGAGGCTACAGATGGACGTAGATGGATCAGAAGAATAGGCAAAAGAATGGCAGATGGAATACAATGTATCGTCAAGCACCTTGGTAGAAGGAATGGAAAGGTTAAGTATTTTCTAAATGGAGAGAAAATACAAAAAGCTGAGATGCAAAGGGACTTGGGAGTCCTTGTGCCAGATTCCCCAAAGGTTAATTTGCAGGTTGAGTCTGTGATGAGGAAGGCAAATGCAATATTAGCATTCATTTCAAGAGGACTAGAATATAAAAGCATGGATGTAATGTTGAGAATTTATAAAGCCATATCCTATATATCATGTGGCTTTATGCTGCCTAAATTGCTGAGCTCCTCCAGTATTTTGTGCGTGTTGCTCAATTCTTTTTCTGTTTATGAGTGTTCACTAAAAGTGTTTATTGGTTGAGAAAGTTTTTGGGCAAATTAGCTGGTATTTCTACCTAAGTGCATCAGTACATTAATGTGAATGGTCATCCACAAGCAAAATGCTGCAGATGCTGGCAATCTAAAATGAAACAGAGTTTGCTTGGAAATACACTGCAGGTCAGGCAGCATCTGTGGAGAGAGAAAAACAGTCAATGATTCCGGGCATTAACTTCTTATCAGGAATGTTTCTATAGGGTATTTTCTGTCCTAATTTAGCAAAAATGAGCTAGGCTGGGAAAATTTTCAGTTCAAAACTAATTGAAAGGTGTAGGTAATATCAATGGAAGATATTGACAAAATGCAGGGGGCTTTTAATAAACTTGGAGAAAATATAAATGGCAAATACAAGGCTGCAGGATAGTGTGGTTGTTAGCACCACACTTTACGGTACAGACTACACGGGTTCAATTCCCACTTCTGCCTGGAAGGAGTTAGCACATTCGCCCAGTGACTGGGTTTTCTCCACATGCTGCAGTTTCCACCCAGAGTCCAAAGACATACCGTCAGTAGGGTAATTGTTCTTTGCAGGCCCGTAAGAGCCTACCCCACACTGTTCCTCAAAAAATAAAAAATAACTAAACAAATATGTTTATAATATAGCGCAAGGAAACATCGTGAGGGGTTAAAAAAACGAGCCCATAGCTGCTTAGATCATTGGAGGCCAGCTGAAATTGGGAAGTAAAGGTATAATGCGAACAAGATATATAAGGGTTTGATGAAGGTCCTTGGCCAAAAATGTCCACTGTTCATTTCCCTCCGTGGATGCTGCCTGATTTCCTGAGTTTCTCCTGCTGTTTGTGTGTGTTGCTCAAGAATTACAGCATCTGCAGAATCTCTTGTGTGAAGCTAGAAATGAAAGGTTCATATTCCAAAAAGACTAAGCTGACTGGGACTTACTTTCAAGGAAGAAAAAGCAAAGCATCTATTCAAGAGATATTTTAGGTAATGAGTTGATTGGTTGACAAAATGCTAGATGGCACTAGTTAATGCATGGGCTGGGCTCTAGGTTGAAAGACTCCCACAACAATAAACAACAAAGGCTCTCAGCTAGGATACACCCTGACATCTTGACAAAGCATGGTGTTAATGTACATCAGACCTACAGGGTAGTTGGTTCAGCTGCTCTGTACTCATAATGAACAAAGCGGATGAGCTTAGGGCCTGGATCAGTACTGGAGCTATGATGTTGTGGCCGTTACAGAGACTTGGATGGCTCAAGGGCAGGAATGGTTATTTAGAGTGTCAGGCTTTAGATGTTTAGAAAGGACAGGGAGGGAGGCAAAAGGTGTGGCACTGCTGATCAGAGATAGTGTCACGGCTGCAGAAAAGGAGTAAGTCATGGAGGGATTGTCTACTCAGTCTCTGTGGGTGGAAGTTAGGAACAGGAAGGGGTCAAAAACTACAAGGTGGTTTTTTTTATAGACCACCAAATAGTGACATTGAGGAGCAGATAGGGAGACAGATTCTGGAAAAGTGTAACAATAACAAGGTCATGGTGGTGGGAGATTTTAATTTCCCCAATATTGATTGGCATCTTCCTAGAGCAAGGGGTTTAGATGGGGTGGAGTTTGTTAGGTGTGTTCAGGAAGGTTTCCTGACACAATATGTTGATAAGCTTACAAGAGGAGAGGCTGTACTTGATCTGGTATTGGGAAATGAACCTGGTCAGGTGTCAGGTCTCTCAGTGGGACAGCATTTTGGAGATAGTGATCACAATTCTATCTCCTTTACCATATCATTGGAGAGAGATGGGAACAGACAAGTTAGGAAAGCATTTAACTGGAGTAAAGGGAAATATGAAGCTATCAGGCAGGAACTTGGAAGCATAAAT